>NW_025335922.1:697560-808625 GCF_004798865.1 Varanus komodoensis
GGCACTCAGCCTTCCTTATGGTCCAGCTTTCACAGCCATACATTGCAACTGGGAAAACCATAGCCTTGACTATACGCACTTTTGTCGGCAGGATGATGTCTCTGCTTTTTAGTATGCTGTCTAGATTTGCCATAGCTTTTCTCCCCACGAGCAAGTGTCTTTTAATTTCTTGGCTGCAGTCCCCTTCTGCAGTGACCTTGGAGCCCAGGAAAATAGAAGATAGATAGATAGATAGATAGATAGATAGATAGATAGATAGATAGATAGATGTGATAGACTGCTCTGAATGTGTATGTCATATTGAATGCACTCACTGACTGCACCTATTTGAATCAATATCATTGGAAGTACCAGAGAGATTGAAGTCAAGTGTATTCTGTTCTCAAATTGTTGAAATGCTAGTGTTCATGCTGAGTAAGATGCTATATGACAGCTTTTGCTAATTTATTTATTTATTTGTTTAAAGTTTTTATATGCTGTCCCCATTGCTACACAGCCTCGGGATGGCTCACAATACAAATAAATAAAACAAATAAAATTACGATTACAATTAAAACTTGGAAACACACTGGCTGCATAATTAAAACTATAAATATTAAAGATTATTAAAATACTGTTTAAATAAAAAGGTCTTGGCCTGGTGCCAAAAAACAAATAACAACGCCGCCAGGCAGACCTCTCTGGGGAGCGCATTCCACAGATGGGGCGCCACCACAGAGAAGGCCCTCCTCCAGGTTCTTTGCTTCCTGATAACTCTTATGGAAGGCTCCCGGAGGACAGCCCCTGCTGCCAATCTCAAGGGGCGGGAGGGCTAACCTGGTGTTTTTCAGGTTGGCCGTGCTCAGTGGGAATGATGGGTGTTGCAGCCTGACACATCTGGAGGGTACCAGGTCAGGGGAGGCTATTCTGTGACAACAATTTATTACAAAAATCCCTTTTGGCAGTTGTATGTAGCTCCAATGCCAGTATATTTCAAAACCTAATTTTGCAGAGCTTGCTGCCAGTTCCATAAAAGGCTTCTGATACATTCCATGTTACTGAAGCCAATGATGTTTAGATTCCCTACCAGCAGGGGAAACTCTTCCACATGTGATTGCATTAGAAGGTTACCATTCTGCATTGTAGTAGAGGATTGGGAGGCACATTCTAGGATGATGCGATCTTGGTTCAGGCAGGATGGAAATGAGGCTTGTTCAGTCCAAGACTTCACTCTGTGCATTCCCATGTTCATTTCAGGGGAAAGTGGCTATAACAGAGTTTCAGAAGTGTTTTTTTGTTTGGTTATCACCAAAGCACAGTCACAAAGTAAGTTTTTGTCATTTTGTTTATCCCACTGAGACCCAGAGCATCGGACTGGAAACTCTAACATCCATCTTAGCAGTCATAGGTGCCTTCTTTCCACACTGATCTGGAAGGCTGATAATGTCTGAGTGTGCAGAAGCAAACCGATTCTGGGAATAACTCATGGTGCATCTAACAGACAATCAAGCTCACCATGGTTTATCCAACACCATCTTCCCAGAAGACTCCATTGAAAGGCTCTGTTTTGTCTCCTCTCCTCTTGCCAACCCTAAACACTTTTGTGCTTGCTGAGGTATTCAACCCCATCTTTGGAAACTAACATACGGTGACAGCCAAAGTGCCCAAGTGACACATTGGTTTTCACTTCTTCACGTCTTCCTTTTCTTCTTTTTCTGTACCCCAAACATGCAGAAATAATTTCAGGGAGGGGTCTTCTTGTTGTTGATTCTGGACTTGCAGAATTATATACTTGTGTGCATCCAAAATGGGACGTCTCACCTCAGATATGTCCTGGGAGGTCTCTGCGGTCAAAAAGCAGCAAGCAGCATCTATGGACACCATCTCAGGGAGACTGAAAATACCCTCCCACCATTCCTTTCTCCTGACAGATGTCAAAAGGTGAGCTGTCAATAGGATGCAAAGTTGCAAGTGATTTTTGCTCATGAAAAAGGATAGCCAGTAAATTAATCTCTTCACTGTGAGAGCCTCTAATTTTTTGGCTGGACCTGACTCTAGACCTGTCAGATTCTAGATGCTCAGGAAATGGAAATGTGCAGCCACCCAACTTAATAAGAGTTGGGTGGTTGCACATTTAATAGGAGACAGAATTTTGACAGGAATGCCTGCATATGTGTATACAACTCAACATAATGGGGAAATGATGACCAGATGAGTTTTGTATATGCTCAGTCTCCTGACCAGGTTTTCACTGTTGACAGGGAATTCAAAGTCCCTATTGGCTCTCCCTCCTTTTAGTTATTTGGCTGTTAACCAGACTCAGACCTTACATCCCTTCAAACGGTGGATATCTTCTAACAGAGTGGGAATTTGAATACTGGTCTGATTGGTCCAAGTCTAACACTCTAGCCACTACTTCACATTGCCTCACCACTTTGGGTTTCACAATATGAAAATCACAAAATTAAAGTACATACATTGAGGGTGTGAGTGATAGGATCAAATTCTAAGAATAACTAATTTAGCTGTGATCACGTCTAGGAAGGACTAGCCCAACCTGGTACTTCTAGATGTGTTGGACTACAACTTACAACATTCTCAGCCAGATTTATACTCTTTCTGAAACCTGCCAATATTAATCTTTTTTCCATAAGAAAGCAGAGGATGAAATAGATGATTTCTATATCATACAGCAATAAAAATGTATCTGGATAATTTACAAATAAAAGTTACAACTCTGAAGTATCAACATAAAGATAGGCATTAAAACACATTCAGAATATAGCTGGTAATAAAAGCAAATAACTTTAAACGCACTCAGAAGAAACAAAAACCCAAAACTGGGAAAAATAAAAATGCTTCTTGATGCCAAAAAAAGTAGCAGGTCAGCTTCTCTGGGGAGGTCTTCCACAGCCAGGTGGCACAGCAGAAAATGCCTCTTCATTATTGGCTGCACTTGAATTTGGCTGGGATATCCATTTAAAAGTTTCAGAAGGTAAGTTTAAGGAGCAGTGAGATATATATGGGAGGAGATGGTCCTTCAGGTAAACTGCTAGCGTGTGTGTTAAGTAAAGAAAGGCTATTCAGATATCCTTCTGTGATTTAGAATCTCTGCAAAACCTCTGTCAATTTAAGATTGATATTCCATTTCAGGGGCTGCATTCTGGCAGCGGGTGCAGCCAAGGCAAGAGAGGGCCAAAGATACTCCTCCCACTGCTGCCCCACACCAGTGCATTTTATCTTAACGCTCTTACTGCCTTAGGAGAGGCATTGCAACCTGTAAGAGTGAGGGGAGCCTGTGAAACCACATAATGATTAGTGGTGAATGGAGGCAGAGTTAGGGGACAACACACTAAGGGGAGAGCTCTAAATCTGGAGCTTCGTTCGGAGCCCCAGATCTCTGGGAGGCCATCTGGCTGGGCCACTTGCTGAAATAAAGGGGCCCTGAAGAACATCTGATCCCTTTGAATTAACTGGCTGTTTGCGCACATGTGGTTTATCTCCTGATCCTTCCACCTCAAAACTTTTTGCTCAAAGGTTTTCCCCTATGAAATCAAACACCCTACTGAGGGTTGCCAAAATCCTCCCTGGAAACCACCTGTGTTCTGTCGGCAGACTTCCTCTCACGCCTGACCATGGCTTAGGAACTGAGTTCAGAGGAAGTCTGCAAATGCTTGTAGGAGCCTGGGTGCACAACTGGCAACCTTCTTGTGCAGCACAAAGGCTGCAAGTCATGCATGGAAGAGGAACACCACTTGTGCAGGGCCTGTGTTAGCTTGCTTCCTGGAGGACTTCAGAGCAAACACTCAGTGTGACTGGCACCAAATTGTGAGAAAGCAAGCTGGAGTCTGGGGAGTCAGGCCACGGGAATCAGACAGATTCCTATTCCCCAAAGAGATTCCTAACACATTCCTAGCCCCACTTTCCCTAGTCCATACATCCCTTTTTACAAAGAGGAGTGTCCTATGGGACAGGGTCCTTTAACTGCACTTTCACTTTAGATCATAGGTAAATCAGCATATGGAAATATGCTAATATATGCTTTATTTTTGGACATGTGGGCCTGAGCCCTAGAATGTTTTGGTAACTGGCACCACCCTGGTGGGCAAAAAGAAGATGGGAGTAGAGGAAATATGTAGGACCTTGGGAGGAAGATCAGCGAGCCAGATTCGGACATCCAGTGAGGCAGGTGGCATGAGGTTTGCACTCCTGACCCAGATGTTGCAAACCTCAATGTTGCAGTCCTAGGCACTTTTATTTAGCCTTTGGACTAATGGACCACAGTTAGACTTAATTGGTCCCTAGAGATAAGCACCCTCTTCCAGTGCACGCAGCATGTTTATCCTGTTGTAGACAATCATGGCCAGGTGGAACTTCTCAATGGCCAACCTCATTGCCCTGGGAAGATCACAGTGAATGCTGGACAGCAATACCATCCATGTTTGCTTGCTCCCTTCACTGGATTACTGTTTTTCCCCAGTAACTAGGAATGGGAGTGCTGACCCTCAGCACATTCCCCCACATTCATTTTTGCAATAAGGGCAGCCTAAATGCTATTGGCCATCTACCATTGATGCGGCCCCCCCAAAGGCTCCAGAAACTGGGAGAAGTTATTACCTGTAGATCTAGGTTACAGCAGAGGTCCAGAACTTCAGCCTGGGGAGCAAAACAAGTTTCCCCCAATAGCCTTATTAGCTCTCTGTGTCTGTACCCCTTTCCTCAACCACCCATCCCAGCTTATGGGCATTCCTACCACTCTAAGCTGTTGAAAAGCTTCTCCTAAAGCTTAGTTACTTGCACTAAGAGCTTTCAGCTGAAATATGCTGGTATTTTGGGCCCCATCCCTCTTGCTTTCAGTCCTGCCACCATTGCAATACAGCCTGCAAGAATGTCTCCAAAATGGAGTTTGGTGCTTGGGCTAAAAAAGGCTGCACACTGCTGGTCTTGGTAGATGTCATAAAGCAGCCTTCCTCAACAGACACCTTCCAGATATGTTGACTACAGGTCTTATCATATCCAGGAAGTCAGGTGGTGGGAGGGGTAGTCATTACATCTGGAAGGCTGCTGGGCTGGGGGAAGATGTTATAGGACTAAGCAAATTGAAGCTTTGTCAGGATATGGGAAAGGGTCAGGAAAGGGGAGGAGTGAATTAAATGGTTAGAGACATCCAATTCCTATTACAAATGTTGGGGTTTGGAGCTGGAAAGGAGAAATGTCACACTGACCAGAAACCAGTGTATCTCTCTAGATACCAACAGTACTGTTTCTGCCCTTGCTTTAGCGACTCAGCCTCAGGCCGTATCCTCTCTCACATGCATGCACGCGCATCACACACACACACACACATTCCTCTGGGAGCCGAACAGGGCTTGAATGACACCCCAGATGACTCTTTGCTATTAATTCTTGAAAGCAGAAAGAACTCCTTGTTCTCCCATTCTTTTTCCCTGGGAGGAATTACAGGGAACAAGGCAGCAGACTAAAAAGTTCCTGACTTAACCCTTCCCCTGACTTCCTGGGACGCTCCACAGAGCAAGGACGCCAAAAGCAGAGAAGTTACATTAGCCTGGCATTGCTTGATTCTTGTCCAAGAGAACCTTTGTTCTTGCCAAAATATGCTCCAAACTATGGTTCCAATATGTTCCTTTCCCGATCTGATACATTGCTTTGACATTTACAAGCTAACTCCATTCTATGAAACTCTCTTGAAAATTGCATGTGGCAGAGTTCTTATTGTTTTAGGGTGCAATCCTACACATGTTTAAATAGAGGAAAAGGCCCTACGACTCTCAACATTTTCCTAGCCAGCATGGAGGTATTTCTTCCTTCTCTCTAAACATGCATAGAATTATGCCTTTAATGCTTACTGTTTTTACTGTTCTTGCTTTTTTGTTGCAAGGTTTTATTGTTTTAAATTGCTTCATACCACTTTGATAGCTTTTTAGCAGGTAAGGAGGTATATACATATGTATTGATGATGATGTCCAAAGGGCGTGACTTTATTATAAACTCACATCCCTCCCTTAAAAGGATCTTTGCTTGTATATGATAACACAAGCCTGATAAAACCTGATACTCATTTGGGGTTCTTTGCATTGTTGCTAGGTGCCCAGCAACACCTGTCCATGAGGACAGGAATGAGTTAAGAGCAAGAGAACAGGAGGTGGGGTGCCACCTGTCAGAACAGGTAGCAAGCTGGCTATGCCCAGTTTCCTCTTTGATCTCCTGAGGCTCTAGTTATGCAACACAATGAGTGCTTTAACAATTAAAATCTTTAAATTTGAGATAGCTGGGTATGCTTGTGTTGGAATTCTGATTAAATGCATGCTTTCAGCCCACCAAATACTCTCCACAATTCTTTTGTGGGGGATAATACAAAAAGAGGATATCTTTTTGGTATATTCTCCAAAGAGTTGCATGACATGAGTCATCCTTTCCCAACCTGCTGGCCTCCAGATGTTTTAAACTAAAACCTAATTGGACCCAGATAGTGATCTAAAACAACTGCAGGACACCAGATTGGAGAAGGCCAGCACAGGTAGTGTCTCATACCTATTGCCTTAATTTCTGGCAGAGAGAAAGTATTGTTTGGGGTTTCCTGTATTATTTTTGAGAGTAGGGCTGTCAGTGTGAGTTGATCTGAGGCAATTCCTAGCCTGGTTCATACATAACAAGAAGCTACCATGGGTGAATTTTCTGCTAGGGACATTTGAATCTAGTAAAGCTGGCTTCTTGGGGTTGCTGGACAAGGTATCTGTAATCCTAAAACAGTCCATGGGTTCACAGTGGCTTGTCAACCACCCAAACAGGTATGGGTCAGTAGATGCTGTACTGCAGTGATATGTCACCATGAGACTTAAGAAGTTCAGCTGATGGTCAGAAGAGAGGACACGTGGGTCTCTTTCACCACTATCACCACTGTATGACAAGAACAGACTGTGATGAAAATGTGAAATAACAGAAATCTAAGTTTGGTTTCTTTAAGTATCTTGGGTTGTTAGCAAATCTGATGAGGGAGCAGTGGTCTTGAGTGGTGTCTTGAGGATTCTGAGCCTATGCTCAAACTGTATAATGTAAACTGCCCAGAGAACATCTGCTATTGGGTAATATAGAAATTAAATAATTTAAATAAATAAATATTTGTAAACAAGCACAAAAATATATAGCACCAGTGAGCTTCCAGTGACCTCCTTCCAAAGGAAACCAAGTCAGGACAAGTGCTGCACCTTTAGAACTTCTTACCATCAGAGAAGTGGAGTGAGTAAAGTGGGATGTAATGATCTTTAGTAGGCACACTAACAACTATCAAGTATTCTAGATGATTAAGAGTTTCTGGACTATAACAGTGCTCTCTGTAGCAGGTTTGTGTTCTGGACAGACGTTTTCTAAATCTATTCAGTCCAACACTTTCTGCCTTGATTTGCACTAGCTCTTAGTCAGGTACCTTTGTGGTTTTGCTCTCTGAGATCATTCCATGAGAGATGCCAAGGTCTGAACCTGGGATCATTACATAGACAATTTGTAACCTTATTAAAGTATTTTAATCCCATCTTTCCAGCGTCCAAGGCAATTTACAATCCTTAAAAACAAATTATAAGAGAGAAGCAATGCTATTATCTATGAAAAACAGTGAATAACAACCCAGCTTATTGTCCCATCATTCCCACCAGCAGTACTTGGGCCACAAATCATTCACAGTGGAAAAGTTCGGTCATCATGCAGCTGTAGCAAAGGCACAAAATAGTAACGGAATCACAAATCCAAGCGTGAATCAGACAAGAAACAAGCAGCAAACGTCTCTCATCTACTCATCTCTAGTCCAACACATCTGGAGGGCAGTAGGTTGGCCTAAAACATGCTTCTCTGAGACACCAATCCAAAAGGGGTTGAGGGGGGAATTATTCATTGATTCCCATCACCCATCATATCAACACAAACATTTGAGATTGTGATTTCAAGACCAGTTAAAGATACATGGAAACCCACCAGGGCCAGGGTGATTTCTGGCATCCTTTGGCAATAGTGATATAATTTAAAAGTGACACCAAGCATCTTACAATGAACTGACTCATGTGAGTGAACAAATGGTTAGCATCACATTTAGTTCAGGTGCTAATTCTTACACATGGAGTCTTAGCGCACACCAGTGCAGTGTCACTTGGACTGTGGATTCCTGGTGCGTCCATGCAACTGCCCACGACACTAACCATGGATCTCGCTGGATCAGGTGCATTTCTTTTAGACACCTAGCATCACTTTTAAACTAGCCCTAACTCATTCTTTGAGAACTGGAGAGCCAGCTCTTGTAGATGCCTTGGAGTTGTGCATTGAACAGAAGGTTGGACCTGAGGGCTTTATTGTTGCTGTTATGTGCTGCCAAGTCATCTTCATTGTTGCAAAACCCTATAAATGAATGCCATCCAAAATGTCCTGTCCTTCACGGCCCTGTTCAGTTCTAGAAAGTTCGAGGCTGTGGGATCCTTTATGGGATCTGTACCTCTCATGTTGATCTTACTTTATTGGCCTCAGTGACTCCTTCCAATTCTACTAGACTATGGATTCATTAAAATTTTTAAAAAGGGAAAGGTTTGCAAATTATATTTGGGAAAATGCACATAAAAACAAAAGAGTCATTCTTGCATTTTAGTCAATTGATGAAAGATCTGCACTTTTGAAAAATATGCACAAAAATGTGCACTATTCTTGTTCGAATGAGCTGAAAAACAGATAAAAAAATGAAAATGGGAGTGAGCCAAAGTGATCTTGGAAGTGATTTTCAGATAAAATTGCTGTTTTTCCCATTTCAATCCCTCTTTTTCAAGTATAGGCATGCCTTGCAGATATTGCAGGTTCAGTTCCAGACCACCTCAATAAAGCAAATATCACAATAAAGCGAGTCACACTTTTTTTTGTTTCCCAGTGCATATTAAAGTTACATTTACACTATACTGTAATCTATTAAGTGTGCAATAACATATCTAAAAATGTACATACCTTAAATATACTGTATTGCTTTAAAACGCAAACCATCATCTGAGTCTTCAGCAAGTCACAATCTTTTTGCTGGTGGAGTGCCTTGCCTTGATATTGATGGCTGCTGAATGAGTAGGGTGGTGACTGCTGAAGGTTTGGGTGGCTGTGGCAATTTCTTAACTTCAGCAATGAAGTCTGCCACATCCTTTCACAAAGAATTTCTCTGTAACATGCAATGCTTTTAAATAGCATTTTACCCACAGTAGAACTTCTTTCAAAATTGGATTCAATCCTGCCACTGCTTTATCAACTAAGCTTGTATCAAACTTCATCTATTGTTGTCATTTCAGCAATGTTCACAGCATCTTCACCAGGAGTAGATGCCATCTCAAGAAACCATATCAAATAGAATAATAATGAAAAAGTTTGAAATACTGCGAGAATTAACAAAATGTGACACAGAGACACGAAGTGAGCAAATGCTGGGGGAAAATGGCACCGACAGACTTGCCTGGCGCAGGTTGCCACAAACCTTCAATTGTAGAAACCACAGTATCTGCAAAGCCCATTAAAGCAAAACACAATAAAATGAGGTATGCCTTTATCTTGAGAGATACCACAGATCAATTTTCTTTACAGTACAAAGTGTTCGTATCTATACTGGCCTGAAAAGCAAATCATACGAGCTATGATGTGAAAAAAATCAATCTTTAGTTTCCCATGAGACCTTTCATCATTTTGTAACTGTCACTGAACTTAGCCATGATGAGAATTTGAAAACTATCCTAGTAAAAAGAACATCTTTCCACACTATCCAGACTTGAGCTAAACCTCACACGGCACTAAATGCGTATTCACATCTCTGCACATGTTTAACAAAACGGCAGCTGCTGTGGGCCTTCAACCCAGATCAGGGCTGTGAGCCATCTGTGTTAAGGCCCAACAAATATGCATATATGTAGCTTTTTTATTCGTATGATCACTGAAACCCCAAGAACCTATTAGAGATTTTACCACAAGTTTTTCTGCTTAAACACAGGGACAGAAATATAACTTTTAAAAATGATTACAAAAAATATCGTAAGTCTGACGACTGATTCCATGGTGATAAGCCACTAGCCCATTTGTATTATGAGGGGAAAATTCAGTAAAACTGATAGATTAATATTTAATACTAGACCTTTTTTCATTTTGCAGGCTCAATAGAGTCAAGAATTAGAAAATAACATAGGAGAAAAAGTTTTGATCAGATTCTGACCTCTGCATTCCCACTTACCTATATAGAGATCATTATGAACTCTCATGCCTGTGTATCTTATCCTGTAATGAGGAAAAAGTGTATTGGTTCAGTTGACTGGCCCCATTGAGGGCATATCACTTCGCTACTGATTTAATTGTGACCTCCTCCAACTCTGGGAATTGTAATTTTATGAGGGAAACTAGGAAGCTCTGACAAGCAACAATAATACAGAATGCTCAGCATCTCATCAGGCTGCAAATAACAAGATTCTTTTTCGGGCAGACATGACAGTTATAACATGGCATGAAACTGATATATGTTTGTACTGCAGGCAGTCCCCCTAGACACGAAGCTGCCTCTTCAGTAAAATGCTATTACTAAAATTGAGCTGAATGCCTCACAAATGCAAGGACCGTAGGCATGAATAGAGGAGTCATGTAACTAATCAGTCGAGTTCATACTCAGAATCAAAGCTGGATTCTTTATGAGCATCATAAAGAAGGAATTCCATCCCACCTCGCTTCTGAGCATCATCCTAGGACATGCTTTACACAAAGAGAATATTTTGCAAGCCTCCTGCAAATTTGCCTGACTATTTAGTGGTATTTCCCTTAACAGTCTGATGATTATCCAGATAGGTATGTTTCAACAGATCTCTCTCGCTCTCTTCCCCCCTCCCCCTGTAGAACATCTGTAGTAAAGAAGGGGTGTGATAAAACAGAAATGTACGTGATGAGCAAGCACTAAGAATGAAAGGGCTCAAGCAGGATTAGAAACTTACGCACACAGGATCTTGCTTCGTCAGGATCCTGAGTGCTGATGGCCTTGTTGCCTCTGGGATGATGAACTCTGATGTTATCAGCAGCACTGCCTTGTATCATAGTCACACATCAGACAGTATCATTCCCAAAGACATCTCCATTTGGGGCAATGGATAATCTGGAATATGTTGGATGTCCACTCATCTGTAGCCTGGTCCTGAACTGCAACAGTCCAGTGAAAATCTCTCCCCACCCCCCCCCCCCCCCCCCATACATCCATCTCATTGGCTCTACAAACCTTCTCTCCTTTCTTTCAAGCCACATCAGTGAAAAAAGGGTGGACCCAGAAGTGGTAGCCTCTTTCTTATGTTAGGGAGGAAAACAGACGTGTCTTACAAGAATAAGAGAAGGTTTTGTTTTGGTGTGGAGCAACAGGGGATGGAAATGGTAAGCATTATTGTGGTTCCTTTCTGTGATGGCTTCCCCAACCAGGTGCCATCCAGGTGCATAGGACTACAACTCCCATCTCTCCCAGCCAGATGGGGATGAAGGCATTGAAATCCAGCCCATCTAGAGGGCACCGGCTTGGGGAAGATCAGTCTAACTCTATGAAAGACTCTCCAGAACTTGAAGAGGATACTAGTCTTCACTTTAGGTAGCTCCTTCTTCATCTTCTATGAAAGTAAAAGGGGAAAACATACACACATACACATAAATAAAGATGACTGACCTTCTGTTCTCTTCGCCATCCCCCTGCTTAAGTTCCACTGAGACTTCTCGGTATCAGCTGTGACAAACAGGCAAACGGACAATGCAAATTCATGCCAGTTTATCTGCCCTGGCAACAGGGCCTGAGTGAACGGAGAGTCAGGGAGCCCCATGATGGTGATTACAAAACCAGTGGGAACGGCATCGAGCAGAGAGGCTTTCAGAGTTCCCCCAGAAACAAGCAAAAAGGCCTCTTCTCCAATCCTCAAATGTCTGGTGGTACTTCTCTATCTGGTGTAGAAGCATTCCACTCAGCAGAGAGCACCCCTTGGCCCAAGGAAAAGGCAAGGATGCAGCTCTGCCATGACCTGTAGTCCAGGACTTGATGCTTCAGCTCCTCTTGGCCCTATTAGCTCTTTGGTTCTTCCGAGGCAAAACAAGACAGGCCTTTAAAAAGCTTTGTGCATGTGTCCAGGGAGTGTGTGTGTGTGTGTGTATTAATCACATGATTGTTGTTCACCTGTATCTTGAACAAAGACAGTGCACTGTTAAAAAGCCCAAACAAGAAACAGGCAAGCAAAAGGGGTTGGGGGGGGGGGGGTACAGAGAGAAATTGAAGGGGTTGTTGAGAGAAAGAGAGAGCCCTTATCAAACTTCCAATTCATGGGTCTCCCATTCCATCAGCACACTGGTGTTATTGTTCAGCCGTTGTGCGTCAAACATCTTCTCCTCTCCTCCCCCACCCATTTATGCTCTACGGTATAGAAATATTTAATTGTGAGCCCCTCCAATTTTCCCAGGCAGGCTGAGGACAACACCAGTCCTGTGTCCCCAAGACTGGAGGCCGCCCAAACTGCTACCACTGCCTCATCATGACCGCCATTCAAGTCACAGCCCTTTGCCATGCAGAAGATCCATCCACACCTGTTGCATGCAAATTCTCTCAAACGTTTCCTTGAGATGACTAAAAAACTGGGAGTGTGGGTGGAGGGTTGATGCTTGAAAAGCTTTCCTGCAAAGGGCACCTGCCTTGCATACAGGCAATCTCACTTTAATCTCCAGGTAGGGCTTGGAATGAATCCTGCCTGAAAGCCTGGAGCGCACGGGTGCCGGTCAGTATCAGCAACACTGGGCTAAAAGAACTGGCTCTGACACCACATAAAGCAGCTTCCTCTGTTCCTCTCCCACATCTGATGGATTGTTTCTCCAACACGTTTAACTCTCTAATCCATTCCTAACAGAAACTAGATGAGACCATTTCTTCCCGATTAACTTAATTTGGGGCAGGGCAACTGTATGGTCCAGCTGAGAGCCTATGCAAACAGAATTGGGTATGATACTGTGGTTTCCAAAGAAATGACATCAAACATATACAAACAGTAGCGGGGGGGGGGGGGAAGGAGCAGTGTATCAGCAACAACAACAAAGGTGGCTTGCACACTTTCCCTAGCAACTTTTCTGCCACCCACCGTGAATCATGTCTGATGCTCCTCTCCACTGCCATTCTAAGTTAAGACTGGAAGGTGCCAATCCGCATGTAGCAATGGTGGAAGGGCTGAGATAATATGGCAGCCATCTCCTCTCCTACACACCTTCTCCTTTAACTTCCCATCTATTGCTTGCTCTTCTCACAGCTCTTGTGTATTTCTTCCCCATTCTAAAAGGTTGACATGCTTCTCCGGTGACTTAGTTACTGGCAGTAAGCGTTCGAAGCGAAACGTTTTTGGCCAGACCCCTTTGCCTCTGATTCTGTCGCCTTTTGCCTTTGGCTTCACCCACCATGGGAATGCTATCCTCGAGCACTTCTCCAAAATTGAATTTAGCCCGTCAGACTACAGAAGGTTCCACATCCCTGTCCTAGAGACAACAAAGAAGCACAGTGCTGGCAAGAGCCCATAATCCTTCTCCGAGCATGGACTTCCCACAGCCCAGGCAACAGAAGGGCTATAGCTGACAGGTGCAGCTACAGGACACAGAGCTCAAGCCACTCTGACAACTCAGGCACAGCCAGCAAGCAGGAGCAATAGGAAATTCCAGGGGCAGGCAGGGAAGCAAGAGTTGTTACTCTGGTTTCCACAGTCTGCCAATACTGTCCAGGGCCCTGTGGTTAGGAGTCTGGACATGGCAAGAGCAAACTCTAGGAAGCAATGCAGGAAGCTGGCTAGTAGCTTCATAAAGGGTTGTCCCTGGATGAGCAGCTGAGTGGCAAACTGCACAGATCCACCCTCTTGCTGCTGCTGTGCAGGACAGCTGTGTTCCATGCTACAAAGAGACACACATCGGTTTTATGGCAGCTAAGGAAGGCATTGTTCACCTGCCTCCAATCTAGCTGTCACTCTTTTTTTAAGTGCTTAAACATGGTAGTTCGTGGCTGTCACTACATCTTGTGATAGCAATTCCATGGGTTGGTAGGGTGCTGCTACACCTACATCCTGCTTGTAGGTTTCCTGGGGGTTGCTGGTTGACCACTGCATTTAGTTAATGCTGATCTAGATGGATCCTTGGTCTGATCCAGCATGGCTAATTCTGTGTTCTTAACTATGTAAAATCTTCAAAGTATAGCTTCTGTATCTGTCCAGAACCATCCACCTTTCAGCTTCAGGGGGTACCCCCAGGTAATTATGACAGAACGAGAAAAAAAGCCCCCTTGTCCTCTTTCTTCACAGCATGCATAATTTTATACACCTCCATCATGTGCACTCAGTATTGTCTTTCTTCCAAGCTAAGCCTCCACCAAATATTGTGACCTTTTGCATAAGAGAGTTGCTACTTCTTCTTGAAGCAGCAATGCTGGGAAGCTTATTGGAATACTTCTTTCTGTCTTCCCCTTTCTTTTGCATCCAGCATAGATCTCGTTTTCACATTTAGGATGCATTCCTTTTGGGATGCCTGTAAACTCCCAAACTCTGAGCTTTATGTATCTAGAAGGAGGCAGCAATGGAGGCAAGCATTGTCTCTTCATCCCTATGGCCTGCATTTTCACAAGATGAACATTTTCTCTGTCTAACTGGAACAACTCAGAGGGAAAGAGAAAGAGACAAAAGCAGCTTCAGGATACCTTCCTGGCTCCCTGCCCTCCTTGCTCTTCTCCACATCCCCTTTACCCCTTTGCTGAGGCTACTTTCCTGTCTTGGGCAGGAGTCTGTTGTGGTTCTTTCATGCCACCTGTAAGGGGTCAGGGGAGGGGAGGCAGAGCTCTGATTCCCAGCCCTAAGGTAAGTCCTCAGAACTACGACCACTCAGAAAATGTTTAGGGGCAACATAAAGCTTTGGCTCATAATTTTCTATGGGTTCCACTCTGAATACCTTTGACACTTGGATGGGTTCTATGGGTTCCACTCTGAATACCTTTGACACTTGGTTTACACTTGGATCTTGATACATGAAAACAGATAGGATACCTCCTATTGTTACAGTAGTAAGAAAGGTGTGGGGTATCAGTTAAAGTTTGATCCCTTTTCTCATGCCATGTTAACCCTTATAGGAAGACTCAGAATTAAAAGGAGGAAAACTTTCACATGCTGGACCTGGGTGCTTCAACAGATTTTTATGTTAGACTAATTTGTAGGTAGTGATGATAACTTTCTGTCATTTTCACCTTTTCTGTTCAATATGACTTGCCTGCAACAGCTGAATGCCCAATATATTCACTTGAAAAATTTGGATTTGGTTTTGCATTTTTTGCTGCTTTGGAGCCTCTTCTGCTGGTAGAATTGCCAAGGTTAATCAGACATATCATCCTAAAATGTGGTTGTATAAATATTGAATTGTTGATTTAAAAAATGATATGCTGCATCTTGAGCAAGAATGGAATAAACCAAGGGAGTGCTGCATTGGCATCTATTTTAGAAGTGTCATTGGATCTTAGCTGTGATTTATCCAGCAAATGTTTCTTTTCCATCTTTGTTGCATATTATGCAATCTTTTCAATAAAGACTCAGCTAAGTCAGATAACTGTGGAAGTATGAAAAACTAGTACTTCCTTCACTCATAAGTTTTGGCAATGCCTAACAACTGCCTACCTTGGGGAAGTGGTTACAACACAGATAAATCTTCTATTGAAAACTTCTTTACTATTTAGAGATGTACATGTTCTATTTAACAATCAGGCCACCTCTTGGAATCTAATAAGAGTTTAGTGTTAATGGATTTTCCACACCCTTGAGACAGTTAACACAGCTGAACACCTATAACAACACTGGATGGATAAATGAGTGCCTTCAATAATGCAATGGACTGAGGATCTATTGCCTCTTCCAGTCTTGGAACAGGTGGTATTTGATGTCACCTATGCATGTATAAATGTAAGGGCATTTGCCTCACCTCTGCTAAAACTTGTACACAATTATTTCCAATGAAAGTAGTATATTTTCTTACGTGCATGTGATACATACATGTATAAACTGCATAAGTATTCATTGCAATTGATGTACTTAAATTATGTGCAATGGGGCGGGGGTCAGGGTTTTTTGAAACAACTTTTTGAAATGGACTCTCAGGGAAGGCAAGTGTTGGAGACATGAGGGCGTTCATTCCTTTAATGCTCTTTCTTATCTATCAGGACCTCCACTTATGACCTAACTTATCTTCTACCATTTGTGTGCTAAAATCTTCCATTTTTAAATTCCCTACCTTCTACCTTGTGCTTTTTTTTTTTTTAATTTTGCTCTATTTTTTCACTCCAAACGGTCTTTTTTAATCCCAAGTCTTTTATATTCTGCATTTCACCAGTTGGTACATTCTTCATGGCTGTAATCCAAACTTGCCGATCATGTCCACATAAACAATGGAAAAACCCAAGTTATGTCTTGAATTTCTTAGGTGTTCATTGTCTATACTGACTGGCAGCAGCTCTCCAGTGTAACAGACAGGATTTTTATCTTTATTTTTTGCCTTAGCTGGAGATGGAAACAGTAATTTTTTGCATATAAAGCTGTGTTCTCCTGCTGCGCCACAACCGCCTCAGGCTAATGTAGTCATTGCAGCTGTAATTGTAGCCCTGTGTCGTAACCACCTCAGGCACCTCCATAGCAGTGCCACACACTTCCTGAACAGGGCTAGGAGTGGTACAGGGATGCCTTATGCTATGAGGAAGAAGTCTATGTTTACCAGGGCTTCACATTCGACTTGTAAATGTGGGGAATGCTCAGCATACAGAGGAATATCCACAAGTCATATGTAGTAGACCACGTTGCAGATAAACCCAAACTAACTCTTAAACAGTGCAAACATGCATATCTTATTAAAAGGAAGTCCGACCATTCCCTGCATTCCTCATCATTCCCTGTGCCAGGCTGGGGAATGCTGTGGACTGTAGGATATTTGTCAGTTTAAACATGCAGAAGATTGACTTAAACGTAATTGCATTACTTGTTTATCATCTGACAGATTCCTGACTCTGTATAAAATGAGTGCTGGGGCATTTTGAGGGAGTTGGGAGGCTCTGGCCATTCTGTTTAAAATAAATCAAGATCATCTGTGGCTCTGGACAATTATTTGCACTTGTGACTATCCCTGCCCTTTCTTGAGGGTGGGAATTACTCAGCTGCAAGAATCTATGAAGGAAACACATTACATGCCTCCCCAGCCTCTCATGATATGAATAACTCACTGCATGTGTATGTTCCAGCTTTCCTGAAAACTCTAAATATGAAAATTGTTCTGGCTGTCAGGTCCAGACCTTGGGAGGATATGTAAAACCTTTAAGAGTTGGATGGAAGAGAAAACTGAGCCCAGTGTGGCTTCTTTCATCTTAGTGCCATAGTGAAGAAGAAAACATATCTGATAGATATTTTTCCAGTTCTACACAACAACCTCTGCTAACCCAGTGTCCTCCAGATGACTTGTTGGACTGCCATTGGCCAGGCTGGTTGGGGATGATGGGCATTGTAGTCCAAGACATTTGGAAGGTGTCAGGTTGAGGGAAGACTGCTGTACAACTGGGTGGTGAGGGGAGGCAGTAAAGAAAGATGTAATATAAGAACAGAACTCACAGTAAATCTCATGCAAGTTTGCATTTACAACTGAAAGATACATTTAGCAGTAATCCAAATGCTACATCTAAGCTTCAAGGAATCTCTCTACTTTTTTAAAACAAATCTTTAAAATATCATCTCAAAGACTAATGCATTATTGGGGTAAATCATTATAAATAAGCAAGCTAGTCCACCAAAGCCCCTTTCACAGGTTTAGACTATTAAACTCTTATGCTCTTATTATATTAGTGGTCCCTGAAGGCATAAGAGAATTAGACACCATGGTTGCCAACTTTTCTGATCAGTTGCCTTGCTTTTAGTGGCTACATCAGGTACAGTTCAATAGATGACAGTTTTCCCATCACTGATCTGCAGGGATGCTTCAATTGCTGATTTTTGGTTTGTCCTGTTAGCTCTTAAAAGACAGGTGTCCTGCTAGGGGAACCATCTAGGCAACCCTAATTTATGTTTCTTTTGTTTATTATATTCTAACCTACCTTACTGGGTTGTTGTGAGGATAAAATGAAGAGGAAAAGAAGGATCATGTAAGCTACCTTCGTTCCTTGCAGGAGGAAAAACATGGACTGTAAATGTAATAAACACATTTCATGCTGCAGTTTAAAACTTTTATTTTGTATTTATCATGATAAATTTTATGGTTTTAATTGTTGTAAAATGCTGAAGGAGCTTTGACTGTGTGATGGCATAGAACTGCAATGAATAAAAAATAAACCCCAAGTAGGGTTCATTTTCACTGAGGTGAGCAAGAGAGAGATAAAATTTTGGAAAATTTCTTTCATGGTGCCAACACACCTGAGTGTATCTTTCTCGGACATTTAAGATGTGTATAGATGGGACATTTCTCCCAGGGACAGCTTTTCCCATCCCAGTTTTACAGGTACAGGAGAATTCTTCCTTGTATTTAACTTTTTCAAGGTACAGCCAGGAGCCCTCTGAGGTAACTGAGGGCTCCTGATAACTCTGATAATTCATCCGGAAGCAAGTTCTTCTGCCGGCTGTCTTCCCACACTCTGCCATTAGACCATGTCATCCTGTGTGCCTGAGAAAAAATAGCAGCCAGTCTAACTCCCTTCTTCATCAGGAGGTCAGCAGGAACCTGCACCTGGGCATGGGCAGAACTGCACGCCTCTCCTCTTGTTTCCCAGTGCGCTCTTCCCCCACCCTATGCTGAGTATCAGCCTGACACTGGAACAATTGGGCCAGTGTTCCCCAGCCATGGAGATAGTCCAGTGGGGCGAGGAGATAACCCCCTTTCCCCTCCCTGAGGCTGTTCTTCAGTCTGAAGTTCCCTCCATCTCTCAGCCTGGGTAAAGAGAAGCTTCTCTCGCAAGGCAAAATCATCTCTTTTCAACTGGGTTTATGTGATGCATATTGTTTCAAGGATGTCACAGAGATTGGTTAATCCCTTAGGTAGAAGTTAACAAACTCTATTTATTACTTATTCATTGATTGGATTATTGCAAAGGACTGTGGTTTTAAAAGGCCAAGCAACTTTCCCACCTCACTCGGTCCACTGCGTACAAGACCTATTTGCGTGGCTCACCGCATTCGCTGAAGAAAAAGTGCAGGAAGTTTACAACCTACTATTATGTGCATTAAGTGCAGCAGGGCATAAAAATGTAAAGCAAAGTGGGATTCACAAAACACAGTCAGTGATTAAAAGGATTTAAATGCAGGTGACAACTTGCTGGTGTTGGACGTATCTCTCAGGATATGCTCTCAAAATGAACCACTTTTGATGACACATTGGAGACTCATGCAATACCTTTCAGAATCTGTGTTCAACAGTTAGGCCAGGTGGGCTTATGCACAGACATTACTAAAGGTTTTTCCTAAGAGTTAATAAAAAGTAAGTGGTGGGGGGGAAGGATTTTCTCTGGAAATATTCAGACAGGTAATCCATTACTGTGAGGTTTTTCCCTGATATATACTTAAGTGGATTCCTTCATCTTTGCTTGTTTGTTTTGATTAAATATATATTTTAAAAATATAACATACATAACATGTAAATATAAAGAAACCACAGACATGGAGACTTCTGAAAGTTCACACAGAGACACTGCTGGTTTTAATTTTGTTTCTTCACATATATAATCTTATTTTAATTGATATTGGGATGCTGGCTTGCTGAAATGCAAAGGTTGCCCTTCAGCACCTTCTTTGTTTGAGTCCACATCAGTAGTTTTGCGCTTTAGGGCTTGTGCCCCACTTCTGCCTTGTACATAGGTTCCTGGACAAGTTAATTTTTTTAGCCTCCTCAGTTTGTCTTCTAAGAAATGGGTGTTTTGTGACCATAACAACCATTTTATGAATGGGCAAGCCCCATCCTCCATGGCAGCCATTTTGTGATAATACTGATAACACTTTAAAATTCCAATTGCACCTGCTGATCCAAAAAGTCTGGGAAAGGCAGCCGTTACTTTTATGACAGGAAATCAAACATTGTTCTGTTCTTTGTAATAATCTGTTTGGATTAAGTGTGCTGTTTGAGCCTGTATTATGGCACCTAAATAAGTAGGACTAGATTTAAAGAAATATCATTTCTGAAACAATGAATGCACTTCTGAAACCCCAAAACTGCTTTTCACCTGGAGAAGAGACATGAAGGCTTGCAACAACTACAACAACAATAACAAAGCTGTGTGTATGTATGGTGGGAGAGAAAGAAAAAATTTGGACATAAAATTTAGGACAAATTTTCTTTCAGAGTTTCAAGAATTGAGTAATGGTTGAATATGGATTGTTGCTGAAACATGGGTCATTGAATCCATCTGCAATAACAACTCATGGTTTGCTAACCACAGACAACCCGAAGTTCACAATTAAGCAACAAATCATGGATTATCTTCATGGGTTGTTTGTAGTTAACCAACACATTCAACATATACTCAGCCCTTGAGTGTGGGTTGTCACATTGTCTGAACTCGGTCAATGTGGTTTGCATGATCAAAGCACCTCTAAATGTGGATTGAACTCACTTCCACTCCACCCCACCTCACACTCCAAATGGACAAGCCATTTTCAGAGTCCACTTCCACCCAGAAAACAGGCAGCTCCATTGTCAATTGTGTTTAAAAGGTCAGCAGTTTAAAAAACACAAGAAAATCCCAGACTATCTGAAACTACATACCAGTAAGCACTTCAGCAAGAGTAATACCAGCATAATATCACCATTGCTACCTTTCCTCTGTGCTCCTGGGTTTTGCGAAGAGCTCGGGCTGCATTCTGAATAAGCTCAGACTTTTCCTTCATAAATTTCAGGACCTGACCCTAAGCTAAAGATAATTCCTAGTCCCAAAACAACAAGTACTGGATAGGATACCATTTTAAGATGGAATTGAAGTTTTACTTCTGCAAGTTTTTAAGGACAGCATCATAAAGCTATGTCTACATCAGCAATATCTGCGGGAGACTCAGTGGATTTACACCACTGCCATGGATCATGCCTGTAGCAATGGCAGACACACATCTCCTGTGTTTCCTTCCACCAATCCAAGATTTTCTTCACTGGCCTTTTGCTTGCTATAGCAAGTCAAATTTTACTCACAGTACTGTAAAAGGCAGGTAAGAAAGGAGGGTGAAGAGACAGAATCCATGAAGTAGCTTGACAGGAAAACAAGCAGCTACTGTGTTATATTGTTCTGCTTTGGACTTGTAAAACCTTGCCTAAGTTGGCTCCCTCCAGATGACTTGGACTGCAAATCCCATAGCTGTCTGGGAGATGCTGGGAATTGTAGTCCAACCTACCTGAAGGGCACCAGGTTAGGGAAAGGTGTTTAAAGCTAGAAGCCTGATTTCCTGATTAACATCTGGCAATCTGATCTGTAATAAATCGGAAGCCCTCAAAAAGCAGCATTTTTTCCCGTTAGTACCAAAATTGTGAGAAAACAGAAGAGGGCTTTGACTAGCAAGACAACATGGAATACTGCAGTAGCAGCATGTGCCAAATGACTCAGAAATATTAATAAACTGATTTTGCCTATAATAGAGGTTTGGGGTTTGAAATGGGGTTTCCACACATATAGTCAAATTGCTGTGCTGACAAAGGAAATAAGTGGAATGCATTCAACACATGCTTAGCTCACAAGTGAACCCACATTTTCTGCAGCAGTGCAAAGCTGCACAAAGTAACCCGACCCTTTGTAAGAACTTGGCAACTAATACTAAGATTCCAGTCTATAGACATGTACTCAGAGCTTTAATGCATCCCTCAGTGGCAGCTGGTTATGGATTCCACTGTATTCAATTTGCTAGAGATATTAATTGCCCTGTTGTTTTTTGAGATTAATAGGCTTAAAATAAGTGACCCAAAGAGCATGAAAGAGGCAGGAAAAGAAGAAATGGTTGGACACAGTTCTCACTGAGAATGTGGGACAATGTTAGGCACGTGCCTTGAATCCTGGTTTTCTAAGGCTGTGATTGACACCCCACAGGCACACACGAATCTCTGTACTCCCAAATATGTTTAGTACTTTAAAATTCAATCTTTATTTTAGAGGATGGGGTCTTTCAGGTAGAACCTTAAAATTTTCCCTGTGAAAATCAGATTATCCCGCTCCTCCCTCCCTCTCTCCTTTAGCTCTATTGTCACCATAAACACACAGCAAGCCTTACCATATAGTGCCCATGACATCACACATGACAAAGGGACAGCTCCCCATTGCAAGCTAGTTTTGATAGTGTTAAAGAGCCTTTGCAGGGAGGTGAATGTTAGCATTTAAAATTTGTATTCATTTTCTGATGAGACCACTCTTCCCTTAAGAATCACTTTAATACCCTGTAGCTAGATTCTATGACACACAGGAGAATGGCCAGGAAGCCATTTTTGGCAGAATTCAGGTATGGCAGCAGGTGATGGATTGAAACATGTGTTTAAAACTCTAACTGCTTTTAGACTCTTCAGTAGCATGTCTAGTTTATCTGGTGCTCTTTATGAAAAAAGGCACTTATTCTGGAGACTTATAAAACCCCACAGAAAGATGCAGGGCTCAAACATGTGTACAAGCAGAGGTGCTGAGGGAAGCTCAGGTTGAGAAAAAAATTAGGTAAGGCTAACAGTTCACATTAGGTATACAAGTCCTACATCGAGGGCACATCCTGTGTAGCTGTGCCCATGTCCATATAATCATAAGTGGCAGCTGTGCATAGTTTTCACTGTGCACAAGCCCTGGAATACCATAGTTAACTGCAGCTTTGGAAAACATAGTGAAAAATCAGTGTGCACAGTTCGGATGTGTAATGCCACATATTCAGAGGCTGTTACTTCCATGAAGCAGCCGCTAAACACAGTCCTTTTTTCACAGAGATGCTCGAAAATAATAGCTACGATAACAATAATACTACATCCTGTGTAACAGAAATTAACTAAAAATTGACTGCAGTGCCCCCCCAAAACCCTTCATCTGAGCAAGAGGTGGTTTGAGATGGGGCTGAAGTGTGGGGGGTGGGGGGCTGTCTAAGAATCTCCTGCCTGCATACAATGAATGTATTTGGGCCATAAAGAGCTCTTAGCTCCACCCTCTGCCTTTCCCTCCCCCAGTGTTAAGCAGCAAGCCAGTCACAGAGACATTCATGCAGGGTATTAGGAAAAACCAAGCCGCCCCCTAGGAATGGCACTTGTCTGAGAGTTCCCTCAGCACACAGCTCCTGAAAGCCACCAGGCTTGTAAAAGGAGAACAGAGAGGCTATTGGGATACAAATTACTGCTCTCTTAGGATTTGCCTGACCAGCCAACGTAAGTTTTCCTACCTGAGTTTGGTAACTTGCTTCCTCTCTCTCTCTGCTTTTTTAAATAACTGACAGCTTTCTCCTTCAGGTTTTCTTCATCAGATAAAAATGACTGCTTTTGTTAATATGAGTGCTGAATGGATTGTTGCGCATTTAAAAGACAGTCAACTTTTGTATGGCTCGTTTCATAGGGAACTGGTGGCGGCGGCGGCATGATCTTTATTTTTAAGTCTTTCTTTCTAAGGGTTGAGTAAGAGTGCACAAAACCTTTAAGAGGTGACAGAGGTGAGGCACTATAGTGAACCAAAATTTAAAGTTTTCTGGAAGAGTGTGTGTGTGTGTGTACATATACATATATATGCATAAGTTTTAAAAAATGGAATGTACGTTGAACAGGAAGAGAACATGAAGCCAAAATATTTCCATCCAACTCTATTGCGCCTTTTACCTGGTCTATTTCAAAGGGCATAGTGTGCTAGAGAACACACTCCGAATGTACTTCTCACACAATCATAAAGCGTTTTTGTTTTGATCCTTTAATACTAAAACCAACTTTTTATCCTCTCCCCTGCCAATATTCTTGACTCCAATCCCAAGGCAAATTGAGTTGCATTTGAAATCCCAGCCCTCTTTAGACTGTGAAAGGAGACATTCAAAAATTCTTCCTTTCTAGTCTTTTTCCTCTTGAAGACACCCCCCAACTTTATTTGTGGACAAGGTGTTTGGCTAAAAGAGTTGTTCTCACACTAGAAACTTTTAAATCACTTATCTGAAGTTTCCAATTAATTTGAATCTTCAGTCACCTTTGATAGCATATTTTGCCCGTCTCATAAAATGACAGGCAAGACAATTTGCTTCCTGATTTCTTATTAAGTATCTACTGGCTCTTAGCCAATAATTGGAAGATTTTGAACATCTTTAGTTTTGTGTTCACATTTGGCTTCTTGTTTGTTTGTTTATTTCAGTTAAGTTGTGATTACTGAGCAGTAAAACCAAGAGGAAACCATGACAGATGACCAAGACCTTTCTGAGGTGGAGATGAGTCCTGTGGGTTCCGAAGATCCCCATTGCCTCTCACCTGGACCTTCCATGGCATCAGACACCAGCTCTCACCTTAGCAACCCCAGCAGCAGTGAGATAGGGAAAGTGAAGAAGGAACAGCAGGACTCCGAAGCGGATGACGATAAGTTCCCTGTCTGCATACGGGAGGCAGTGAGCCAGGTACTGAGTGGCTACGACTGGACCTTGGTGCCCATGCCTGTGCGGGTCAATGGAAGCAGCAAGAGCAAGCCCCATGTCAAGCGGCCTATGAATGCCTTCATGGTATGGGCACAAGCGGCCCGGAGGAAGCTGGCAGACCAGTATCCTCATCTCCACAATGCAGAGCTTAGTAAGACACTTGGGAAGCTCTGGAGGTAAGAATGGCTTTGGGAGTGGGGAAAAACCACAAAAGAAGGCAACTGGGGAACATGGAGAGTGACAGAAGCTTGGAAGCATTACTTTATTGGGTTCCCTTTATGCTTTGTGGCACTACAGGGAGAGCATGTGTGAAGAGGAACAAACAATGTATGATAGAATACAGGAACTTGCCCTCTTGACAGTGCAGTGCCAGTCCATGTTTTGATGACTGCTCGCTCTCCTATTCTGTTCCAAGGCCTAGTACATTTAGCGACTAAACTGCAGACCCACAAGTCAGTTCTTCAGGGTTTACATACCTTGCCTCTTGTTCTTGGCCTGCCACATTCATTCTGGCTTCACCCTTGGTCTTCTTCTATAACTTTGTTCCCTGGTCAAATTATGCAGCTCCCTTGTGTTGAAGAGAGTTTTGCCTTGGGCTGCTGATGTTCATGAATCTCATAATTTTGAAGTCCAAAATTAGCAGTCTTAGGGTAGGTAAATAAAGTGAAATTTAAATTAAAATTTCGACAGTTTACAGCTTTCCTTGTTGAAGAAAAACATTACTTTCATGGACTAAAGTCTGAGTAACAAAATGACAAAAGTACATGCCTGCACACTACAATATGCATGCATATAAGTATGTACATACATATGTACATACATACAGAGAGTGAGAGAGAGAGAGAGAGAGAGAGAGAGAGATTCTTTTCAGTTCAAGTTTAGAAGTAAATCTCAGGATTTCTGGAAATTCAGTATGGAGCATTTGAAGTTTGTCATTGCTTCTGGGATGTTATCCTTTCTATATTTTACTCTTTAAATACATTTGGACCGATGTCTTGAAGGTACGGTGGGCTACCAATGGTGGAAACATGCATGGCAAAGGATGGCGTTCTGTCCCTCTATTAAAGACTAGTTCATTGTAGTTGAGTGGCAGGTTACCAATAACTGGTGACTGTCTGAGGTGATGCAGATTTCAAATTTGGCAGCAGATACCTGTAGGAACAATTGAAGTTTTAGAAAAAGATAATGAAGTGATAGGGGAGCTAAAATGAAAAAGTAAGTTCCCTTATATTGCCAAAGAGCCGTGCACTTTCTTTACAAATATGGCAATTCGGACTGTTCAGAATGTTGAGAACGGGGGGCTGTTTTGCTTTAGAGAATTATATTATTCTATATGTACTAGAAACAAGCCAACATCATTCATATAGCAAAAGCGCACATGCCATTCCTTACTCATGTGTATATATGTGTTTATTCAGCAAATTTTTAAAGATTACATTTCTATGCATACTTACCTGAGAGGAAGTCCCAGTCATAATTGAGATTTGCATTTCTAAGTAGGCATGTTTAGGATTGTATTGCTAAGGGCTTCTGGATTATGAATATATTGTGTATTTGTTGCGCTGTTCTTATTCTGGAACATCTGGGCATCTTCCTTTAAGAAAGCACTTCTGTTTTAGAGACATAAGTTTAATTTCCCAAACCAGCCTATATCGCAGCAAGGAGAATGTGACTGCTTACCCCAGCTTAGAGGACAGTAGTGATTTGGAATGCTGTTTAGAATGTAGTGTTGCAAATGCCAGGGGTACCTACTAGAAAGTACCCATGAGATCACTGATTATGACTGTCACAACTCTTTCTCTCCCCCTGCCCCCCAAATCCATGCTCCAACACCAGCCTGCAAATAGAGAGCTCAGAGGGGAGCAGAATTTAGCGAGGCGCAAGACAGAGCATAGAAAAGCCCTCTATTAATATCATGTTCCTGGCAGCCAATCTTTGCGCCTTACTTGCAGCCTTTATTTGGACTCACTACTTTGGTGAATGTGATACAGGACTTCTCTACACTTGAAACTAGCTAGTGTCAATTTCCATGTGAAACCTGGCTTTGGAGGAAAAGTTTGTACATTTGTAGCACATAATTTTTGAGCGAGCGAGCAACAGAATGAGAGAGAGGGAGAATGAGAAAGAGGTGGGAAAGCAACGTGGCATCTCTATTGGAAGGAATGTTTTTTGTGGGGATGAATATTGCAATATTGCCTTGGAAATCTGGATGCATAAGAGCACCTCACAAAATTCTAAAATGGGATGTGCTTTCAGTGGATCTTCCAAGTATACCTCCAAGTTTGATACTGTGAACCCAGGAGTTCCTTTTAACTTTACCTCCAATGTGAAATTGCTTAAGAATTCAAAACTCAGAAAATTACTTGAGTGCAGCTTGACTTAATTATTTCATATATGAGCACAATCCTCAGGATGATAGTTAAGATTTAAGTGTTTATCTGGAAACCCAAATATTAAAAAAAAATCAAACCAGAAATGGAAGATGAAATTTTCATGCTGCCATGTGAATCTTGGCTTTAGATTAACAGATGAAATATACACGACACAAAGAATGAAATCCTAATTAGATCTTTTATTTTCAAGTCCTTCTCCCATCCACACCCAAACCATCATTCCTTCAAGGGATCTAAATAAGCAGCTAGGCCTAGTTCATGTGATTAGCTCTCCTGACCGATTTGTCTAGGGAAGCAAATCAACATGCACGTGATGCAAAGCCAAGTATTCTACTTCTTTTCTGGCTCCTTGTTGTTGAATAACTTCAGTTGCTGACTGGGAAAGTACACAGAGCACCTGCTTTACATGAAGAAGGTCCCAGGTTCAATCCCAGCATTTCCTGGTAGGGCTGGGAAAGACTCCTAGAAAGCCTCTGTCAGCCTGGTAGAATTTCTAAGCTAGGTGATCAGTAATCTAACTCTGTACAAGGCAGCTTCTTATGTAAAAATGCTATTTTACTACCTTCTCAACATGATTGAAGACACACCCTGGTTTGATACTGGGCTTTTCTGCCCTACATCAAGACATGCACATTCAGTCTGTGCTTCACATAAGGTGCTTGGGTGTCCAATCATTCTCTTTTGTTTGGTTCAGACATCTTATGTCTAACAGACAATCTGCATGTAGTGGATCTGAAGCAGAGATGTTTGTTGGTGAGGGAGAACAGTACTTAATGAAGTTCTGGCTCCTTTTTTCCTCTTTGCTTTTTTCAAACTAAATGCTGTTTTCTAATTCTGCTGCCTACAGTACAATTCAAAACAAAATGGCGTCCTCAAAAAATTAAAATGGAAAAATGTGGTAGTCCACAAATAGGATTCCTAAGGCTTTGTGTTGAGGAATTCGTTCTGCCCATGTCTCCCTTTCCTTAAATCAACCCCCTGAAGATATGCTGTATAATGGGACATAAGCAGAAATGTTTACCATTACTCCATAATGTTTTAGAGGTATTTCTACTCTGTACCTGTTTCTTCACGCACGCGTACCACTACATTGAGCAACAACAACCAATAAGTCTACCAACAACAACCTACCCAATGGTTTGGCATCCAGACAGGTTTAGACTGCAATCTGATACCCTCATTGAACTTGGTAGGAATTAATTCTGGGCAGACATGGCCAGGATTGCACTATCACTTTGTTTCAGTCTCAGGCAGGAAACAATTTTAAATGTTCCATTGGCAGCAATTAACCCATTTAATTAGAGTGTTTTGTTTATCTCTGAGGCTGTAATCCTTTATTATTTAGTTGTGCCAGCATATATTAATTGTCATATTGATGCTTGTCAAATTATGATACCCTGCATGTGTGCATTCTTTCACCCACTACAGGTTCAAGAACTCGGTCTTGTTGTTGATACAGAATACTTATGGATAAATATGTAATGATTGTAGACAATGAATGTCTCATTTGCAGTGCTAAATGCTATCAGCACAATATGTGTGTAATGGCTAGGTCAAAGCAGTGAGGATAGAAACACTTGCAATTAAAAGTCAGCTCTGGATGTCTTCAGTCCATGTACTTTGTTATGCAGTCCCAGTTGGAAACCATTAAACAGCTTTTAATCTCCTTTTTGATACCTAACAGTTCCAAAAATGTAAGGATTAGGCACAGTAAAATTTTATTTATTTATTTATTTATTTATTTATTTATTTATTTATTTATTTATTTAAACAACATATATGCCGCCCCATCGCATGAGCCTCGGGGCGGCTTAGAATTGTAACTTAGGTAAGAAGAAATTCAGCAAGGAAATAAATATTTGAAATATCTGTTTGCATGGGAGGGAAGGAACACCAATAATTACTTTAAAAACAAAAGTAGAATATTAGCTATTTCCCTAACTATCAACCCAGTGAAGGTGTAAGATTGTATCTGCTGGCTTTTGTGGAATCAGCCAGAATTAATCAAATTCGAGAAAGGATAAATGAAATGTCAAAGATACCTTTGGGTTTACAGGTTGCACTTATTCTTATTAACCCTTCAGTTTGTCTTAGTAGTATCTCTTCAAGAGCTTTAGGCATCAATCCTAAATCTCATTACAGAATAAAGCTCACTGAACCTATTTTGAAGTGATTGTGTTCAGGATTGCACTGTGTATTGTCACCATCATGATTATGGTTCACTGGGGTTCTCCTGCAGTGAAGAGAGCTGGACACGACCAAATACCTCATTTCTAGTATGAAATGGCCCTGAATATTGACTGTTTAAGGTAGATGCTTGGATAATGTTCAGCCCCCTTTTAGCCTTAAGGTCTCATGATACTGGTTGCCATTTTCCTTTGTCCTGCTTACAGAGTTGTGGCTCAGAGCCAACAGAGGAAGAGAAGATGCGTGCATAGAAATGGAGTGGACTTGCAGCTACACCTTACTTTCACACTGGCAATGGGCAGTAGGCCCACTTAGAGGTCATGAGCTCTGTCATCCCACACCTTGCTGCTGCTCCCCACCTCATCTCTGAGCACATGAGGCAAGCATCTCACTCTACCTAATGGTAGGGCTGGCCTTGATCTGGCTTTAGAAGAGTATTTATACAGTGTCTTAGTGGCCCACATGAGGATGCCCTATGGGCCAAATCAATATGACTGTCCTCTGAAAACTCCTGATTTATACCTTTACTTGCTTTGCCTTGTTTGCTTTTGCTAACAGAGGCTTCCTTGTGTTTCTCCCCACCGACATGGCTCTACATGCTTTCCTACCTGGCTGCCAACACTTCAGAATCAGCAGAAATATTTTAAAATAAATATTACCTCAAAATACTTTTCAATCATAATTATCTTCATACACTACTTGCTCTCTAACTGAAAAATTGAAATGCAATTTTACTTTGTCATTCTGGTGTGAAGCTGTGATGTCGCAACATTTGAGGTTTTTAAAAACGGCTTTGGAGCCAAGAACACTTTCTTTTCTAACCCCAGAGACACACCACTCAAAAAGGCCACGCTGTCCACCAAATGCTATGGCTCTGCAGCTCCTGCTGCTTTCCTGAGGCTTGTGTTAGCCCCACCACAGCGCACAGGGGCTGCACAGCAGAAGAGCATTGGTGGGTCACTCCTTCAACAGCTCTTTTTACAAGTTTTGTTTGAGCTGGAACGGGAAAGAGATAACTGGCCTCACTGATAGATATTACTGTGCGGTAGGCAAGCCAGAGCCTCCCTCCTCGCTTGCCAAAGTTTTGGATGATAGCACCCATGATCCTTGATCATTGGTCATGCTGGCTGAGGCTGATAGGAATTGTAATCCAAGATATTCAGAGGATGCCTACTCTTGTGTTACCGTGTAGAGTAGCAGTTCGTGAGTTTTCAGCTGGTGGGTTAAGGCTTTCCCCATCGTAGGTTGGGCTGGGCATTCTACAGATATTTTATGGGAAGGGTAATAGAGAGAAAGAAACTGACTAAAAGCAAATAAAAATAAAACTAATCTCATATTGTGAAGGTTGGGCTAAATTTGGACTCTGTGTCGGGAAAGATGGAAGCTCTGTGCTCAGATGAATCTAGAGCCATTATTTAAGCTGTTCTCACACGAGGCTTAAATTGCGAGTGCAAAATCAGCATTTAGCGAATGCTGTACTTTATATTATCTTCCACATTAACAACAAACAGATGTTAAAGTACAGGAGAAATTTCCAGGTATGGCAACACCCAACATATTGAGAGGGCAGCAGGTCCAGAAAATGCAATCAATGTTACCAGGGTTGGTGCTATCAATGTCCTAATCACTTTGGAAAACTATAAACATCTTGTGTTTTTCTTTTTCTGACTGCCAGAAAGCCTGTCACTGCCCTTGCTCTGCAAACTTTCAGCATGACATTCCTCTTCTTTCTGTGATTCCACAGGAAAAAAGGAATTCTAAACAGTTTTCTCCATTTATGTATGTATTTATTTATTTTAAAGATCACACAGTAGCCTTCTCTCTCTTTTAAGGGATGGAAATCCACTAATTGGGTTTCCAGATCTAGCTTACTTTAAGAGACATTCCAGGACATCCTTCACAGTCCCGTCAAATAAATAGCAATGCCACTAACAGCTCAGCTCTTTCTCTTTGTACTGGGCATAAAGGATAATGGGGGCACATCACCTGACACCCCATGGTTCCAAAACATCCCTTATTCCTGAAGTATTGATCTGGTAATCCTTGCGCCACCAATTGCACACTTCAAGGCATCCTTCAGACAGCTAGGATCATATAGGATATAATGATATTGATTTCTCTGTTATAAACCTTAATATGAATAGTAGACCATGAGGATAGGAGTAGTTCCTCTCTGTTTATAGGTATCTTCCATTGGCAATATATGAAAGGTCTTCCTTCCCCCAGCTCTTCCAGTGTTGCTACTGTTGTCTACCCTAGCCAGAATTTTTTACCATTTCTGGGATCCTGTGGGAAAATCAGTCACCTGGAGTTTTCTTCAAGCATGCCAAGAGATTTTGCTACCTCAAATTCAATCAAGTGGCATTGCAGTTTTTTGTAGTAATTGCTGCAGTTCAGTGGCACATGAAGGTTCTTGTGGGCAACAGAGACTTGTGACTACCAAATTCACTTACAGTCATAGTGTTTGTACCACTTTTTATATGCAATGTGCTTTAGCTGCTCTTCCTCCCAGTGAACCTACAAATTATGTTCTTACAATTCCCATTTTTACAGATAAGAATCTGAGAGTAGCTTGTCCAAGAGTCCTTCTCTTTCCCTCACTCATACACTGAGCTGAGCTTTGAATATGGCCTCTCAGGTACTGGATCAATTCAGTTCTAAAATGTGAGGGCTGCTAATTCCATGCCTAATAGATTCCCTATATAAATACATATTTTATTTAGGAAATTACATGTGCATACCTCATGTGTGGCACTTACATATGAGAATGCACACTTAGGTGAATTCTTTCATGATATGTGATTGCCAGGACATGCAGGGTTCATGCGTGTGTCTCTTTTTGGCTGCATATGTGCATGTTTAGAAACATTCTCTTTTCATTAGTCTTTTTTATCTTTGCACCTCATTTACCTTCATAATGTTTTTCTGGGACTGCAGGACATGTAGCAAGCACAGCTAAGGGTATATTGGTGGCATCCCCAAACTGATCAGTTTATTAGTGTGGGGAAACAAATGTGAATCAAATACACTCAATTCACTATGAAACCACACCTCTGAGAAATGCAAGTAGGCCCTTATATGATGCCATGGTGAGTCTCCCATTAGGTTATCATGTGCTTCTGCCTAACAGTGTGACTCAGGTTTATAGATAGATAGATAATGATTAGTGATAACAGAGGAAGCTATAAGTGATTGAACCTCTGTATTAACATCTGTGATGGTTTATATTCAGCTTCATGTTATGATTAATTATTCCAATTACTACTCATGCATTTAAGTTCTCCTCTTCCAAGACATCATGTTAAAAATAACTTTTCCACATGGGGACCACTGAGAAACTTGTTATTAAGTGCATTTGCAATCCCCTTTCCTTCCATGGACTCAGAGTAGCAGACATGGGGCTCACAGGCTCTCATGCAATCCCTGATCAGCCCCAGACCTGCCTAGCTGATGTTGCTTCATCATGCGTCCTCAGACCATGCCTCAAGCTGTTCTTGTTCACGGCTGCCTATTAGCAGAGGCTAAAAGTACCCACACTGGGAACAGGAGAAATAGCTTCAATATTTCCCTTTGATTGGTGCCCAAGATCACTGTAGGATCTTAATGGTAAATCACTAGACCACTTTTCATGGGCTGCACTTCAAGTTGGGGCTCACTATAACTCAGCATAGCTATTTTTTAGTGCTCAGGATAAGTGCTGGAATATGTGGAATTATAATCAAGTAAATCTTGATTTATTTTATATCCTTACTGTGTTGTGGTCTTGTGACTTTCTCTCTCTCTCTTTTAATTTGTTTGGGAAGGCATATTTTAAGGAGAGTATTAATTACTTTAAAATAGAATTATCATTTGTGCTACTATTTCTGAGCTCAGGAACCGGGCAACATTTTGCACTTTTATAGAATGGTTTCAGGTCAGCTTCAATCAAATTAAACAAACATAAGGCTATGCCATGCCTCATGCCCTGTATTTTATTTAGATGGCTGATTTTGGTTTCTGGATTTAGCACCGTGGAGGAAAGGAGGCTTAGGCACCGATTGGAAATTGTACAACTTTACAGTTCAGCCTCCTCCCCTCACCCAATCCCTCTTTTCTGTCTCTGAGGCCCAGTTGTGACCTGGGTGGGAAATTGGTGTGGATCTTTCCATGCCAGCTGTGTGCGGGTGAGGCGGTCAGCCTTTGGAGTCCAAAGTCAGAGGGCTTTGGTGCTTAGACTCCAAGAAATCCTACAATCACCCAGACGATGTTGGGAGGCCATAGGACTGAGCCCTTGATGACCTGTCAATGACTCCTGGTTGAATCAACAGTCAGCATTAAATGGTGTTGCTCTGTTGTCACAATCAGACAATATGACGATTTTAGCTGTGGAAATGAGACTGTGATGGTGAGTGCAAACATGGAAGTGATCACTGGATGTTTCTGTTAACCAGCATGTGTACGTGTGTCACCCACAACTTGAATGCTGTAAAAACTGAACTTTTTCCATTCTGTTTTTCCAACTTCAGTGGGGATGGAGTGAGGGAAGGGCTAAAAGGCCCTGCTTAAAAGGAAGTATTTTAGTGGCTAGCTGATCCTTTTCAACACTGTCTGCTTCATAAAATGTCATCCAATGCCTCAGACTGGATTCAAGGAAATTGCTGGATGCAGAATAGTTGCCAAATTCATTTAAGGTGCTATATTCATGTCATCAGTTTTCCCTCGGATGGCTTTCTTGGTGCCCACCAGGATGCTGTACCTCTTCCACTTATTTTTTTTTAATTAACAAATTTTCTGACTATGAATTGCTATGAAATAGGTTTCTGTTCCTGTTGAAAACTCTGTTCAAGGAGTTGTTTAGCTTGCTGGGACCTAACTCAACCTATTAAAATTATTTCTAGGATGGTATCTTTTTAAAGGGTTCCAACTTCTCAGGGCAGCATTAGCTTTAAAAGCCACACAAAGTTGATATTATAACAAGCATGATAGCATCCAATCAGATTTATAAAACAGAGATTGCCAACTGAAATCAACAAAAGCAAAATCTGCCAAAAAAAAAAAAAACAAGCGCCAAGACTTGTAGGAAGACCAGAGAAATCAGATGGGTATTCAGAACTTTCTTGAAGACCTACAAAGAAGAGCCCTGAGGCCCCCCTGAGGGAGGTTGTGTTCAGAGGTGTAGGACCACCTCCAAGAAAGCATCGTGTCTTGTCCTCGATCTTTTGGGCAAGTTACTTGTCCCACACCAGCCTTCTGCACTGGGGCTCATGCCAGTTTCTCGAATTGCCAAATGTCCCTGAAGTCCTAAAGAGTGTATTACCATTAGATTTGCTGTATTAGGAAATCACTTGAAGTGAAGATGGCTTTCCTTAAGAGTCAGAGAGGGAGAAGCTGATACTCAGTGCTAGTCATCTAGCAGTCTTATGGGAAATATATTTCTTTAGAGGGTGGTGAGCTCATGCACACACACAATGTTCTGGTATTCTGGGAAATGCCTATAAACAGGAGACTCATCCGTTTGGAAACAAAACAAAAACTTCATCAGGATCTGGTATAGCCTAGCAGGAAACCAAACTGGTTCTGCTTCTTCAATAGAGGCCAAAATCCTGGTGTCTGGAGCACCCTCTCCTGGACAAGAGGTTAAATAACAGATTCTAGCCAGAATAAATATTGGCCTGCAAGTATGGGTCCCAGAGGAGTAGCTGTGCCTCAGCAAAAGCACATTAAATGCAAATTAATTGTTGCATGCAAGATGAACAGAACAGAAGATACATCAGAAATATTCTCAGATGTACTTTAGTTCCAGTTATGTACTCCAAGAATATCTCTAAGCAAAATGATCTTACCTGATCTTAAGGGATTTTAACTTGAGAACATATATCATTTTTATACCGATTTAAGCCTTCCCTCAAAGACTCCTGGGAATGAGGGAGGAGCAAATTTCCCACTAGAAATTCTTAGGCCCCTCACAAGACTATGGTCCACAGGAAAGAGCCAGTTTAAACCTCAAGACACACCTTGAGAGGTTTTCCAAATGGTAACTCGGTGTGTCCCAGTCACATTTTATCCATTCAGCAATATATACACAGGTGATATGCCCAGTGTTGCAGCTACAAAATTTTAGACCCTGGATTTAATGCTCTTATGAGGACCCTCTTTAGACAGCATGTGTATTACTGAAGTTGGGAAGGACACAGCTATCATTTCTCCACCTGCCAACTGCTATCCCATGCTCTACAACTGCTTCAACATGCCTGATATGTTAGAGGAAGAAGAAGGAAGGTGCCTGTTTGGTAGCCTTGTTTTTAAATAATAATGATAACAATAACAATAAACATACTCTGAGCATGTTTGGTTTTGCATTTTAAACTCACTTAAATCATAGTACTATCATGACTTATACGAAAATATGGAACTTCATTTTATCTGCTACTCTCATTTCATGCCCCTCTTAGATGGCCATTTGGGTCTCCCTGGGTTATGTGACCCTGAGCTATGATGGAGGTTGCTGAAGTCCTCTAGGATGAGACACAGGTTGCTCACCTATACCCTAAAACAGAAATTAATTGAAAAAAATAGTTCTGGTAAACCACGTCATGTGAGAGGGATGGGAGGAGTCATTTTCAGTATCAGCAGTAACTTCACAAGCTGTGTTCAAGAGGAGTCAGTGATGTTCCTAAGAGGGCAAGCTCTGCTCCTTTTACAAAGACTAAAAACAGTACCTAGTGTTAGATGGTTAGATTGATCAGGCCTTTGTAATTTCCTAAGGAAAAACACAGCTTGAACACAATGCATGCAGACTATGCTCCACAAATAAGAAACACTGGTGTGTATATTTTAAGCAGTTGTGTCACTCAGTAGAAAGGCAGTGAAGTGTCTGGCACGGCTTTCAGACGAATGGACTTTATACACTTGCAGTACCTGTGGCTCTTCAGACATTGCTGGACTTCCAACGTCCATCGACCTCAGTCAGCATGGCCTAGGGACAGGAATTATGGGAGGTGGGCTCCCGCAACATCTGGAAGGCGACAGACCATTCTGGAAGGCTAACACAACATTTTTTTTTACTTTTAGGAAAGATTTTCCACTTCCACTCTGCATTTAGCAAAGGACTCCAGGCCAGGAACATTCATTTCACACGGCATAGTGAGCAGTCCAATTAGGCTTTGTCGTTGCCCTGTGTGCATTGAGGATGCACCCCATAGTGCAGGGATGGGAAGAAAGCAGATCCGAGCTTTTTAGTCGGTGAGCTGTTCTACTGCGCAAGAAGAACAAGGTGTAATGTGATGTCCTGCAACAGCAGGGGGTTGGACTCAATGGCCTTCATGGCCCCTTCCAACTCTACTATCTATGATAGGATAGAGGTCTGATTGCCCTTTTGACAATTATGAAGGACTTTCAGCAGGTGTAGATTGCCATGAAAGTGTCACCTGCTAAAACTGCCTCTACTGCAAGCTATGATAGGTTCAGGAGCTCTTTCACATCTGGCCATCCTCAATGATTTGCCATGAATAGTCAATGATATCTGACAAAAAGACTCTATAGAAATGCATTGGACTGCTGGAATGAAGAGAGCTTAGGGGCAGGTGGGGAACTGGGTGTAGATTTTTCTGTGAAAGGATTTTCACATAAATTTCTCAGGACAAATTCCTGGGCTGAGCATTTACTCAGTGTCTTGGTCCTACATGTGCCCCTCACTATTTTGCATCAGAATCTGAGTGGCGAAACTCAGGATTTTAGTGAAAAGCAAAGAGACATAGATTGCACAAACCTAGAGCAGCCAGAGTGTTGTGCAGAAGAGGGAATTTGCCCAGGTACTGCTTGTTATGAGCTTTTGAAGGTTTAGAAATCCCATTTTGTTTGCATCTGACCAGCCTCGCTTATCTCAGGGCTTAATATGGAGCGGGGCTCCCCATACCTTAGAATCTGATTTCAGTGCCAGATCAGAGGCTGAGAACGGTAAAATAAGCAGCAGAATCCCTTTCCCTCACCAAAGTCAACAACGATTCTTGTTGTGCCTTAAAAGCTGATATGAGCTTTTGTGGAGTGGAGCCCCTTTGTCAAATGAATGGACATGCATAGGGGAAGAGAATTAAAATGTGATCAAAAGGCAACGAAATGCAAAAAGAGCAGTCTGTGATCATTTAATTGGGCCTTAAATATATGCAAAGCGGGGGGAGGCAGTGACCATTCACAACAGCAATAATTCTTCATAACAACATTATCCTAGCCTTGCTAAGTTAAATTAGCACTTTACTGGAGCAGGAAAACCACTGTCTTTATTTAAACCCATATGGAGAGCACTGAACTTCAAAGTCCTAATCAGTTTCACCCTTACTAGATTCTTCTTTTAAATTATTTTGGAGTAGTTCCAGACAAAGGGCTCCTAGCATTGCTTACTGTAAGGTCATGTACAGTTATTCTGTGATTTTCTCTGGGACAAGAAAAGATGTTTTAGAAAAACACCAGCCCAGTTTTGGTGGTGGAGTGTGTGAATAAGCTATGATTGTGGCACAAAAACTACCTTATCTGGAAGCACCTTTCTGCATGGAGACCTTGCACTTTCGATAGCAGTGTAGAAGACAGAATTTCTGCAGCTCTATATAACAAGCTATCCCCATTGAACTCCCCTCCTCTTTATTACTATTCAAAGTGGAGGAACCCTGTTCTCCTTTACTTCTAGACACTCTGCTTCTGCATTGTGTGTGGCAGAACAACAAATGTAAGGTATTGCCTGTTCTGATCATTTGGGGACTGTTGACTACATGATATATCCTTTTGTGGTGTGCAAAGGGAAAAAATATTTGGCTGAGAAATTAGAAAACCTACGTAAGAATAGCAGCAGAATCTTTTTCAGCTCAAATGAATTTGGGCAACTTTCTTTAAGGACTGTGCAGGCAGTCTGAATTCCATTCAGTTCCTTACTTTCCAGTCTTTACTTTGCTTCATCACAGACAGCTAATTTGTCCAGTCTGGAAAAAAGTCTGCAGGGAAATCCATCAGAACATGGATATCCATGTTACACATTTTTGCCTAATGCAGCCCAATATAATACATTTTTACATTATATTTTTGTATGAATACTTTGGAGAAGTCTGCTGCAAAACCCAGAGACGTGAATTTTGAAGAATTACTGAATTTTGATTTGCACAGTGGTTCAAAATTGTGCAATTAATTTTCCCCCATCTTGACTTGCAACATCTGTGTGTGTGCCTACAAGGGTGCACATGCATGCACATAAGTACATAGAGACGTGTGATTTTCCGTTGTCCATCTGCCCATTCTACTCATTGTTCTCTGCAGGATCTGTGACTAAGCTCTCTTTACTGCACTTACTCAGCTGCAGCTGATACCAGTGAATAGGGAGGTGTGGCTGTGTCACAATTTAGCTGCACCATTTGCAATCAACCACTGGCATATCTGCTACTCTTGATAATGCTACAATGCCAAAAGAATAAGACACGGAAACATAGGCTGCCTCTATAAAACTGGAGTGCAGATGCCGCCCTGACTGCATCAAGCATTTTGAACTTTCGGAGGTGAGAGGCAGAGAGAAATTTCGGTTAAAGCTGTCCTAAGACCGATGGCTTTGCATGCCGATCTGTTCTTTTTTCTGTCTATGCAAAAATTCCTTCTCATGAAAGGTCATGAAGTAGGGGGGATGCCCAGGCAGGAAGCAAGTGAAATCCAAATCCCCCAAATCTCCCAGCCTCTGCCTGCTCATACCGGTTTCATTTTGCTAAAGCTGATTTGAAGTTCTGATCCCTGCGAAGAACAAAAGGAAGGCAGCAGGCCTGGAAGGAGAAGCGGTTGGGTGGGTGGCATGCACCTGGTTGCAATCCATTCACAGAATTTGGAGAGAAGTCTGAGAGATTTGCATGACAGTGGTGTATAAAATTAGGCATGGGATGGAGAGAATGTGCATCGGCCTCTCATAATACTAGAACCTGGATGCATCCTATGAAGTTGGATGGTTGGAGATTCAGGGCAGATCAAAGGGAATACTTCTCACACTTTATAGTTAAACTATGACACTGGTAACTACAAGATGCAGCGATGCATAGCTTTAAAGGGGTATTGGACAAATTCATGGAGGAAAAGGCTCTCAATGGCTACCAGCTGTGATGACTATATACTACCTCCACTATCAAAGGAAATATGCTCCAGAGTACCCATTGCTGGATTCCTCACTGGACCATCTGGTTAGTCACTGTGCAGACTGGAAGCTGGACCAGGCAGGCCTTTGGTGTGATCTTGCAAGGCTGTTCTTGTATACCTGGACTGAGCACTCAGAGGGTTGTGTCTGCAGTATGTTTACCTCTATCAGACATGTTTCCATATCACTACATGACGTACTTGGCATCAGTAAAAGCCAACTCGATTCTGTTGTGTTCTGGGATCAAAAGACATAGTACAGATAAGTACACATGGGTGCAAACTTTTGCTCTGTGTGCAGTAGTCCAAGGAAACTTAGGAAGCCCTGGATATCCTGCAGGAACCCAATTCCCTACTGACTAGTACTTAGTTTTTTAAAATGTTTGATTTTGATTAATTCCCACTGAGTCTTTGCTTTCTTCTAGTTCCAGCAAAACACCCAGAAGATTTCAGAATTGGTTTAATTCATGGTCCAATTGTTCTTGAAAACAATTGGGAGGTAGGCACAGTCAGGGTGGAAATGCACACAACTTTTTTAGAACTCCTGAAGAATTGTGTGTTTGGAACAATTAATGATGGGGGAGCTGCAGTTGTTAGGGGTGTCTGTGGGGACCAGAAGAGAGACAAGAAAGCTGGCTGAAAACTCATGGCAGCTGAATAGTTTTAATCTCCTGGATTAAGTCAATGGTGGAATGCGGTTATGTGGCATTGACCCACTCAGGGCTGCCTGGTGTGAAGCTAGGTCAGCACTGTAAGAGGCTCCAGTGCTGGTCATCCTATATGATTACTGCCTGAGGAAAAGAGAGAGAAACGAAGTCTGCCAATATCTGTATCATTATTCCTATCATTAGCCTCTATTTTCTCTTCATCTTGAACTATCTTACTTTCTGGCCTTAGACTGCTTCCAGACAGAAGTTCCTGGAGCTACTAAACTGAGCTAAGTTAGAAATCCTCAGCTCAACTCTCCTCAAAACCTCAACTAAAGATCTTATATGGATGATGAATATAATGAACTTTAAGGTTTTGATCTTTGAAACCACCAAGAGAACTTTGGCTATTGGACAATACAGAAATGCAACAAATGAAATGAAATTATTTTGCTTGTGAGTTTGGCTGGAAATGTCATCCCAAGAGAGAGACATCTCGGGGATTTTTTGTTTGTTTTTTATTCAATCTGGAGCTCAGTTTGCAGTGAGGGGCGAGGGAATTTAAAAAAACCAAAAACATAGGAAGCTGCCAGGAAACTGATTCAGACCCTTAGTTCATATAGCCCAGTATCACCACTGATTATAGCTGGCAGCTGGTCTTCAAGACTTCAAGCCAGGATTTCCAGCCCTGCTGGGAGAGGTTGGAGATGAATCTGGGGTCTCTGCCGTTGAGCTACAGTTCCTTCCAAAAGATAGTCCATGTTACAAGATAGGAATGGCACAAAATGAGATCTAGAAGTGTTAAAAGCTATACAGATTATGAATTTGTAAATTGGATGTATTAATTAGCATATTTAAAGGGTATGACTATGTACAGATGTACCTCTAAACACTCTGAGACATATTGCTGTCAGATGTGCAAAATCCTTGCCAGACCCAGCCCAGGAAAAAATGGTTGGGCTGGCTGGAAGCCTGATTGGCTGATGGCTATGATGTCATACCCACTCACCCCCTTCTCCAAGAACCTTTGCAATATAACAAAAGCAATGCAAAAGTAGCTAGGTATGCTGAGTATGGGTTGAGTGCAGGCTGTCGTTGAAATGTGGGTTATTGTGTTTTCCGAACCCAGAGCTGCCCATGAAGAGAACCGAGCATTTCTCATTGGGTTGTTGAACTGTGGCTTGTTCACCAAGTTTTGTTATCTTTGCTGGGTTCAGGCAACACGAGAACCCATGTGTGAGCAACCCATCATTTAAGGACAACCCTAATGACCTAAATGTACAGGTGGTGCTCCAACAACCTAAAATAAAATAAAATAAAATAAAATAAAATAAAATAAAATAAAATAAAATAGGTGGATAGTCCATGTGACATTTAGGCAGAGGAGCAAAACCAACAACTGCCTTAGCATTCAAAGTAGAGGCAAGTACAGTAGTAAATTGTAGGACAAAAATGGGGAAAGTTGGGCATGCACTGTCCCAAGGAACAGAAAGCAGTACTAACTCATATCTTTAGGCATGCCACTGAACTTACATTTTATCCTATGGGACTTTTATCCTTATAACTTTGAGAGCCCATAAGAGATTTCCTAGCCAGCAATTGATGGATATGATGACGAGATGGTGTACAATACTGGGCTTGTGATCTGCTTTCCTTTTTTGGTTCAAAGTAGAAAGGCAGCCATTTTGGAAGCCTTATACCAATGCTCACCTGTTTCAGGGAAGGCTGTGATAACGAGGGGCAGTATTTAATTCTGTGGAAGTGCTACTGGAACCCACCAGTTGGGATCTAGCACCTCAGGCAGGAACTGGAAAAGGAGCAGGCCTGCTTGCACAACAGAATCAGCCCCAATAACCATAAGCCTTCCCCCAAGGAATGTACCATTAGTTAATCAATCCAAAGTTAATAAACCAGAGATATTACTAAACCTCAGCAATGCTACCTTTTTGAGTTATTCCGAAGTAGATACTTCCAAGGACATGAAGAAAATGACATAGACACTGTCATGTAGTGTGGTGCAGTGGTTAAGAGCATGGGGCTGGGACTCAGGTGATCTGGGTTCTAGTCCCTGCTCAGCCATGGAGCCAGCTGGGTGACTTTGGGCCAGTCAGACACTCAGTCCAACCTACCTCACAGGGTTGTTGTTGAGGGGATAAGATGGAGGAGCAGAGATGATGTAAACTGCCTTGAGCCCTTTGTAGGAAAAAGGCAGGATATAAATGGAAAAATAAATAAATAAATAAAATGTATGATGTATAGTTTGGCAGCCAAATAAATAAAGATTGTGAAAGATGTGAAATAGCACTTACACTGTAATAAACATAAGCAGTTAGAATGGATGTCCATCCCATCTTGTATACCACTCCAGAACAAGTAAAAAGCATCTCATTAACTAGCATCCATATGCAATTAAAATTAGCTCACACTGGTTAGCAGCTAAAGCTTTCGGTGATTAATCTACCAGTTGATTAATCTCCCAACTGAATCAATTAGGACTTGCATTCCTAATAAATTGCTGCCTCATGTGTTCCAAAACTGACCCTAGATACTAGGGCTAAAGCCTTTGGCTCTGATGAAGTCCAGTCTTTGCAGTTTTATTTATAGGAAATGTCCTCACAGCCCTGGTGCACCTGCTTCTTTTATGTGTGTTATTGTTGCCATAGATAGGAGACTGGAGGTGGCAGGCTAAATCCTGATTAACATGGGGGGGGGGTGCGGGAATGGAGCCGTCTGCAAATATTTAGAGACAGTAAGCCAGTTTGAAGTTCTCAGCAAATTTGGGAGCAATTTTTATCATGTCACAACAACCCTCCTTTTCCTCTGTGAGCTGCTTTAGTGACAGCAGCCAAAACTGCAGGGAGAGCCCTCTCTCTCCCCCCCTCCCCTTCCCTCCCCCCCTCTCTCTCAGCGTTAAATAAAGAGGAGTGAGAAAGGCTCATTCCATAGGCTGCCACAGCGATAAAGGGACTTGTCACTTCGTGCGTGTGCATGTGGGGGTTGGGGGTGGGCTATCATACCATAAGTTTTTCTCTCACTGGACAGCAGAAGAGTTACTTTTTACTAAGGTTTGATTAGAATGTAAGTGAACTAGGATGTTCTTATTGGAACAGCAGCCCAGAACCTATTTCAGGCAATGTGGAGGACATACTGCTGTCCTCACATTGACTCAGGCCAGCTCTGCCATTAGTGCCACTGTTGAAGTAAGAGTCACTGCCAGTGGAGGGAAATTCTGCATGCGGCATGGAGAATTCCTCACTGATCCTTCATCCCAGACAGCAAAAGGTCTTTGGCCATTTTGGGAGTCTCCACTGCAGACTCCAAAAAGATACTGAATGCATAGAAGAGGGGTGGCCCTCTTTTGTGTGCTTCTGGGTCAGGCCACTGCAGTTTATTTCCAGTGGCCAGAAGTGGAATCTTTCGGTAGAACTTGGCCCATGTCATGTAAGGAATACAGTAAAGGCTTCATCAAAGCTTGAATGTATCCAGAGCTGACCAAGCATTCCCCTAAGAAAGATGGGGAGAAACCCTTAAGAGTATTATAATGCAATAAGAACCAGTGTCATGTTGTGATTAGTATTGGGCTTATATGTGGGTATTCCAGAGCCAAATTTCCACTAGTGTAGCCACTTCTGAACCACCAAAAGAGGGGACAAAAAAAGACCATGGCTTTGCATAAAATTTGCATATCCTGATTTAGATGTCTAGGTGCAAATTTGGAATTATTTTAATTTTAATAGACATTTCGCATGTCTCAGCAGAAGACTATGATCAGATGCTGGCAACTTCGCGGCCCCTACTGGCTTGCCCTTCTAATGGCTTTTTATCTTCAAACTGGGCTTGGTCATCAAATAGTGGACCTCTTCTGTGGAAGGGGTCACACGGACACCCTAAATTCTCTACTTAAACAGAGTTTATTGGAGGCGGGTCTTGGTTCAGCTCCTCTCTCTGTATGGTATACCTCACAGAGTTGCTGTAAAGATGAAATGGGAGTGGGAGACCCTGTATGTACGCACGTATGTTGACCCTGAGCTTCTCAAGAAAGAGTAGCTTTCCTCACACACAGCTTTGGAAATTATTTTCTATCCCTTATATGTGAAATGGGCAACAGACATCTTCATTAAAATCAGGTAGACTATCCGGGGTCTAGATAAATATTTCAGGGGCATGAGCTGGCCATTCCTATATTAGGCTTAAAAAATACCTTTTATAAGGGAGGGAAAAAGCCACAGCAAACTACTGAAAAGCATAAAAGGTATGAAATTTTCTTCAGCCTACATCTAATGTGATGAGCAGTATGATCCTGTCCTAACTGGAGAAAAGTCAAAATGCTACAGGACTGACTTTACATTTCTATAGTGCCTTTCATCCAGAGTTCAACAAGGCTGTGCTATGTTTTTTTTTCCTTACTCCCCCAAAATAGCATCTTATAAAGCAGTGCCTGTTAAACAGAATGAAGCTGAGTCCAGAAAACAGAGACCCCAAAAATTCCAAATTGCACAGCTCCCAAAACCACAAAAAACAAAGTACAGAATATGCCACATCACCATGGAATCTGTCGTATTGCTCTATTAAACCCCTCAAGAAACATTACAAGTCACTGGAAGTTCTGCTACAAAAAAGTCATAGAACTCCATAGGAAAAAACATATGTATGAAGAGCCTGTTCACACGACCCATTTGTCTATACTAGTGGATTTTAGATAAGATGGTATTGAAGGCAAACATTTTTACTGATGTGCTAAATGCCAATCTTCTCATGCTGGGTAGAGGATATGACTGACTAACATAGGGAAGAACTCTCTGCGCCTACAAGCATCGAGTGCCAGAGCATCGAGTGCCTGGCAGTTCAGCCTTCCCCGACATGGCGTCCTTCAGATTTATTAGGCAGCAGCCCCATCATCCCTCGCTAGCATAGTCAATGGCCATGCGAGTAGCTGTAGCTCAGTGGCAGAACCTATGCTTTGCATGTGGAAGATTTCATGTTTGATCCCTAGTATTTCCAGGCTGGGCTGAGAAAAACTTGTTCCTCAAACCCTGGATAACCATTGCTGCTATTGTCTGTGTTGACAATCCTGGGCACTGAATGGACCAAGGGTCTGACTCAGTAAAAGGAAACTTAAGACCAATCAACTTTCAGAACATTATTTTGCTCTTCTTCTCTCCAAAGCTGTGATATCTGATGGGGTTGAATTACCAGTTGATATGGCCTTGATGTTTTGTGGCTCTACTTTTAACAAACCTGTCTTTCACCTTCTAACCCTGCTCCTGACTCTTTCTGGTCTTCTGAAGATTGTTGAATGAAAGTGACAAGCGACCCTTCATCGAAGAAGCAGAAAGGCTGCGGATGCAGCACAAGAAGGACCACCCCGATTACAAGTACCAGCCACGTCGGCGGAAAAATGGCAAAGCTGCCCAGGGTGAAACTGATGGCCAAGCTGATGGAGAAGCGGGTGGAGCAGCTGCCATCCAGGCTCACTATAAGAATGCCCACTTGGACCACAGGCATTCTGGGGAAGGATCCCCCCTGTCTGACGGGCACCCCGAACACTCCTCAGGTGAGTGACATAAACACAGCTAAGGAACAGTGAGATCCTCAGCTACTCAGAAATTCACTCCAACGACCTGGGAAATCAGCAGCTATCTGAACATGGTAGGGTAGCATCACAAAAGCCACACTTTTGAGGGAAGCTTACGTATTTAAACGTGGCACAAGAGAGTTTAACAACATAGCAGACTCATAGTTCATCATCATTGCCAAAGCCCATTCCCACTTTCATAATCATGTGTGCATGAAATGTTCTTCCCCATTGGAAGACCAACCTGTGCTTGCTTTTGCTATCGACATAGGAATGCCACCTTGATTATGCGTGTTTGCTTTACTGGTTACCAACTTTCCATTTCTCACTTTACACCCAGCTGCCATGTTGGGTATTACACCTAGGTTTTTTGCTAAGTTTTGCCTCTACACTAACGGCACTAGGAAGAATGACTCAGAAACATAGAAACAGAGCGAGTCGGAAGGGGCCTCCCGGGCCATCTAATCTGACCTCCGGCACCAGCCGGCTCTGCTCACAACATGCCCACCATGTCTATCCAGGCTCACTATAAGAATGCCCACAACTCAATCAGGTCTGTGTAGCATGCTGGCTGGGAATTATAGGAATTGCAGTCCAATACATCTGGAGGGTAGTGGGTTGGGGAAGGGGACTGTAGAAGGTCAGCTCTGGATATAATCCGGCCAAAATATTCCAGGAATATGAAGCCTAAATAGATGTGCCACGAGAAAGGTAATTCCTGTGTTCTCTCTTTATTTCCTTCCATGTGGATTCCATCTCACAGGTCAGAGCCATGGACCCCCCACGCCACCAACCACTCCAAAGACAGAATTGCAGGCGGGTAAGGCTGACTCCAAGCGGGAGGGGCGTTCCCTTGGGGAAGGAGGAAAGCCACACATCGACTTTGGCAATGTGGATATTGGGGAGATCAGCCATGAAGTGATGTCCAACATGGAGCCCTTCGATGTCAACGAGTTTGACCAGTACTTGCCACCAAATGGACATGCTGCTCACCCAGGCCACGTTGGGGGTTATGCCGCAGCTGCTGGCTATGGCCTTGGGAGTGCCCTGGCTGCAGCCAGTGGACACTCCGCCTGGATCTCCAAACAGCATGGCGTCTCCTTGTCTGCTGCCACATCATCGGTGGTAGACTCCAAGGCGCAAGTGAAAACAGAGAGCTCTGCTCCAGCGGGCCATTATGCTGATCAGCCCTCCACTTCCCAGATAGCATACACCTCCCTCAGTCTGCCCCATTATGGCTCAGCTTTTCCCTCTATATCCAGGCCTCAGTTCGACTACCCTGACCACCAGCCCTCAGGACCCTACTACAGCCACTCCAGTCAGGCTTCTGGCCTCTACTCGGCCTTCTCATATATGGGGCCCTCCCAACGTCCCCTATACACTGCCATCTCTGACGCGGCACCCTCAGTGCCACAATCTCATAGTCCCACACACTGGGAGCAGCCTGTGTATACGACCCTTTCAAGACCCTAGGGAATGGGGAGCAGTGACCGAAGCAGCAGCGGAAAGGCTCCGAAGAATCAGCCCCAGAAGACGAGCCTCCGAGTTCAGAGGTCATTTGGTGCAATCCAGACGCCAGAACCCACAGAAAATCCGGGCGTGTCTATCATGACCACAGTTATCGATGGCTCACCTGGCTGGAGGAAGGTTCCCACCCATCCCTCATACTCCCAGTCCCTGATTGGCTTCCAAGATCCCGTAGGCCTTCTAGATGAGGGCGATTCTAGGCATGGAGCAACTAGTCATGGTGGGTTTTTGTTGGGCAGATCGAGGGTTTATAAGAATAATAATTATAGTAATAACAATAATAACAATAATGATAACAACACAATTGAACGATTATCCCCTCCCTTCTATTTCCCACCCTCAAGCTGTCCAGACCATCACTCTGATGGTTTAGAAAGAAACAAATGGCCATGACTTTGCCACATGCTAAGGGTGAAGCATGGCTCGTTGGGCACCCTGGTGGATATGTTACAGGAGAAGTCGGGTGGTGCAGCTGATGTGGACAGTGCTCTAGGACATTCCAGCTTCAGAATCACACATGCATATATTGTGCTCCCCATTGGAAGACCAACCTATGTGTGCTTTTCCTGTTGATATCTGGCATCAGTGTTCCACTTTCCCTTGTTCACCCCATTACCTCTCTGCTGCCTGGCTCTCTTAAGACTTAACGACACAGTACACTGGACTCAGGAACTGCATTATATGCTCTGACTGCCTTTGCATCCCAGCATGTAAGCTTGTGTGTACATGTTGGTCCCTTGGACCATAAAAGGCAAAGGGGACTGAATCCTACTTTGTTGTTATGAACATTTTGTATTCCTAGTTTGCTTCCAACACTTTGCAGTCTCCTTCTTAACTCCCCCAGCTACTGTCTAATACTCCAGAAGATAACCTGCCAAAACCTTCTGGCATGCTTATAAGTGTGTTGGCACACACAAATGTGCAGAGGGGAATGAGAGAAGGCAGAAAGCATTTTTTAACTAGAACAGTCGTGTGGTTCTCCTGCTTGCTTAAATAAATGCCAAAACATGCCACAACACAGGACTGCAGCTTTAGCTGTTGGATCTTCACTGGCATGCGCTTCAAGGCATTTTGATGCCAGTGGCAGAAGATTCAAATGGTACTTCCCACGGTTTGTCTACATGAGGCATTTTTTGTGCACTTGTGATTCCTCACTCAAGGAAGTATGTGGGTCCTTGACACAACATCCTCCTCCTCGCAAGGCTTCTCTTGTGTTTTCCAGCTAATTATGCAGCTTTTATAGAGCAAGCATAATGTAATATTTATGCCATTAATGTAATGGATTATGCCATTATCTGATGTGGAAACCTTGTATAAAATCTAAATTTACCATAGTGCCCCCTTGTGTTGTGGAATGGGACACATAGGAACGTGTAAAAAAGCACAGAGGAAAAACCCTGGACAAAAAAATCTTGCATAAAAGGACTTTCTTCCTTCTTTCCCCATCAAGAAAATTGGAGGAAGAAGCCTTGATAATACTCTGGGTTAAATGGTTCATGTAGAGGAACTCGCAACGATGGTAAAAGTATAGTAAGTAAAACAGTTGACCAGTAGTTGCCCCCTAATTGTTCTCTAAAATCTGCTGTGAACGAGAGGCTGTCTTGCCCTGCTTAATGAAAGAGCCAGCATGTTTGTAATCACTGTGTTAAATTTTACCTGTGCTACACCGAGGAAGGCATTGTTGGTGCTGCTCATGTTAAGCAGGCATTAGAAGACAGACAGACAGAATTGGCTATGCACAATTCAAATAAACTCACATTCCCTTTTGAGGTTTCAAATAGAAGTGACCACTCCAGCTAGGCTGAGGCCTGCCTTCTTCCTCTCTGTGGCCCTGTGTGAGGGTTTGCTTGTCTGTATCAGTTTCCAAAACCAATATTGGCCTCAGGGCTGCCAAGCATGTCAGTTTGAAGGCTTCCATCACCAAGCCAGGCCTTACCATTAGACAGAGTGGCAGCGAGGCATAGGAGGAGAGCGTGTGCCACACGACCTGCTGTGTGCTTCCTTAAAGGTGCGGTGGAGGATGCAGTCCCATTTCCGGTGCTGAAGAAAGATTCAAAGACCAGTCTTCCGCACATGGAACTGTGGGGAGGGAAGCCCCACCTTGTCCTTTGCCTCGTGCAGTCAAACATCTTAGGCCAGCCCTGGCCACGAGTAAGAGCATGGTGGCATGAATACTGCATAGTGACATAGAGGTGCTGTGCAAGTCCATGAGGATGGGCCCACTACTAGCCACAGTATAGGCTGAGTATGTGCTGCTCTTCCCAACTCCTTTGAACTGAGATGGCTGAGGCTAACCTGCCCAAAGTTATGAACTTTATATTATGCTTGCCTCCATTTTCGGCTATGGATGATTATGCTTCTCCATGGCGTTTGAAAAGGAGATGTAGTATGCCTGTACCGCTTGTATGCATGTAATCTATTAACTGCTCTGAACCCTTATTTATGCAAGTAGCACGTCCTTCCCTGTCCCCAGCGCTACAGCCCTGTGTTGTCCTAGCACCATTAACTTTGCATCAAATGTATGGAATAATAAACTTAAAACTTTCAGCTATGTGTTTCAATTTGTTTCCTCTTATTGCTCTCATTTTCACAGCCCCTGCCCCCAGGGGCTGAAAGAGGAATATACCGTTCCTACACTCCATATATAATCTACTTGATCACATATATGTGTCCTATGCATTGTTAAAAGAACATGAACAGAACATATGAACTGCTTTCCTGGATAAGGTCAGGGGCCTACCTTAATAAACATGCACAATCATAGACTAGAGTGCACCTTCTGTTTCCAGCCATGGTCACCTGGATGTTGCTGGGTAGTTCACAAGCAAGGCCCAACAGTAACGTGAAGCATCTTTCATTCAAGTTCATGTGGTAATCCAAAATGAACTGCTTCTGTATATGGAGGCACCCTTTTAGCTTTTGGTGGGATAATGGCAACTGATATGGCAATTTCCCAAGACTACCTAATCCTTTCATAAGAGCATCCATGGTCTTTGGTGGGAAGTAATTCAGTAGAGACACAATCCTGTGCATTTTCAGATATTCAGACCAAAAAAAAGTCTTAAAACCTCCAGCATTCCCTAGCCAGAATGCATAGTTGGAGAAATGCTGGGAGTTATAGCAGCCAGCCAGCCAGCCTTCCTTCCTTCCTTCCTATGCATAGGCTTGTGCCTTTAATTAATTATGAATTGTATTCTTTCTGTGAACTTACTCTCAGTCAAGTTCACTGGGTAACTTTACAATTCTAGTAATAGCTGGAGAGAGACAATCATCTATTTTTCTTCACTTTCCTAATGCCTTTAAGAATTTATTTTGACTTAAAATTCTTTTCTTGGTGCAAACTCAGAGACTTGCCTCTTTCATCAGTTAAGACTGAATCTTTAACAAAAGCACATGTAGCACCACCAAACCTTCACTTACAGCAGCAGTATTCCATTCTTCCCTCCTTACCACAACATTTCCATTTCAAACCATAGTTCCTTTGTTTCAAACCACCACACTATCCTGGAAGACCCTCTGATCTCTTAAGTTGTCATGCTGCATAGCAGCCAAGAGAAGCTCAAAGCATGGTTTCCACAGGCTTCCATCACTTTCATGGTCCTGCAGCAATTCTTTCAAGATGATGACACATCTTTTCTTCACTTTGAAATAGCTGCTTACAAGACCAAGGGCAGCAAAGTAAGAAAAGGAGATACATAGCCAGAGGTCATCGAAGAGTTAGAAAATGCCACGTTTTGCACAGCAGAGCACACTATTTAATCATTCTGTGTGTGGGCACATGCAAAAATTCAGTGGGTGAGTAGGTTACGTGTTTGGCGTGACATTATCCCTACTGATTTTAATGGGAATCTTTGGCTCTTGTCCCGCAAACTGGGGATCCTTTCAGTTCCAATGTTTTAAATACTCAACCAGATGAAGTTATTTGAGCTGTACCTTCCTCATGGCAACAGAAAGTAGGGTAGGAAGCCTGTCTCAGTTAAGTAGGGTAGGTAACCTGCCTCAATGCTGTACCAAAGAGGAAGAGAAGCAACAGAATTGCAAAGCAATAGGTTGACAGGAAAGAGAAAGAACACGGCACACATTAAGAACTGTTCTTGGATCTTAGTGAAAAAGCCTTAGAGGAGTGGGATCCACACATTCAGTTACCTTCAGCTGGAGACAGAACTTAAGATGAGACAGAACTTAAGTTCCTGCTTAATTTGGAAAGGGTAAAGGCAGTGACTGCTTGACTCTTAACACTTCCCTGACTATGGATCAAAAACACAATAGCATAATCTTATAAATTAGGGCTTGCTACCAGGTGAGTGGATACTGGATTGTACCTTAACTGGGCTACTATGGTGTAAACTTTTCTGGCAGACTATTATTTATTTAGTAGAAGTATTTCATAGTGTCTTTCATCCTAACATACCAAAGTGGTATACAAGAGACCACGGATATAATACAATGCAACAGGAAAAATTATTATGATAAAATAAACCAGAGACATAAAAACTGCAGAGTGGACTATGCAAAAACTAGTTTTAAAAATTGAAAATGCTTTGGCAAATAAATTTTAATTTGGTGCTGGGCTGGGAAGATGGTTGTGTTGGTGCCCACTGCATTTAGAGAGATGATTCCCAAGTCTTGGTGCCACCACTGAGAAGGCCTTTTCCCTTATTTCTATATAACCATCTTGCCTTAGTAAAGGATCTGGGAAAAGAGTCTTCTTTGAAGACACAGGCAAATTAGCAGATCTAACTTCATCTTTTCAAATCCACAAGGATACAGCAAATTAAGAGGGCATGACTTTATGGTTAAGTGTACATGAAGACATGCCCTCTAATAATCTCCAAAAAATAAATGAAAACATGGTCAATGGGGTGGGGGGTGGGAGGCTAAAAGCAGAGTGATGTTCCAAATCTTGCTTTAACATTAGGTCTTGGGAAGCATATCTTGAGATCTGGGTTAGGGAAATGCATACATGACAAACTACCAAAAATTGACTGCCACAGCTGAAAGGTAACAAGGAACCACAAACAAAAAAAACAAAACAAAAGCAAAGATGGTCAAAGAGATCCTTCCAGCCTAATCTAAGTGCCCCCCACTTTCCCCACAGGGAAGGCTGTTTCAGGGAGTGGTGATGTGCTTCTTAGTCACTGGCTGGCTGAAGTCAGTGCCAGCAGCAATGTTTCTGCCTTCACAGCAAAAGCAGGATCCGGTACCCACCAGCTTCTACACTGGACATAAAGGGGCTGCACATTCCCTTTGCAGTCTGGTGGGAGTGGCCCGGAGTCCTTAGCTATTCCTTTAATTGTATCTGATAGAGATGCAAGGCTTGGGCCCCGGGGTGGGGGTAGGGAGCATTAAAACAAAGAAGCTATTTTTTTAAGAGGACCAAGAAAACGACTCCCGTGCTCCATCACGAATGCCAAAATGATCGCACAAAGGCACATTTCATTACTGAAATTTCATCACGCCAACGTGATTTAACACCAAGGGGAATGGGGAGGGCAAGGCAGCTTGCAAGCTATAACTCTGCAGATTAACCTTTTATTGGCAAGGTTGCTGTGTGCACATAACATATTCCTTGTAGTTTTACTGCTTGCTGGTGCTGACAGCTGGCTATCTTATCTCTTTAATGGCTATTTCACAAAGCTGCCTCTGAAGCCGTTCCCTCTTTAAATAAAAATAAAGTCACAGTGTTCTTCATGGAATTCTGTTTGCATGTTGGAAGAAATTATTAATGTAGGTGTGGCCAACCAGTAGCTACAGGACAACATGTGGTTATCAGCCTCATTTCAAAAGTCATGAATCCATTTAGACCTCTGGAAAAAGCCGAGAGGAAAAGAAGAGGGTGTGGAAGCAGGGGCAGAAAAAAAGGAGGGTGGCTTGCTCACTTTAGACTGTGTATGGTCTGCTACTTGGTTCTGTCCTGCCCACAGCAAGAATGTGGGCCCCAACAAATATTCCCAAGAAAATGCAAAGGACAACGGAAAAAAGGTTACTCCACTCTTGTCATATTGGATTTCCAAAGTAACGTGATAGTGGTGGCTTTTTCTTCAGGAGCACTTCAATATCCACCTTGACCTCACCCTGAATGTATGAAATTTGGCTGGGACAAGTTCTTCTGTATTAGCCACATGGATTAGGAATATAAGAACTATATTATTTACTTTAGGTTGGAAAAATGGATAATTAAACTCAGTACTGCCTAAGGCTTTTGGGGTTTTCCAGCCCAACCTGAGGTATCAGGGATTGAACCGGAGCCCTTTTGTATGCAGAACATGTGCTCAACTTCCAAGTTTCAGTTGTGTTGCTGCCCCGGACAGATCACTACCTAGTCAAGACACGAGACTATAAATCCTGCACCTCTGTGGTGATGATAAATTCAGATTGGCTTCCCCTGGAGGCTGAAATGCCCAGTGTGCGCTGTCTGTAGCCTGGTTAATTACTGGAACTAAAAACTGTTCTGGTCTTTTGACCTAACTGTAAATTTTTCTTCACTGACTCCAATAAGCCAGACTTCTCTTGGGTTTACCATTGTGTTCCAGGCAACTATGATGAATTTGTTCAACTTTTTCCTGATTGCAGTCACTTGCATCTGGTCTAACATAAATACTATTATTTACTCAATGCCTGTGGAGATGTCTACTGAATCTGTTTGTTAAACTTCCCCGGCCTAACACCCTTCAGATGTTTTGCATGAGAACTCCAAGCATCCATGCTCACTCGGTTTGGTGGGAGTTACAGTCAAACACATTGATTGGTGCCATCTTGGGGAAGACCATTTTAGGGATTAACTTCCATTATGAGACATATGGCCATAGACAAGTTCACTGGATAACAACTTGCTTCACCTTATTGCCTAGTGAAAGGTCATCATGACCGACTGAAATTCTTAATATCTATAGTGAATTCTACAATGGAAAAGGAAAGCTGTTTGCAACTTCAAAGAAGACTATTATCTGTCATGAACTGAAAAAGACATTCCCAGATATACCCATATTACTGTGGTTGTTGCCTTGGGAACAAGGTAGTCAAGAAGAAGGTTGAGGTGCAGTTGAAGGGGTTAGCAGTCCTGAAAGGAAATCCTAGTCTAGAGTTCAACAAAAGGGGTGGTTTATAGTGGTTCTGCTCTTAATTTGTCCATGTGGAATCACACGTGAAAACTAAAACTTCTGCTCTACAGAAAAAGGCCCAACAGAGAGTTCCACCATTTCTGCACTTTTCAACATCTGTAAAAAGCTGCAAAGAGAGGTTGCCCAAAATTTTGGAGTGTAGTATTATAAGTATGTTGATGAAACTCTAGTACTTATTTATTCAGCAGCAGCAGTTGGTTTCCTGAGATGCACGGATATTATAATGAGCTAAATGAGTACCAATCTACAGATACTGAATTCTAACAAGTGATTGATTTTGATGGCTGACAAACCAAGGGCCTTCAGATAGAATATTATTCATTCTGCCATGGGCTCTTCTTCCCAAAAGGTTCACTTCCACAATGAAGAAGTAGCCCTTGACCTTCCCTTACTCCATAATGGTCAGTTGGTGAAGTGTCTAAGCAGTGGTATACCTTTTGGACCCATAAGCACAATTTGGAATTTGAGAAACTACTATGGGCACTACAACAAAATGCCAGATCAATGGATTGCTGCTTTGGCATTTACCTGTCATGTCTATGCATCATAAACTGCATGTTATACAGCAAAAACGTTTATTTTATGACTGTTAGGCACTGCAATATTTCCCTAATAAGCAATTGCTTAATTTAGCTAATTGCTGGCAGTGCAATACAGCTAATTTAAAAAGTTGCTTTGACAATGTCCAATAGTTACTTCTTTGGGGAGGAGGCTATTACCCTTATAAATGTTGGTCTGGCATGGTCTTTAACATTCATTAATGTAACTGCTTTTTTAATTTCTTCATGGACATTTAACAATCATGGGGAAATGGAATCTTTATACCAGTTTGACAGCTAAAAGACTGATTACAGATCGGAAGGATAAGCATTCACCGATAATTCAATTGACTGAGGTCTTTATACACTTTCAATATCTGAACAGGCACTATATAGACTCCAAATGGATATTTATTGAGATATTTGGTCAACATGTGTTAAAGCTGAGACATAGTTACTGTATATGATACAAATCCATGTATTCATATTGACAAAAACCCAGAATTTTTTTTAAATGGATGCCCATTATGTGATAGGTTGGAGAACCCTGGTTGAAGAGATCTTTTAACTGCTTCAGATAGCAATTCAATACCTCCTTTCAGACCAGAATTTTGCTATCAGCTCTGCAATATTATTGTCTGTTTTAGACAATTTTAACAATGTTGCCACTGATGAGTATTTGGAAATTCTACACTTGGAGTCTGTGTAGACAGAAAGCAGCTGCCCAGCTAATAGCAACTCTAAGAAAGAACATATCACTCAAATATATTCACATTTCTAGAATTCTGACCATACCAACCTTGGCTATTGGCAATAGCCATCACTGGAACAGACCCCAAGACCCTCTGAAATTGAGTGTGGCCTTTGAACCATAAGTGGTTAAATGCACCAGCTTTAAAGTAAGGATCTGGCATAACTTGGGAAGTGCCTGTTTCCTTATGTACCACCATGCACATGGGGAATCTACAAATTAAGTCTTGTTCTGTATCTTATCATTTACCTTTGGACCCTGTAAAAGCAGAGGGCAAGACCTCTATTTCTGTTGTGGCACCTGCTTTTTTTGCCAAAGAAACTCTAGCGGGGCTCAAGTTTAAGTTCTAGTCAGCAACTTAGTGTGCAACCCTATTGCTCCTATGGCATATATATGCATACATGCATCCTGTCCTGGCATAAGATGCAGCTGTGACAACCTCCATCACCACAGAACTTCATGCCAGGTACTTTCTCTAGAAAGACATTTGCAGACCTCTAGCTAAAGCTGGGGAGAGGAGGGAGGGAGGCTGTGACACTGAATGGAATTAAGTCCATGGCTCCAGCCTCCTCCTGACCTGCCCCTTTTATCCTCCTGCTCAGCTGTGACTTCAGGGGATGAGGGCAGCCAGTGTCAACCTTTCCCACACCAACTGTAAAGAGGCAGGACAGGGGCTCAGCCCTCAGTCTGAAGAATCCTATGGCTTCCTGGATGATGTCACGAAGCCACAGGACTGTGTCCTTAAGTTAATTTTATTTCCAATATTTTTACAAGTTGCTACTGTCTTTAAAAGTTTGCAGTGTAGCATTTTTAAACATGTATTGAACGGATGCCTGCTGCTTTAAAATTAGTTGTTTTCAATACCAATGTCCTGTACAAATAAATGCAATTTGTGCATGAGAGTTTAATGCATCAGTAAAAATCTGGAATCTAATGCAGTACATAACTCTCTGATGAATCTGAGATTTGCATCCAAATCACAGCAAAACAATGACATATTAAAAAGTTGTTAATCCTTAAGGTACCACAACACTTACCATTGGTGCCCCCAACAGACTTTCTTTCTCAATATAAATACATTTACTATGGTAAAGATTAGGAATCTCTCTTCCTGCTATTTCAGGGATGCATGTAATGCTCTGCAATGGTACAACCAGATGTGTTTAAACAAGGCTATAGCTGGGACAGTACTGAAGCAGTGGGAAAGAGGTACATCCATATTATAAAGCACAAATTATACCTACAGATGTTGAAGCAGGGCCTCACTAAGTAAAGATGCATCAAGGCAACTATGCTTCCTGCTGCAGATCAGCCACTGTAAGGGGATCCTGTTGATTGATAAGAAGCCAGGACAGGAGCAGTGAACAAAGGGAGATTTGATGAGAGTTGCTCTGTGATACTCCTGAGAAGCCCACAGAACCAGCCCTGATCAGAGGGGAAATTGGGGGTTTCCAAGGCAACTTGCTCCAAGGCACAAAGACATGTCTGTCTGCTGGCAAGCAACAGAAATGTCTCCTCTACTACAGGCCCCTAGAAAAGGGTGTAGGTCAGGGGGGTAAGGGGTCTCTCAATTGCCTTAGAGGGTATCTGAAGTCTGGCAGCTGCAGGATCCCTTTGAAATTGCTTAGGTATAACATGATGGTCAGAGACAAACACAGAGGAAGCTTCTCTTGCGCCCTCCCTCTACTAGGTTACAGATGTAATGTTTAAAAGGGAGCAGGGACTTCATTTTGCTCTGCAAGTGCTACAACAAGCAAAATAGCTTGGATTCAAAAGAAAGAGGTGCATGGGAGGCTGAGCCTTAGGTGGCTGCAGCCCAAGACAGACAGAAAGAGAAAAAATTACTCCTCCTCAGAATTAAACTTGACAGAAAACAAACAAGAAAAACCCATGAACAGTGCCGTTTTAGTATTTATTTACACAAAATAATTAAAAGCTGCTGTAAAGATGGTGGAACACAGAAGGGAGGCCACTCAATCTGTGATAATTAATTCATCAACACCCCAGTCTTCATAGCTTCCATCTGGCAGGTACCTGCGGATAATTATGGGAATCTTCCGTGCTCTGCAAAGAAAATAAAAATGTGTATAGAAGAGGGGACTTTGACTGCATCATGCAGGGGTACTTTGCTGAAGTGATATCACATTTAAAGTTTACAGAAATTTATCATGCAAAATACTGAATTCACTCCCATGCCTGCAAAGCTAGGCAAGAGATGCTTTCTACTCAGTAGTGCCAAATCCTGTCTGAGGAACTTCCCAAAGAACAGGCAAAGAAGCAACTGAGTAGAGACCTCATGGAGTAAAACAAGTGTTCTCTACAATTGGCCTATCTGTAACACACCTACCTAACAGTGTTGAAGCATTCACATACTTCATCAACTACAGAAAAGGCCCACCTCTGCATGGAATACAATAGCTGTTAAAACCTCTTGGAAAAGTGAACAATTCAGGAAAGAAAGAAATTCTGAATTGAAAGGAAAGAAATTCAAATCCAGTTTAACCTAAATAAGACTTTTTAGGTCAACAATGTAATTAGCTGTTTGGAATTTGTCCAGGACATCAGACATAATCTTGCAGCACATGAAAAGTAAAAACATGGAACTCTTTTTTTTTTAATCACAAGAATTCATTACTATGGTCATAAGTAATATCCCAAATGGCATCTGGTAGCAAAACCCTCATCATGATCTCCTGTTGAGGGCATCAACAAATCAGTGATAGCTTCCATACAGCTCAAACAAATAGCAAAGAACATTTAGGTATTTTACTGCTTGGGAATATACAAAAATGTGTTTTTGTAAAGTTACAGAGACATGGGAGTAGAAATGGTGTATTATGCAGAAAATGAAAGCCAGATCTGGGATCCATTATATGGAGAAAGCCTAGTTATAAATGGGAAAAAAATACATGCACTAAATCTGCATATATATAGAGGAAAGGGCAAAGCCTATTAGTTAATTCCTGTAGATTTTAGAATCTGAACACTAGCCATTCTTTATAAAAATGAACTATTCAAAAACCTACCACCAAGGAAATTTCCATCAGAAAGCAGTAGAGCCATTTTTTAAAATAAGTAAATTAGTAAACAAATCCTAGAAGTAATCTTTAAGTGAAACAACAGCGTACTTATTCCTACTTTTAATTAAGAGAGAAAGAACACTTACGAAATGAAGTTGTATTTCTCACAATGCTTTCAGAAATACTTTGTTTTAGTTTTCCTGTTTCAAGGCCAAGAGAAGCTCTGTTCAGGTGTTCTGCATGTGTAGAATCTACAAGTGTCCAGTGAGAGCAGGGCTGACTGCCCTGGCACCACATCCTTATCACTTTCTGTGTTGGAGGCAAATGTCTGCAGTAGAGAGCCTTCCTTATTCAGGAAGGCTCCCAGTGCAATTTAGAACCCAGGAATAGCATGCTCTAAATTGCATGGGAAGTCCTAACTAGAGGAGGCTTCCCACTGTAGAACCTGCTTCTCCAATTTGTGCAAGGCATCAGGAACAGTGTTGAAAGGAGTGGAGCTAGACTATTTCTCCTCAAACGTCCTGCTCACATGTTGTTTCTACAAACAAGTAGAACACCTGAATAGGGCTAGAGAGAAAAAGGCATTCTAAAGTAAAAACACACACACATGCACATGACAAGAATCACTGCAACTTACTTAAGTTCCTTCATTGCAATCAGCAAAGGGTCAGTCTCTCCTTCCAACTCTACCATCACTGGGGCACACATGCTGAGGATAGAAAATGCATCCTTAATCTTTACAGTAATAAGGATAAACTGAATAGTGAAATATCTCTTCTGAGTTTTATGCAGCAAGTAATTTCTTTTTCTTGTCCATTTTCAATTTGTCAACTTTTGCCTGCTGTTAATTTTTTTAATCAGTCCAGTTTTATACTTGCTACTTGCTGCTATTGTAGCTGATTCCATTTAATGATTCCTGCTGTTATTGTTTAGTAAGTTTCAATTATATTTTTGCAATTCCTAAATTCTATACATGATTTAATTTAGAAGCCACCGTGGCAGCACCTTTTTTGAACAGCATAGAAATAGTTAAACCAAATAAAGCGTGGGGCACAGTTCTCAGGCATGGACATTATCTTGACAGCAAGTTTGCCCTGTGGAACTTCCACTGATTTAAGAGGGAAGCAGGCGAGGGAACTTCTGTATCTAAGAATTACATTCAAATTTTTACCTGTTAAAGCTTTGAGATAATACTGTTTAGGCTCAAGAGCATTGTGCTGATTTTATGTTCTTTCCTGGATCTCTAAAGAGACAATATTTTCAAGCACTGGACGATAAAGCTCTCCACTTCTAGTTGAATAATGCTTCAAAATACCTAATGTTGAACAGAGAAAGAAAGTTTTCCCTTCCAACACCTTCAGAATGTTAAATGAGGAGAAAGCACAATCTCTGGCTTTATCAAGTATCCCCAGAAATGAAGCAACACACATGGAGCACTGTGCTTTCAGGACCTCATCCTAAAGCTTCCCTTTCTCCAGTGTACTAACAATCACTGCTGTATTCACCTCTCATATTAGCTGACACAATGAAATTCTAAAAACACTCACAGTTTAAGAATGTAATAAGACTTATGCTGAATTAGACCAAAAGCCTATCCTGTTAAGCATTCTGGTCCCACATGTGGCTGTGAGAACAAGTGCAACATGAGAGCAATAGCATGCTTGTGCACTTGTTTCCCAACAAATGGCATTCAGAGGCATATACTGCCTCTGACACTTGAAGAAATCGAACTAAGCACACTATATGACTCTAGCCACTAGATACAGCTATAGGCCTACTTTTCATATTCACAGTAAAATAAATTCATGATACAGTAACAGGCATTGTTTTTAATATTTTATTTTTAATTATATTTTCAATGTGATTTTACTGTTCATGTACGCTTAAGAATGTTTTTACAGTTAAGTGTTATGCAAAGATCACAAATAAATTAGAATCACAGATCTATACCTTTTCCTGAGCAGAACATAAGGAACTGAAACTGTCTAGGAACCAATAATCAGGAGTAACAGAACAGGCATGAAGTTTCATATGCTCATACAAAATGCTTTCAGAGTGGGGGAACATGACGGCACCTTAGATGTTACAATAGATGCAACCTTGTGTCTGCCACTCCTTAATCATATTGCATTTCTTCCAAAAATCCACTGTGTGTGAAGCTGGATACAGTTCTCTTGTATTATGCACTGAAGTGATGTGAACAAACTTCTGATGAACTTTCCCAAGCCAAATGGAAGCTGGATACACATGCATTCTTGAGAGAAAGCCTAGAGTTCTGGGGAATATAGCAAATGCCCTATACCTGCTCCTCCTTTCAGTTTGGAGATTTTGTCTTTGAAACACCACCTCTTCCAGGGAGAAGGAAAGAAGAAAGATCAGATGGGGTCCCAGATGGAAACAGATTTAAATACAAAAAAGATTTCTACAGAATTTCATTGGCCATTACTCCATTCCTGTTTAATACAATGGGCAAAAACATACTTACGCTATTTGGAGGGCACGGGTACCAAGAACTCTGGCTCGCTCATATTTGGTCATGTAAGGAGTAGTGATCCGCTTTTGATTTGCTTGCTGCCGCTCTCCAGATGGTAGGATTTCCACATTTTCCTGACCCTCCTACATAACATAAAGAATTAGAAATGTGCAGTTATATATATTAGATATGAATCATGAGAGCTCATACAGAATTAAATTCAAGCTTATAAAAATTAACTTAAGGGTATTAATAAAGCTTTGAAAGAGAGCACCCCATTAGGTGAAAATATTTATCTGACTAATACATATAGTTGAAAATAGGAAGTAAACTTGGAACTAATGTGCTCCTTAAGAGACAAAAACCTGTTTCCTAACCACTTTCTAAAGTGCTCACCACACTTGAGCTTAGGAAAAGCTATCCACACTATGCATTGAAATCATGCAGGCCAGATTACAGATAAGGATTCATTCTTATTCTCTAAATTTAACTTCTAACTTGTTATAGAAGACATGTACTCTCACAGCATGAATCAGATCTTTGGGTCAACAGATATACACAAATGAGGGGGGGAAAGCATTTTAGACCCCACCCCCCACACACTGCAGGTACATGTTATGATTTTTACATAGCTCAGGGGATCACAAGTTAAACTTTCTTACCTCTTCTGCATTTTCCAGATCATCCAATCCTTCATCTTCCTCCACATCATCAAAATCATCGCCATCAAAACTGGTGAAAGAAATATATTAAAGACTTGTACAAAGCTCCAGCACTCAGATCTTGTGCCATCCTTATATCCAAGCAATATCTTCCTTGTTTTTATTCCCGTTATCCTCTAAATATCTATCTAAATAGCTATCTATAGAGTGAAAAGAGATATATCTAGAGCAAACTTCTGCAACAGCAGGAGTCTGTGTAAAAGCAACACAAAGCAATGTTTACCCAGTCCTTTGACAAACTTCCAACAACTTTCCTGGGATAAGAGAAATGAAAAAACTGATATTACTCTTATGAATATTGCTGGTCTTAAGTTACTCCTCCTCAATTCATTCTACTTTTCGTATGTCAAATGTTTACAAACAGTATTAACTCTATCACTTCCACTCCATTTTCAGCAATGCTACAGAAACGATCATTCAAAACATGTGAGAATATCTACATGTCACCAACATGTGACATAGAAGCTTCCTAAATAAATAAATAAACATGTGCAAATTCCAGATGCCTCCACAAAACCACACCCTAGAAATCTTGGGTATTCCCAGCCCAGTGAAATCTTCAAACTGCTTTTTTAAGTAGCACACAACCCTACAAGACTGTCTGAGGCCTAGAAAACATAATACTGGCCTTTGACTTCAAAGCTATAAAATCAGCAAAGGAAAAAGGCAAAGAGCAAGAGTTAGAAAGTCTTCTTTCTTGAAAACACTTAATAAGAACCAACAGTTGTCTAGTGGAGATATACTGCAATTACTTCTCAAGGAGCCAGAAATGTGGCAGCTAGTAGTAAACACAAACCACCCACAAAGTGAGTGTCTTCTGCTTCCCCCAGTCCTCTATGTATCAGAGATGTCAGGGCTGGAACAGATCTCACTGTCATATTAGGTCAGAGGAAAAAAAGTCCTTCTCCCAAATTCCCTGGTACAAGCCGGAATCTTTCTTGCCATTTAAAAGTGTCTCCAAGTCCCAGTGTTAAGGAGAATGTCCCTTTCTTCTTTCCTGAGTCTTCTGCATGTCCCAGAAGATTTGAGGGAAGGTTGGTAGTGATGGTAAGTAGTGATTAGCTGTTAGGGGCAATGCAAATTTGCACAGCACTGGCTCTGTTTCAAGATTTAACATAACCCACTGGATTCCTTTCAACTTTAGAGGCTTAAGAAACTGAGGCTCTGTTCACAGAACCAGAAATTTAAAAGTAATAAGCACAAAGTAAATTCAGGAGCTCATCATCATGCCTGCCACTATGTATACTAAGTGGCACAGATATCCATGTAGAAATGTACTCTATTCTCACAGTCCCTCCATTCCTCTAAAATGGAAAGCCAGGAGGAACTATAGGACATTCACTCAATGAAATGTACACATGCAGAGTTTCTTCATTTCTCAGTGCACGAAGCCCATCATTATGACAACTTGCAGCTTGATAACAAATCTAGTGAGCATTAACAGGCAAAACCTGTCCAACTGGGGTGTAACGGTTAGCAGCAGGCTAGGACTTGTATTGAGATCCCCCTCAGCCAAGAACCTCACTTGGTGATCTCGGGTCACTGATTTCTCGGCCAAGGCTACCTCACAGTGTGGTTGAGAGGCTAAAACGGGGAATGGCGGGGAAGGGGCGAGAACGGGACACAACCATGTGCGACGTCCTGAGCTCCCATGCAATATTTCTCCCCTCGGGAATTGGGGCTGACCCTGCAAGGCCTACAACAACCCCCTGCAGCTCTTTTCCCTGCTCCCGACCGCAACCAAGCGACCTTCACGCTCGCCTCAGCACCCTCCGTTCCCTCACAGCATCGCTCGCCACGCGCGCCCTCACTTACTTATCCTCGTTGTCAGACATGCTGCGCCTTTGCCCGACTCGGCACGCGGCTCACACGAGAGCAACCCCTTATGACGGGAGAAGGGGCCGCACGAGGAACGCGGGAAAAAACCCCCGAACCCCCGCTCCCTTCTCCCGGAAAAAGACAACAGCCCTCTCTAAGTGAACGCCACACACCTTCTGTCGAAGATGAGGCTCACCACAAGCACTTCCGGGGGAAAGAAAAGGTCGGCGGAAGCGGACCCCGGAGGTGGTTGCCTTGGTAACGGGAGCCGCCAGCTTGGGTAAGAGTGGATACAATCCCTTAAGAGCCCCCCGTCCACCCCCCGTACACAAACACACGTGCCGCGCGCCCCAGCGAGGGACGGGCTTTTATCAGGGTTGCGGCAGGGCTACCCGATAAATAGAAGGCGTCTGAACGGTCGCATGGCGGAGGAGAACGGATAGCGCCCAGTGGTGTTCCAGCTTTGCGTGTGAACTGAACTGAACTGAACAGAACAATGATGTCAAAACGTTCTGGGGTTAGGCTAATTAGTAGACTACAATCATTATGGTGCGGCACCAGAAACTCTGGGTGCCTTGTTTTTTTCCTCATGCTGAAAGAAAAAGTGTCATTGATTTTACAGTGGTCTTATTAAATATACCATAAGAAACTCAATGCTTCAATCGATTAAGGAAGAAGCCGAGTTTGGATATCCTGAAATTCAGTCTATCCTCACATCACAAGGCAAGAACAACCCACTCGATGGCTCTACATGCTATGCACATGATACCTATTTAAGCAAAACCCTTCTGTTGTGCCACAAGCAGAGTTGTACAGCATCAATAGCTGCCTCAAGTGAATGAGTGGAGCTAAACCCGATAGTGTAAGGAAAGCTCATCCCACCACCCTGTCTTGGCCTATTTTGATTTTAACAGTTTAAGTTTGAAAGGCTGTGCACTTAGCATCCATTTTCTTGACAGTTAGCCCCAACCCTACTGTGTGGGACTTAATTCCAAATATGTTTATGTTTATGTACATGCATTTATAACAAAGTTAAAAGCAAATTAACCAATATTTAATATAACTGCATTTTTAAAGGACAGCACAAAAGCAGCATCTACTGCCTCAGGCAGTAAACATACTGCCTCAACACATTTGCACATCCAAGCCAAAAGACAGCTGGAAGCTAAACATTTGCAACTTTGTAGCTGAAATCATGCTATGCTCCAACTGCATTTGCTGTAAAAACTCTTTTAAGCAACTGCAGTTTACATCTCCCACTGTGACAAGTTACAAAGCTTAGGATCATCTAAGGAACACTATTGACACAGAGAATGCTAAAAAGAAAATACATTCTCTGCTGTATGGATCCCAGATACTGAAAGCCTTTCAAGATTTAAAAAAAAAAAGCACTGTGAATTGGATCTAGAAGCACACAAGGTAAACAGTAAATATGCATGGGATTTGTCTGAATTTATGGTAAACAGAACCTATATGTGAGGGAAAATAGTCCCAGTATCTTCTCAAAGTGTATTTTGATAGTATTTATTTTATTTTATTTTTTATTAAAACATTTCTATGCCGCCCCTTGCCGAAGCCTCGGGGCGGCTCACAACATCGAATAAAATACACAATAAATTAAAACAATAACAATTAAAATATATACAGTAGAATAAAATAAGCTGCCCTGGCCAAATAAAATTCAATAAGTAATCAATAATATTACTAATAATAATATTAGTATGTATTTAATCTTTTTTAGTAGTAAATAATATCGCAGAGAAAAGGGGAAATTTATTTTTATTGGCCATCTTGGAATTGGCAAACTATCGCTGTGGAGGATGGAGGATGGAGAAAGAATTGTGCCTTTGAATTGTCATCCTAATAACTACAAAAATATGATCTCTCCACTGTTTTTTTCAAGGTGCTGCAATGACTTCCCAAAAGAGGACCACACCAGCTGTAGCAAAAGGCTCTGGATTCTGGCATGTTCCTGTTGTGACTAAATACTGCCAGGAAACACAAGAGCTGCTAAAAGGTAAATTGAGGGTTAAAAAGAGGCCAAAGTAAGAACAAACTTTTATAGCCCTTGGTCAGCAACTGTGCATCCTGCTTTACCAACCTAGACCATTTTGCTATACTGTCCCTTATAACCTTCCATTTGAATGCATTCTCATACATGTGGGTCTTCAGTTTCTTTCCAACACATTTAAATTACTTCCTTCCAACAGTCTGGAATCACAGAAATCACCGTTCTGCAGAAGGGCAGGTAAACATTACAATTGGCAGTTTAGCTTTCTCCTCATCTACACTATAGGCAGCAGCAAGTGCAGATACAATGCAATCTGGCACGTTATAGGAACATAGGAAGTTGCCTTATATACAGTTGGTCCATCTATCTCAGTACTGCTTGCACTGATTGACAGCAACTCTCCAAAGTTTCAGAAAGCTATTTCATAGCCAGTCCAAACTTGAAAGGGATTGAAAGCAAATGCCCTGTTGAACTTTTGTCCAAGTCCATCCTTGCAAGTCAAGACCACAAAAATATATGCAATGTTTAGTATTATTGAAGTGATGTTGGAATTTTGAAACCACTGCTTAGGTTTTTTTTAATGCTGTTACAGTGCAAACTGGAATTATAAACCATACAGCCTAGGCTTAAGAATAGCAACATCAGGAAAAGCCTGTGTTGATTCCCCTTTTTCCCTAGCATGTGCCGGGAAGGGTTTGCTTAATTGCCATGATGTGCCAGAAGCTGCTTTTGGCACACCAGCACAAGCTGCCCTGAGGGTCCCTAGTTCCTAATACAGGAGGAGCCAGATGCTCATACCCCATTTGCCTTGCACTGGCTCTGCAGCAACACAAACCAGTTTTCTCACACAGCTGCCCCACTGAAATGTAAATAGGCTTTAAACCAGCCTTCCCCAAGCCAGTACACTCGAGATGTTTTGGGCTGCAATTCCTATCATTCCTGGCTAGCAAGGCCTTGGCTTGGAATGACTGAAGTTGCATATCTGGAAAGCCCCAGTTTGGCAATTCTAAATGGAACTACAGTATTATAAATACAAATCAGTTGCTTCTTGATGATAGAGTTCATGAATAATACTTCTTAAAACTTATAATAAAGTTTTCTCTGTCCTTTGGATTTTTGTATTACAGAAGCCTATTTACATACATATCAATCCATTAATTTTTAACTAGGTAGTATCTTTTGAACTTAATGAGTAATCACTGTTTCACTCACTGACATCACTAGGAGCTGATGGGTAATATATTTGAGGGTTATGTTATGTAAGATTATGTAAGGTGAAATGTGGGCAAATATGCCATAGAATCTGTGGAGACACAACTCTTTGACTTGAGGGGCTAATTTGTGGCTGTTCTTAGCACAGGCAAGCCTCAGTGCCAAGGCTGCTCTGCAATTAGAAGTAACAGGAGGGATTCCACTCCTGGTTCATGCCAACAAGGGAATCCCTTCTGTAGAGCAGCAGGATAATAGCCCCTGAGGGCATTTCTCCCAGGGATGGGGCTTGAAGCCTTAGCCTCGCTGCCTGGAGGAATCACATGGAGCTGCCCAGGGACTGGATGCCCTGTTAGTTATGAAAATGTATAGGCCATCCATCACTGTCATCTCTGGATGGCTTACAGAATTATTCTAATCCTAAACAAAATAAATTATGTGGTGGTTTCCCCTGTCCCTCACTATAAATGTCTTTAAGCCCTGGGCTACTTTCTTCTTAGAACCTTCTGAGGGCTTGGAAGTTCCTATCTGCTGTTTGTGAAACTGTTTATATATGTAGGGTTCTCAGGTGAAAATATGAGAATCTTTACTGATAGTATCTTCTTTATTTCAGTGATGATGGAAGAATCAAAACTTAGCAACTTCCAGCAACGTCATCTTATAAACTGCATGAAACGTGAGTTCTGCCTGAATTTAACCTTTCCTTTATGCTTAGCTGCAAAGTCAATTGTTATTACTCCAGATTTCTAAATATGTTTCAGCCACAGTCAATGTGAACAATCTCTGACTCCCCCCACCACAAAAAAAATTACCTTCTTGGAAATGAAATATATTTAGGCTCAAGAGGTCAGACAGAATTTAAATTAAAGTAAGTCACAGACTATGACTGCTTAATGGGCTCTAGTTCTATCCAGAACCTTAATGAAGCTCTCTTATGTTTTGGGTTCCTCCTGAACAGGCTCTTTAGTATATACTGAATCAATAGATTTTGGAAGCTTTTAATAAAAGCTGTGAATCAAAATAATTTGGATCCCTGTTAGATGCATGTGCTTTCACAGCCAAGCTAATTTCCAGAACCTCCGCTGAGAGATTGTGTCTGCAGTGTACTTCCATATGGCTATATGTAGGCATTTGGTTAAAACCTGAGCTCCAGGCCCACTTGGTTTTCAGACCAGGAATACCTTAAAAGTCCCCACTAGATAGGTTCTGTCACTTCTCTATCTGCAAGTCAGAAGGCCTGCCTGCCTATCTTCCACTCTGTATCTTTCTTTCTCCAGGAGGTGACTCATTGCCTACCCACTGCAGCCCAACATCCAGCAGAGAACCACAGCTTCCAAAACCAGTCTCACCACCAAGGGTTGTTTTGACCATCAGTTCATATGGTAGACCTCACCTCCGGCCTGCTGAGATCTGCCGGGCAGGCGATGCATATACCCGAGAAAAATTCAGGCCCCAAGCCACTCGTAAGCAAGCAGACTTTTGCAAATGATTAAGCTCCACAGGCTAACTAGGAAAAGGGAACTATGTAACAGTAATAATGTATGACAGAGACAAATTTTCAACTAGGTATACCTTGGCTTCTAGTTCTAAGGCACTACACTAGCACTAATGCTATCTTTGCAGTTCCCCGTTTACAGTGCTTCCCAATATAGTAAGGTAAGCAGAAATGTAACCCACACACTGAAATTTTCAGTGTGATAATTTAGTTTGCACTCTGCTTCTCTGAAATATACCCTTAACCTTGGAGTAAGCCCCATTGAATTGTATTTTCAGGTGAATGTGAATTGTGGCAAACCCTGTCCTGTTTTATTATCATTTTCCCCCACCAAACTTTGCTGTTCAGGTTGTCTCCCATAAACCCAGCTGTTTATTGCTTTGTGTCAGAACATTTATCCTCAAGTATTTATCATTTCTATTATGTATAGTCTACATAATACACAAGGTTAGCATGCCTGCTTTTTATTGGTCACCTATGCAAGATCCCTGGGTAGCGCTTAAGCACAGAGGCCCAGCTGCACAGCAGGAAAAAAGCACGTCTCCTACTGATTTATATTATCTGCTTTCTTTGGAATTTGTAGGAGACTTGGAGAAGGAGAAGGAAAGACTCCAAAACATCTTAGCAACAGGGAAAGATAAGGTAGAAAAACCACGACAGAAGATGCTAGTCAAGGTGGAAGAAGAGGTACCAGAACTGGACAGGTTTGATGAATGTATGTGAAAGAATCTATTTGGTTTAAACTTTCAGTCTGATGTACTCTGTATATTGCAGTTTAGGGAGGCATCTCTCTTATCCTGGAGTACAAAAACTGGTCAGAGAGAAGCAGTCGTTGGATTTTGTCTTTTCCTGGCTCTACAGATAGAGTGTTGCTGACAAACCAGTGGCTGAGTGTGAAGGTTTATTTGCACTGTCAAAATATATTTTCTACTTCTGGGATGAACAGTACAGCAATAGGAGCACAACTCTGATACAGGAATAACACCATTCAAGGAAACTTCTGCCACATAAGCAATGCTTTAGCTGCAGTGCAGACTGTTCCCTATGATGGCACCAGAATAGCCTGATGCAATAAGAATGAAAATAGAAGACAGGCATGGTGGGAATTGCATAGGATGGGTTCTTGTGTCCCTTGTGCAAATGGAGTGCACAGTGCAGAACTCCATTTGACATTTTAATTGACTGTGGGGTACATACCATTTGCATGAGAAATTCTCCACGATACCCCACCTGTGACAAGAACTTGAACAAGCAATTCATATGCAACTCATAAAAACAGAAGGTACCTGCTCTGACAGCACAAATGTCCATTTAGGGAGCCATCTAATATGGCTACCTCTAACCCTCCAAATTCCAAGGATTATGGGCATCCAGTTGGGTATGGGAGGTTCACAGAGGCAAGCTTCCCATCCTGTAAAAGACATGGATGTCCAATTTCAGCTGTCTGATTTTTCGCTTTGCTTGTGAGAAGAGGCTGAGGCACTGCCAGCATTCTAAGTATCCTGGCAGAATGTCTTTCTTCCTCTACTCCTGGAATAACCTCCTAGTGCCAGATCCACAAGTGCTGCAAAAGGAACTGTACAAGCTGTGAGGGTGGTCAGAACTCAGCACTGGGACTCCAACCATTCCTCTGGCCATCAAGAGAGCGTTTAGTGGCCATAGGATTGTGCCCAATCATCCTGAGGGGCACCAGTTCCCCTCCTGTACTCTGCCTTCTAATCCCAGGAACAGATTCAGAGGCATATTTACTCTGAACTTGGAGGCTTCATTTAGTTATCAGAGCTAGTAGCCTAGTCCTGATAGCCTAGTCCTCCATAAATATCACTATGTACCAAAAACGTGTATTGAGTATCCGATCAGCAAGTGTTCTTTCCAGGAGAGAGAGAGTCATTTCGAAGTTTAAACAGCATACAAGTGAGAATGCAATGTTTAACAATTGAGAAATAGGGTAATTCAGACTTCAAGAAGTTCTGAGGCATTCTTGCCCTCAGGATCATCATTACCCATTGCTTTCTCTTTTTTTCAATGCTTAGTGGTGAATGAAATTCAAGATCGACAGAAGTTTCTGGCAGAGATGAAGGCTCTGGGACAGGGCAAGTTTTACCAAGGAATTATTCTCACTGAAATATCACAGGTATCTAGTCTGTGTATTTTGATGTTTTTAGGATTGAACATTACTGTTCCAGTCCGACAACTGTGAGAAAGTAGGAAAAAAACTTGGGAGGTCAGTGTATCTGTATGTATAAGGCACGGAGATCCTCTTGAAAAAAATGTCATGGTGTTTTTGGGAATAAGCCTTTAACTGTGAAAGTTGCATGTTATAAGGAAATGAAAGCTTCTAGCATTCTTACCTCTGCTTTTTCTCTGCTTTTTTGCAGAAGCTGCGGGAGATGGAGATCATTGACAAGCAGAGAAGCACTGAACTGAAAGAGGCATTGGCGAAATCCTTCAATGTAGGCAATGAGCCTAATTCTCAAGAAGCCCAGTAATTATTTCCAGGCTTAGCATACAGCTATTGGGTTTTTAGTTTTTTCTGCTGCCAGAACTAGAACTTCTGCGAAACTGTATCAACAGGTCTTAATGGTGCAGTCTTGACCTTTTAGTGGCAAACAACTATAGGAGTGCTTCAGTCTCCGGGGGTGTGTGTTGTGAACTTAGATTAGAAACACTCTGTTCATAGCATTTAACCAAAAGAGGCCTTTTCAGGGATGTGGTTTAAATGAAGCCATTTGATTGTGGGCAGAGAATAGTAAGGATATGCCCTTCTTCTTTTAGCGGGCCAGGCAGAAATGAAAGAATCTCAGCATACCTATCTAGCCTCCAAAACAGAATAACGGTATGTTGTTTTCTAGCATTTTGTTTTTCTGCTTATTCTAATCCAAACACAATTCTGGTCAAACATTTTGGTAGATGTCCAAAACCTGTAGTGTTCACCTAAAAGTGGAGCGTAGCACTCCCATTTCTCATTTAGAATTCCTGTGTTTAATTAGTGCACAGCAGATAGTTGTGGCTGCTGGCACAGAGAGGGCAGGTCTCAGAGCACTTTACTCAGTCATGACCCCTCTTTTCTGAATTCTTTGGCCATTGCAGTGAGATTGTGGATATAAATGAATTTGTCAGGGCCAACCTGGATATGATGGGTTGTTTATTTATGTATCTGCTTCATTCATGTCTAAAGCAGAGAGGTTTCACTTCTACAACAAGGTGGGGGCAAGAGAAGCCACTCTCTTCCGTGCTTGAACTCACCATACCCTGCCACTTGAACCACTTTTTGGCCCAGTCCAGTTCCTTATTAGCCTCAGAAATGGGCTGACAGAAAAGTAATCGAACACAAGGTAATACAAAGGAGGAGCATCCAGCTCCTTCACTTTCACAATGTTTCACTGAAGAAAGTGCAGCCCATACTCCAGTTTAGATGTGACTGGAGAACTCACACCCTAAGACCAAACATAGTTGTTCCATTCAAGTGTAGTGTAGCCCTTGGCTGCTGTGTTTAGAGACAAAAGGCAGACTTATGTATATACTTGAGCTTTCCATTCCCCTGGAAATAGATTGATGTATAACTGACCGGGTTTTCCTTCTGCTGGGAGAAGGCAACTCAAAACACAAAAATAAACATTACAACAGATGTTAAATACAATTATTTTACTTATTTATCAGTTCCCTGCATGTCAGTGGAGATTGCAGTTAATACAGTGTCATTATGTCCAAGAGGGTGTGGGGATCTCTGATGGGAGCCAGTCTGATGGCATTTGAAACACTGATTTGTATTGTTTATAAAGGGAAAAGTTGTGCTTTGGGATCAAATCCAGGGTGACTTCGCTGTGGGGAGCAGGAGGCTGATAGTGGCTCTAATCCCCTGCTATGGAATTTAGAACATGGCCTTCTCCAGATGCTGGTATCACTGATGAACTCAGATCCCTTTCTGGAATGGCTGAAGCTGAATGTCGCAGGAGGGACTTCTCAAAAGTCATTGTATTTGGATAAGGCAGCACAGCAATTTGCTCTGGGCTGGTAGTCTACTCTGCTAACAGGAACTCAAGACTAACAGCTGACTAACCAACACTTACAATACTGTCAGTGTTTAACTCAGACCAAGCAATTATACATCTCAATAAATAGCTCCTCGACTAAGAGGAGAAGGCAGAAAGGAAGGAGGAAAGACATGACTTCCCTTCCAGCATGCACACTTGCACACACATGCACGCACGCACGCACACACCAAAGAGCTGGAATTGGGGGGAGGGGTGGAGTTTGGAAGTTTGTTTAAAAAAAAACCTACAGAAAGAACTCTCTTGCACACTTAGAAAAATATATACAGATCAAGCTTGGGGAGGAGTAACTGAGATCCCTCCCAGATAGGCTAAGGACAGCACTGATGAACAAGGCAAAAAGAAGCCTTATGGCATTAAGTATATCTTGACATCCTCTTACGCCTTACCAGTAGACAGGGAATTCTTGATCCCTTCCCAGTCCCTGTGTCCCCTGAGGAGCACCATGGATGAAATTAGCAGCAGCAATCAAGAGGGTTTAAAGGGCCAATGAGACCCGCACAAATACCATCCTCTTAACATAGTCTTCCCCAAGCTGGTGATCGCCAGACAACTTCCACCTTCTTGTACCATCATGGCTTCTGGTAGGAGATGATGGGTTACAGTCCAACACATCTGGAGGGCACAGGGTTTGAGACAGCTGCCTTAACCTTTCTTCCATACTTTTGAAAATGTTTCCAAGAGAGTGAGCATCCATAGCACATCCTCCTTTGGTGTGGGAAAGGCCTCTAGAAATAGGGCGCTAGTTAGATTTTTGGCTTCTTCTATATGATTAAGAAGCATTTTCTGTGATCATTCTAGTTTTAACAGTTTATGCCAACAAAATAAATAAATAAACCCTGCTCTGAAAACTCAGAGGCTTTTCAATTGACCATAGTGGGAGAGATTTATATTTGGGACAAAAAGGTAAAGATAAAAGGGATTTGGGGCAGGGAAGAGGAGGCTCCCAGACTGCTACAGAAGGTCTCCTCCCCAAAGGAGAGGGATATGAGGCACACGTGACTATCACAGTTAGAGAAGGGGGACAATTAGTGCAAGGTTTCCCACAGACACTCAAATCCTGGACTGCCAGGAACCATTAACAATAAGAACACACACACAATTGAAGAAGTTTGATGCTATTTCACTTTCCCATCCCCACCTCAGCCCCCACCCTACCCTGAAGGAACAAGTTAGCTTCCTCTTCCAAGTCTGTCCCTCCTTTATTTTCAGTGTTGTTTTGACCTACCAGGCCTCTCCCTTTACTAGGCAAAGAAGCATCTCTTGATGGAAGTCAACTGAATTTCTCCAGGAAAAAACCATCTTTGGTGTATGGCGAGGCACAGCTTCTTAAAAATAAAAGAGGAAGAGGCCACAAGTCCTATTTTGCCAGGTACCCAGCCAATCAGCTGGTGCAGTCTGAGAGTACAAGACAGTGCTCTCCATGTCTGGCTGCAACCTGCTTTAGCTTTTCTCCTTGGGTGACTTGCTCTTTGAGTCGTGTTTGTTCCCAAGCAGCTTCAACACTTTCATGGGCTTGAATTTTCCTTTCTTCTTGCTCTCTGCCTCAGCTTCCTTGTGAAATTCTGGAAAGTCAGACACATTGTAAGTGATTTTAGTGGGATGTAGGAGGTGGCAGTGAAAGGAAAAACAAGGAACATCAGACCATCAGTCCATCTAGCTCAGTACTGTTTACACCACCCTTTCCCATTGTGGTGTCCTCAAGATGTGTTGTACAACTGCTTACATCATTCCCTCCCAGCCAAAGACAATGGAAGTTGTAGTCCAATACCCTGGAAGGCACCAGGTTGGGGATGGCTGCAGTAAACTAGTGCATATCTCTCCAGGTTTCAGCAGAAGTCTTGCCGAACCCTAACTGGAGATTCCAGGAACAGGACTTGAGCTAAAGGTCCTTGCCCACTTACGCCACAGCAGGGATCTCATGCAGTACAATATACAAGTAAGGTGCCCAGGCATCAGGAACTCTGGAATACTGTGCTAAGCAAATGACAGACCAGATGACCAGAAAATGCAAATTCTGCCAGTAGCTCATTTAGCCTCCATCTGCTTATCTGCACATTTAAAACATAGAACTTTTTTGCAATCAGGACAGGCATTGCTTATAGAATTTGAAATTATGTTTGAATTCTGCTCCACCCTTTTGTGGGACTGAGTGCTGGCACTTGTGAAGATGCACAGAAAACAGGGACTAACCCCTGGATAGATCCAGAATCCTTGCTGTATATCACAAGTAATACAGACTGTTGTTAGCTAGTTGTGCACCTATACATGTGAGCATCCTCAAGCTTTGCTCATGAAGATACACTATCAAATTGAAGTTAGCAGTTTGTGTGCAGGATCAGGATTAATCCACAGAGCTGTGTCTGCTACAATTCTGCAGAGTACACAGAAATGCAGAGGCTGTGTTCACATATCATGTTAAGCCACTGTTTATGTTAACTGGTTTGTTGCTTTAGCAACAAATTGTCTTGCAGACAAGTAAACAGCTTTCCCTCTGCCCTGTGTCAGGTTTGTTACTCTTCCACCAACTTTGCCAACCTTCACAGCAGTTTCACTTTCAGTTTGTTCATGCAGAGTACTTCTGTTTCAGGGTAGACAGCAGCTTTAAAAAGCCAGGGATAAGCCAAGAGTCTGAATTCAGACAACATGACAAGTAATAGTTTAAACTATGGTTCAGAACTCATTATTTGTTTGTGGGGATGGGTTCAGAGTCAACAGCGACTTTCATTTCAACAAACCACACCATGCATTACATGTGAACTAGGCCAGAAGGTTCACTTGGCACTGAATTCAACTGTTGGAAACTTTTGTTAAAGAAGAAAGTTTCTAGCCTTTACTGATGTGAAGGAAATGTTTGAAAATGCATATGTAAATGAAATGAGGCTGTTTGAGGGTGGGACTTCAGAGTCCTACCTAGTTGTTTGCCCTGCCCCATGGCTAGCAAAACCAGAATAAATTAGCAAAATCAAGTGTGGAGAACAGCCACGGTTTTCATTCTTCCTCTGAGGTGGTTGCTTCAGAAGAGAATGGATGCCTTGGTCTCTCTTTCCCTGCAAGCAACTGGTAGGGGAAGGATCTTGACTGTTTGGTGTGCTGCATCAGAATGTTGCTAGGGAGAAGGCAGTGTTTAGCCTCCTTCCATCTCTCAGAAGATCACTACGGAAGCGATTAGTGGCTTCTTAAGTTAGCTCAGTACGGGGAGCTCACCCAAGACAATTCAGGCTCTTGTTCTTGACCAGAGCTAGTGACTACTTGCTGCCCTCTGCTGAGTGAGATATTCCTCAATGTCAGAGGGGCTCACCAAAGTAGAGGGACACTTAATACCCCACTAATATTACTGCTCCTCCTCTCTCTCTGTTCCTACTTCATCTATAAGCAGAAATTGGACAGAATTATGCAGAAAGACAGAAAGATGAATCCTGCAAGTTTACTTAATTTGCATCATTTGACTCATGTTTTACTTTGCTTGGAGCAGAACTGAATATTGTCTGAGTGCTGAGTTTTAGTTTGTTTGGCAAGGTGTGTCTGTTCGGCACCTGGATAATATGCTGGAAACAACACCAGGAGGTTATACTCCTGCAGAGCAGTGGTCATCAGGACTCTGCTGTGCCTAATTACTGGAGCTCCGTCCCCTTACCTTTCTTTTTAATCATGGCTTCCAACATTTTATCTTCCTCTTCCTCCCTGAAAAAAGAGAGAAAGCTAAGCATGACATTCTGCCTAAGCAAACACAGCCAAAGTTTGTTTTTCCCCAAATCTACCATTATGCACAGAAATTACAGGTGTTACCCTTTTCCAAGCATCATTTGGCCAGTACCTCCTGCCTATCCTGCAGGAGCAGGTTTGTCTCAAAACCCAGCAGGCCACAGCTCTGCCTCAGGCACTAGCATCAGTGTCCCAGACAGAGCTTAGGTACTCCTGCGCACAGCCTGGAGAAGCTTTCACTGAACGAAGGGCACGGTGCAGCTGTGCCTCGCACCATGTGCCCTACAGCCAGCAGGAACTCCCCAAGCCCCATTCCTTAAAATCAGCCAGCCCATTTCCACGACTTCTCATGCTACCTTTGCCGGTCCTCATCCAGGCAGTTGATGATGGCATTCCGTTGTTCGATAATGGTCACAAGCTCGTGCATCAGCACCTTCTCCCTCACTCGGTCCTCATCTGTCCAGTCTTTTTCTGTCAAGGAAGAGAGAGGGGAAGCAAGAGCCACATGAAGAGCTTCCTCAGGCAAGATGGCCATGGTTTTGTTCTGCAAAAGAAAAGCCCCCTGTGCCCCACTGGTTGCTGCCCCACCAAATTTCAAGGAGAAAGTGGCAAACTGGACACTTTTTAAAGTAGTAAGTGGCACTTTTGCTGCTGAAATACATGCCACTGGAGTGACTGTTTGAGAAGGCTGACTACTGCTTCATCTTATTTAAAAGGAAGCTACTTTGCTGTTTTTTCTCAGTACCAGACTGACAGTGCAGCCCACTGCCCTCCAGGTGTTGCTAAACTCCGAGTTAAAAGTTGCTCGGGGAAGACCTCCTCCTGGGACTGTGACAAGCCACTACTCTTCAAAGAAAATAGAACTGGACCAGGCAGACAAACCATCAGCTTCCATATAAAGCAATTTGACACCTTCGCTTTTTCTGAGTTTTTGTCTGAGACGATCATCATATTCAAAGTACTGGCAGAGGAACAATTTGGTTTTGCTCACTGATTTGGCTCACTGATCAGTGAGTTCTTTTTTGTCCCTTTCTCTGGATCATTTGTGCTGTCAGCAATTTTGGGAGCCTCCTTCTTGTTCGACTCTTGGTGGCCAGGGCAGGAAATGCCATATAGGCAGGCAACAACCTCTCCTTTGACTGAATAGTGCTCCCTGCTGGCAGCCCACGTGTGATAAGACAAAACAAAAATCCACCTCTCCCTGTGTAGTCCAGCTTCCCCAACATGGTGTCCTGCAAATATGCTGGATTACCACTCCCATCATTCCTAGAAAGCTTGGGCAGTTTTAAGTCCAATATATCTGGAGTGGCAGACTGGATGCTTTGCACTACACAGGAAGATCCAAGTCTGATCCTTGGCATCTCTAGATCCTCAGCTGGGCTTAGGAAGTCCTTCACCCCCTTCACTTCTGCTGCCTACAGTCACCACTGAGGCCATCAGAAAGAGAGGAAGCAGTCATTACAAACCCTTCCATTGTGCTTGGATCCAGCTGCAGCTGAGAGACCCTTGCAGGCAGAGGAAGCTGCAGCCCTTCATCTAAGTCCATGAACTGCTAAACTTTGCAAACAAAAACTAGGGCCCAAATTTGCCTTTTCTCTCCTCTCTCTCAGTCCCTTTTCCTTTTGTTTCATGCCTTTCAGATTGTAAGCTGGAACTGTCTTATTTCTTATCTTTATAAGCTGCCTTGAAAGCCTACTCGTATATAAATAAATACTTGGGGCCCTAGAGAGATGCCACTTGTCAGAACAGGCAATGCCCATGGGCCTGACATGCACGGTCCACGCAGATGTCTCATTCATGCCCTAGGGTGCCCTAGGAAAATGTGATTATCAGCCTTTCATTAAAAGCACTTAGGGCAGAATCCTTTGGCTAGCAGATGCCCTCGCAGTTGGTGCAGGCTTCAGCCTCAGAGATGGGGCAGGCACTGTGGGGGCATTTTAAGGGTTGGGGAGGGGAGGAGGGAGGCACCACCTTAATCTGCTAAGCCCAAGAGCACTGCAGCCTCTTCTGCTCACCCCCACATTCCTCCCATCCTTCATTTGATGCCCACAACTTTCTGAGTTCAGAGGATTGCAGAGATCCCCAAAAGGTTGTGCCCTTAGGGAGGAAAAAAGTGAGTGCAAGTTAAACATTCAAAAAACTCTGAACAGGTGCCATGGGAGACCAGTCAGGCCATGGAAGACCGGTTGAGTCATCTTGAGCCCATGTGTTTTGGATGTTGTCATCCAAAGCATCTCTAGACAGCCTCAGGTTGCCTAAACCTGCTTTGAACACTTTAAGGAAATTTCTTTTAACAACAGTGTAGTGTCCTAATGCTGTGGCATAAGACATATAGCAGATCAAGCAGGAGGAGACCTTGAAGAGGCTTACCAGGTTTATTGAGGAGACACCGGAGTTCATACTCCACATCAGCCTGACGCTGCTCCAAGTTTTGCTGCTTAAAACTAAAAAAAAAAAAAAAAAGGAGAGAAGCTGAGCATTAGTTGTATTAGGTTTGCCTTGAAGGGTCATATAACTGCCTCAGAACTGCTAGAGACCAGCAACAAGATGGGAAGGGACAGCCAAAAGGCAATTAATAGCAAATAACTGGAAGACAGCTCAGATGTTGACAATACCGAAACGGGAAATCAACATGGAATAGAACAATTAATGAAAGTTGACAGACAAATTAGGAGTGTACGGAGGAATAAAGATAAAATATACTTTTAGCAAGGAGTGACAATAATATATAATTACATGAAGAAAGAACTGAATAGAGTAATTCTGGGAAAAGCTTATAGAAAAATCTGGAACTCATGAAAAGGGAGGGATTAAAAAAAGAAATAGGACAAAGAAACATGGATAAAATCAGGAGAGGGATTGGAAGGAATTATGAGTTAATAGCTATTAATATGAATGTGTTTAATTTTACTTTTAATTTTGTATGTATTCTCTTTGAAAACATTATAAAATTTTAACTAAATAAACAAGATTGGCACAGAGCAGGGAGAATTTCTGATGAGGCAATGCTATTTTAAAACATCATTCTCCCAAAGATCAGTTCAAATGCTGGCTTCTCATTTTCCCTAGATCAACCGCAGGTAGAACTTCTGCTTAATAAGATTTGGCTGCTTTAGTGGCCACAGGAGACAGTGTTCCTGATCCTCTTTCCACCTAGGAAGAGAGGCACTCTTATGACCACCAACTTGCTGGCACCTCTTCTGCCATGATGGAATTGTCTACCACCACAGATTCACCAAACTGCAAGCTGAGTGTTTTTTGGATGGCTGAGAGAGCTACCCATTGGGACTGGCCTTCATGGCTGAGCGTTAAGTCTGCAAAGGATGAGGATATTTCAGTGATACTTGGCTCAGGGGGCCTCAGTGGGAGCTGTTGCCTGGCAACTGCCAACCAGGGAGCACTGCTTCTATCACAGACTGAAAGAGATGCAGCAGTTCTACCCAACTCCCTTCTCTTGGAGCATCTCAGTGGGAACTGATTCCTGGCATGGCACCCAGGAAGAACAAGGGAGAACAATGCTGCCCAAGTAATCCTGGTTCCATGGAAACAGTGCGTAATTTCCTTCCTGGTGCGAGACTGGAGAGCGATTTTAATTCTGAGAACTGTTCGTAAGCCTCTTTGAGAGTTTCCAAGCAAGGAAGGCTTACTATGAATACTTTAAATAATGGTTAAAGAAAATACAACTTTTACAAAAGTTTCTAATTATTATTTGTTACCAAAGCAATGTTATGATCTATAACTAACTATATAGGATGGATAAATATATGACTAAGAATTGAATGGGTTGGATCGGAAAGTGGTTGACAGAGACTTTTATTTACTGTAAATCTGTTTAAATGAGGAGTTGCTTGCTAAATCTTTGGAATGACCCTTGGCTTCTTTTTTCCCTATATACCCTTTTTCTTTCTATTGTACTTTCCAAAAACAAATAAAAGATTTGAAAAAAAAGGGAAACTCTAAGGGCCATAAGGAGAATCTGTAGAATTACTCTTTTAAAATGTAATTAATAAAAGTTAAATTGCAAAAGTAAATAATTAAGACTGTTAAATTAATGATAAAATAAAACTCATAAAGTAGAAAATATTGATTTCTAAAATATAACTAATCCAAAAATAATATTATTTATATTATCAATTACATAAATGTAAGTCACATAAATGTTTTCCTCTGTTACGTTGCATTTATTTGCCTTTGTTCCCTGCCCAAAGCTTCCGAGATGCAGCAGGCTACTCTTCTTGACAGTGCAAGGCTGAGCATATCAGAAGGAAGTCTTGCAAGAGTCCAGGGAAGGCTTGTTTGGGACTGCAGCTGAAGTCCTGCATTCATACTCACATGTAGATGAGTTCAGACTCCCGTCGCACCAGCATGTGCTTCTCGTGGATAAGTTTAAACCAGTCAACCAGCAAGCCATCTTCAGGGACATCTGCCAGTCAAAGGGACAGGGACAAGCAGAGATCAGAAACCTGCATATCCTGAAGGACTACTTCCCTCTGCAAAAACAGAGGCAACAGGAAAATGGAGCCAGAGCTTCTTGGACCGGAGCTCAATTCTTGCTCCAGGGCAACCGAGGCCTAAAAGGGCTGCTTCTGGAAAAAAAAGAGCAGACGGCAACATTTTCTCCAATGACTTGTGCTTCTGTGCACATACAGCACACATGTGCTTCCAGTATTGTGCAAAGCTCCAGCTGAGAGATTTTTAAAAATCTGTTTTAGCTGTCTATATTCAATTTCCCCCCGTTCTCTTTGCCTGTGAACAGAGACACCTGTCTGTCTCCAAATAGCACATACTGAAGGCCTCTTTGATGCAGCCATAGAATGTTGCATGTGGGGATGGCATTTGGCCTTGGCTCGCCCACCCAGCATGATCCCCCACTCCAGTGTAATGGGCTGAGGAGATGAAGACATCAAGAAATTCAAGCACTGATGTACCATCCATCCTCCTTCAACCAGCTCCCCATCATGTCCCAAGCTTAGCTAAACAACAGGAGCTGTTTCCCTGAATGTCAGCCAGATAAGCTTCAAAATCTCCTTTTTTCACTTCCATCCCTCCCCTCCGAGCCAGGAGATGAGGGTCCCTTCAGGCACAACCTCTGCTTCTGCAGCAGCGTCACATCCCTACCCCCACTGGCTTGTTCATCCTCTTGATCGGATATACCCTTCTCCAACCTAGTGCTTTCCAGATGTGCTGGACAGCAGCTTCCATCACTCTCAGCATGCATGGCCACTGGAAATGTTGCAAGTTACTGTCCAACACATCTGGAGGGCATCTGATTGGCAAAGGCTGATCTACTACATATGAACATTTTCTCTCTCAGCCTCAGGGTCCTCACCCCTTTCTCTGCTGCTCTCCCCTTGGCTTCTGCTGCTCCAGCCCAGCCTCAATATTTCTATACAATACTGTGCAATTTAAGTATGTGCAGAATTATTTTTAATGTTACTTTTATTTTTAACCCTGTGCATGTACTGTGCATTGGCTGTTTCCAGCTGGTGTCCTCCAGCTCTGTTGAGCTACAACCTCCAGCACCTCTGACAATTGGCCATGCTAGCTGGGGCTTATGGGAGTTACAGCCCAAAACATCCGGAAGGCACCAGGCTTGGGAAGGCCAGTGTACAGAGAACAGCGTTGTAGTAAGGAAATTGGGTCAATAGAGTAGTGCTAAATTATGAAATGCAGGTGCTCATCCTGACAGTCCGCACTCCCAGACCCCCAAGGAGAGGTGAAAAATGCAAACTGCTGTGAATGGGAGGCAGTTTTCTTCTTCAGCAGAAGCAGGTCTTTTGTGAAGCCAGTGGGTCTCTGTTGTTCATTCAAAACCAGGTCACGCCAAAATACTTTACATGACAGCAGGGATAGCTCGCAGCAGTATCTTGTTGCTGGGAAAATTAATTTCCTCTCCCTTAGATGCGGACTGTGCTGAAGCTCAGGTGGAACAGGAAATTCTGAGTAAAGTAGCAGATGAGAGCAGCACCCCAAGCAGTAAGAAGGGCTGGTGCTGCTTCCCAGTGGGCCCTCTCCACTATGTCACCAAACACAGTGTGCACAAAAGGGGTGAAGCTAGCCAAGCAGCAGATGCTCAAGACCAGCGTCAGGATCCCAGAGGGGAAAGCCTGGCTTGGTGGATGGTTTAATTAACGCAGCTTGACATGCTGAAACTGTCCCTGCCTTTTGCCTCTCCCCATTTAGCCTCACAAATGGTATCACCCATTCTACCATTCTCCATGCTGCGGAGCTTCCTCTCTAGCTCAACTCCTCGGTGCTCCAGCTCATCCAGCTGCTGCTCTATGCTGTCCATCTCACCATAGATATCCTCCACTGGGACATACTGGTCTGACTGAACCTGCAGACCAAAAGAAAGGAAGAAAGGAACATGCCTCCCAGTTCAAACAAGCTAGTCATGGCCATGCTTTTTGGAAGATTTCACTTGACCCCAGGACCGAAGAAAGAAGATAAAAAAACAGAACCTGTGATTCTAAACACATGCAGTCTGAACAAGGGCAAGAAGCAGGACAGCACTTGGCCAAGAAGCCCACCCCAAATCCATCTGGACTTCCAAAGAAACCATGAGAGACTAGTTTTATTTATATTTTTAAACTGAAGGCTGACATTCTCAAGGAGACAAATTCAGAGTTAAGAAACTGAAGTCAGCATAGACACGAGCAAATATAATTTTGTCTATTATTAAAAAAGGGCTGTGAAAAGTTTGGGATGGCAATAAGAGTGTGACAGCCATGCGTGGGTGCCACTGCATTCATGTCCTCCTTGCGGGATTCCCATGGCCACTGCACAAGTACAAGGCTAGACCAGATGGACAGTTGCTCTGATCCAGCATGGCTCTTCTTGGTCCTTACATCAGGTTCCAGGGCCACTGTTTTAATCAAATGCTCTTCCTGACCTCACCATACCCCGTAACTTCCCACCTCCTTCCACCAGTTAAAACAATACAGCAAAGGACACAGAATCCCATCTCTTTTCCTCCCCACCCTGTTACCTTCCGTTTGATCAAAGGAAAGCCATGTCCAGGAGCAGGAGGCCTTGCGGGCTTGGGTCCCTTTGGGGTTTTCTTAATAGAGGGGGAGGCAACAGGCGACGGCTTCCGGTTGAAGGGATTCTCTTTGCAGGATGACTGGAGACACATACAGAACAGGAGGATCCAAATACAACTGTAGCGATGGGGTGCAACCCTAAGCCCACCACTCTTCCCCCACACTTTGATGGGAACTATCCCGCCACACATCTGGAATTCAAGGAAAACTCTTGCCCAAGGTTACACAGATGAATTCCATACTTTCCAAGGGAAAAAATAAAGGTGAGATATGTTTGCCCATGACTACTCTAGATGCAGAGGGACCACTGACCAAAGCTTTGAGTCTACAGCTCAACAGGGCAAACATGGCATGCTTGGCTATAGTTTTCATCATTTCTGAAGCACCTGTTGGTGCAGAGAATGAAACTTCACAGTAAAAGTTAGTCTTCCCCAAACTAGATGTGTTGATCTGCAAGTCCAGTCATTTCCAGTCAAGGATGGTTCCTCAGGGACTTTCCAAAATCTTTCCCCTTTACAAAATCTGCTCCCTTTTAGGTTGTTTTTTTCAAGAAGTGAAAATTTTCAGGATGCCAGGTTCTCCTTTCTCTTCCTGAAACCACCAGTCAGCAGCTAGGCTGGCAACGAGAGAGAGAGTTGCTTGCTGACCCTGCCTGATCTTTCTCCTCCTCCAGGCCCTTCACAGGCCCTTCCTCTTTGTTCTTCTTCTCTCTACTCCCACACTCTTACTTCACACTTTCTTTCTCGCCTCTTCACAGCTTTGCTTTTTCTTGCCCCTCACTGCCTTTCTCCCCTTTTCACCCTTCTATCTCTGTTCCTTCCTCCTCCAAGTCCCTGGCCTTGTTCTTTCTTCCCTCCCTACCCAGCCCTCCTCTCATTCTTCACATACACATGTGTATGCACACACAGAGGGCCTTTCTGGGCGGGGAATGGAGCGGCTGAGACCCATGCCTGACAAAGGGAATAGGGAACTCATGAGTTCCTTTTGAGGATAAGAGTACTTTCCTTTCTGCTGGAGCTAAAAAAAAGAGTGTGTGTGTGTCTGTGTCTGTGTGCGGCATGAGAAAAGCAAACCCATGCAGAACTACGCAGAAGTGATTCCCACCAAATTCCAGGTTGGCATGCCTAAGAGTACAAACTTAAATAGGTATTTTACTGTGCCTCTGTGGAAGCCATATTATGATGGTATCTGCAGCAATTTTTCAAATTCCCAAAATGGTTTGAGACCCCTAACAGAGTCAATACATGACAATGAAGGTGAGCTAAGCAAGAGCTGCTCAAAAATTTGTCATGCCCTCAGAGCTACCAAGGTAATGAAACTCTAATTACAGATAGAATGTTCTGGCCATATGCTTTGTTTATATATATATATACACACAGACACACGTGTGTAGATGAACCTGAAGCATCTTTTCCCAACATGGTGTACCTCCGATATTTTGCACTCCAACTCCCAGTATTCCTGATCATTGGTCATCATTGTCAGGGCTGATGGGAATCTAAAGCCAAAATATGCAGAATACACAAGATTGCCCCCAAGCTTTCAAGCTTCCTGCTGTACCCATCATGTAGCCAAAGGGTAGATCCATTCAAGATCGCTAATGCATGAGAGCATTGTCACTCTGCACAGATGTGGTTGCCTATATATGGTTGAACCAAGAGGAACTGCAGCAGAGCAGCTATGCAAATGGTAAATTTAAAACAACATAATTCTATGGCACTGAAAAGAGGTAGCCAACTGGCAAGTTGCAGCTGGATCAGGCATGACACAATTTTATCTGGCCCCTGGTAGCCCTAGCCCTACTAAGTGTTAATTGAATACATCTGATCAAATACATTTTTTTAAAAGCCTACAAATTCACATATACAGAAACAAAAATGTTTTAAGAAATACAGATGCTTCATACTTCAGTGCTGTATTTCTTACCTTGACATGGAATGCAGCACAGGGATCCATGCATAGAAAGATCCCAGTTGGGTGGCCTAAGTTATTCCAGACAATGTCAAGAAGTTAAACCAGCATTTGTTTCATGGGTCCCCCAAAGTAGTTGGGCATGACATGAAACAGCCAGCCCTGATCTGGCACCCACTAGGATCAACAGCCCCTGCCAGGAATTCTGGGAGGGCAATAGGTTGGGGAAGGCTGGCCTGAAAGATCTTAGGTAGGAATGGCATCCCCAGATCCTTTCCTGGAAAATTAAGTGTGATGAAAAACGTTGGAAAGAGAAGGAAAAGGAAAGAAAGATGGCCCCCATCTTTGGAATCCAAGGAGCTGGCTCCAACATACCTTTGGCTGTGCTTTGGGTGAGGGAGAATTTGTGGCAGCTCTGCCACTCAGATCTGAAGCCAAGAGGATGGGAGTGGGAGTGGCACTGGGGGGAAGCCTCGGGGAGACTCGCCCAGGGCTGGCGTCCAAATTCCCAGATGAGCAGCTTGGTGTAGTCTGAAAATTCCTCCCCTGTGCCTCTTGGCCATCACCAGCCAAATCACTGGATGATGAAAGGGAGGAGCCAGTGGAACCACTGGGCAGAGCTGCAGGGCTCTCCCTGGAGGACACGCTGGCAAGTGGAGGGTCTGAGCAAGAGACGACAACAGAAGCAGCTGGAGCGTGGACCATAGGCTCAGAGGAGCTCTTGGGCACGGAGGTCTCCTCCAGGTTGTCAGCAGCCTTGGCTAAACACTCAGACGTGATGCTCTCCAGGCTAAGGGCAGGGGATGGGGTGGAAGACGATGGCTCGGAGTGGGAGATTCTGGAAACGGGATGGTGAACTGCAAAAAGAAAGATGCAACTGAGAACCTAGTCCAGCCTTCCCTGACAATGTGTCCTCCAGGTGCGTCCCACTCGCATCACCCCCACCCAGCATGGACAAACACTTCTCTGCAGAGCCTCTCTGACACCAGGGCCATTTAGGGATGGACAACAATTTGGTCTAACCCTTGGGCCACATGGCAGAATGATGCTTTGATCACCTGCACCCACATCAGTCTCTAAGCCATTTAAATTACAGTGGCATTGTTCACACAACACAATAACACACATGGGGTCAGGGTGGGTGCTATTTTCAATATGTAACCTCTGTTTTGAGGTTGTTTTGTCCTGAGAATCAGGCAAGCATGAATTAAGAAATAAGTTTTCCTACACAGAAATCATCATAGGCAATTTCCCTTCCTTCAACAAAATGGAGATCTGTCAGGTTTGAGCATATCTTAGCTTTCTAAAATACAAAGAAGCTGGAGTAGGAAGCAGGATCAGGGACAACCTGACACTCAGCAGCATTCTGTCCCTAGAGCTAACATACCCTGGCTCTCCTTAATGAAGGAGGAAAACTAACCATCACCACCCCTTCACCTCATGATCATATAACAGAGTGGAAACTTCCTGACCTTAGGGACAATCACAGAAACATCAGAACAGAAATCGTAAGAATGTGATGGCAACAAGGGAAAACCTCAGCTATTATAATTATCATTGATATTTATAGGGATAAAATCCATTAAGGGTGGTACATAAGAATAAAGTTATCATGCAGTAAAATACTGTAACAAAACTATGAACACCACATAAAATATCTGCCAACTCCTTAATCCTTCAAGATCAGGCAGAGAAGCCCCAGTTTCATTACAGACAAATTTGCTAGTACAGAGCAGCAACTGGGGTCTGGACTGCCCAAGAACAGGATCGTGGGGAAGTCGATGCAGAAATATTCATGTGGAATGGATGGTTGAGAGGACCAATGCACTTCCTATTGCAAGGCAGGATGGACTCACCAAGCGGAGAGGCACTGGGGGCCCTTGGAGCTGGCCGCTTCTTGATCTTGGGGCTGCTGGTGGGGGTGATGCCATACCAGGGGTGAGCAATCCTGGATGAGGCCTCGCTCTCTCCTGGCTCTTGTTTTTCAGTACTCTGTGGCATGACTGATTTCTGCTCCTCCTCCTCATCATCATCCTCAAAGGGGTTATAGGGCTTTGGCTCCCTCACTGTGGGCTTTCCTTCTCTTCTCTCAGCCTCCCCTACTTCCTCTTCACCGCCTTTGTCCTCTTCCAAAGTCCTTGTTGGAGGCTCCTTGCTACTGCTTGGTGGCGGAGGAGCAGGCTTCTTTTTGGGCTCCCCCTGGACCAACACAATCCATGGAGGGTCTTTTGGCCTTGGAGATTCTCCAGTTCTGCATGGAGGAGGAAACACTTAACACTTAAGCTTCCAGCTTCCCAAGCATCTAGAGTCTTGACAACAGGTGGAAAAGATGCAGGACACTGAAAAGAGTCATTTCCAGTTCCAAAAGTCAAGGAACAAATCACAAAGGGGGTGATCTACTAGGCACTCCCTTTTGCAAGCAAAGACCACACATGATAGCTGGCCTTTTGACAGCTGTCAGGGAGAGCAAAGTGAAAATTAAACCTCTTTCCACCATCTCTGGTTGACGGCCTTGGTAAATGCCTGCTACAGCAGACATTCCCCAGGCAAGGATGCCCATATTGAATCTGTGAAAGTTTGTCAGTGCACACTTGTGTGAGTGCAACTAGAATTTTTTAAAACAAAATTTAAAAAAAATGTGCACAGTTGGGGAGCAATAAAAAGAAGATGGCAAGCTAGTGACAGCCCCTCCAGTGGGCCATATGGGTGCTTTGAAGGGGAAGTCACTTGCTATCAACTTTATCTTTGAAAGGCATGAGAAAAGGAAGAAAGGGGTGGGTGGGACTGCAGAGAACAAAAAGAGGCTTGCAATCTTGGCAGGGGATACCAAGCCAGCCATGAGTCACTTTGCAATTTGGTCACTGGTAAGTCAGCCGGGACTGCTAGTAACCTGGACAAGCTTAACAAAAGCAGCAAAGGGGTACTTTTGGTGCTGCTTTTGAAAAAGGCGCCCCCATATTCACAATGGGATCCGTCACCCAGATATGAATGACATGCCAAGCCATGTGCTGTCAAGCTGAATCACTGCCTAAGAACAAGTTATTCTTCAAGAAACAGTACAGGTTCATATAACATGACAACCCACTATGGCTTGTCAACCCAATGGTGAGTTGTCATGTTGTGCAAATCAGTATAACAAAAAGTCAGCATATACACAGAAATCTGTAACTGGTATTTTGAAATGAATTCCACAGACTGGAAAGTCCTGGCATGCCCTGGATTTAAGACAGTAGCAGAATCCCCTCTTTAATAGACATGGGATTACTATCTCAGAACAAGTTCTCAGTGAGTCTTGAACTTTAAAAAGCATGGTCAAGTTCTGAAGAGCAATTTGTTTGGATGATAACAAAACTGTGTGTGCAGAGGGTGAAGGGGAGCTGGAGGGGGATGTCAACACTTCTTGATCTAAATGTCATTTACAAGCAGCAGGACATACCGGTCTGAGGATGTGGGCCTGCCTCTGGGTTTCGGAACTGGTGGAGACAGCTCAGAAGGCCTGCCTAATCCAGAAATAAAGAAGAGTGCAGGTGTCAGCCTTGAAGAGATACTTCCAAGCCTATTACATGGTGAAAAATTATTCTTCAAAGAAAATAGCCATCCCAGCTTTCCCCAGCTTGGGACCCCTCCCCCCAGAGAACTTGGACTGCAATTCCCATCATTCTCCCCACCATAGTCAGCATGATAGCAACTGTAGTCCCAACTGCAGAGCACATGGTGAGCAGTGTACCCATGCAGTGTTTTCTGGAACTTCAGATATCAGTCTTGGAATTCTTTATCTACCCTAGCTGTGAATTTCAGGCCCAAGACACGGCCATCCTCAACCTCCATGACCCTTTTTCTAGCCATTCTATGAACCTGACTTTGTATTCAGCAACTCACTCGACTGCCATGCAGATTAAGGCAAATGAGCCAGCAGATTAAGCAAAGAGGGATCCTTGCAGCCCTCCTAAACCAGCCAGTCTGGTTTTTCTGGTAGTGGCAGAGGCAGGCAAGCCTGCCCCTCCAATCACCAGTGTGGAAATGTATAATGGAGTGCAGGAGGGGGACAGATCACCTTGCTCCTCTTCCAGTCTGCCTTTTTGCTATGGGGCAAATCAGCTGCAAGATAAGTCATTTCCGCGGGCTTATATACAAGGCTACAGTAGTCCTTAACAAAGATGTTGGCCTTGTAAGAAGAATAAACTATCACACAGGAAACAGACTGAAACAGGTCACATGCCATGACTTCCTATGGGCTGAATAACTCACAGGCTGTCATGCACAAGTGGGAAAGGGTGGCTGTGCTGCCCAAGGCGCACCTGCCACTTCTGCGTTCACTCAGCAACTCTTGTAGGCTGCTGAGTCTGTTATCCAAATCTGAACCACGGGATTGCTTAGAGGTTTTAACTGCTAGGACACCGTGTACATAAACGTGCTTTGATCGTTTTCTGCACAGAACTGATGCTGTGCGGGCACAGAAACAGAGCACCCTGGACACCAGACCACAATCTAGGAAGGGGTGTGTGAGAGTGCACGCAACCTGAGAGTGGAATGCTTTGTCTAAGGGTGTGACACTGTTACAGCAGCCAGTGGATACAATGTGGATTGAACCGAATGTGGCCTGAACTCTGCCCCAGTCAGATGACAGAGTGCAAATCCCACTCAAGAATGCTCAGCAAGAGGCTTTCTTTGTGTCTGGCCCGAGCTGCGAGCTGCGGAAGCAAAAAAGGAGCATTTCATTCAACAGAACATATGCCTGCTATCCCAGGTTCAACTGCCAGCATCTCCAATACGGGAGACAGGGTCTTTACAGTGGTGACTCCCTGTCTGTGGAATGCCACGTCCATCCCACACACACTTGTCTGGTGCCTGCATTATGGTCTTGACAGTAGCAGGCAAAGACCTTTTTTTATTTTCCCAGGCTCTCAGATCAGTTGTAAGTTTATGCTTTTCGAGAGAAAAAGACTGGTGAAGGCATCCAGTCCGCTTCCCCAATCCTTAGCACTTAAACACATAGGCTGGCCTTTTTGCAACTGGTGCCTTTCACATATGGACTACAATTCCCAGCATCCCCCAGCCAGTAGCAGCAGAAGTTGCCCTAAATGTACAGAAGCTCCATGTCATGAGTGCATGTGCCCTATTTGCTATACATTGCACTTGGCTCTATGGCATCACAAACCAGCTTTTTCCGGGGGCTGCCATTCCCATGCAAATAGCCTCGAAGCCAGCCTTCCCCAATTTGGTGCTCTTCCAATGTGTTCAACCGCAATTCCTATTATTGCCAGTCAGCCTGGCAATGATGGAAACTGCAGTCCAACATACCCGGCGGATGCTAAGGTGAGGAAGGCTGACTCAGGGCACTGCTTGTTTGTCCCTGAAATCACACATCTGTTTGGTGCCTCCTTACCATTGACCAGGCTGGATGCTGGCTCACTGGAGCCCTCGCTCTGCACGTTGGCTCTGGGCCTTGGAACAGGGTGGGAGTTTGGGGGCGAGAGGGCTGTAGTGTCTGTGCTCTTCCGAGGGGCAGGGGTGGGTCTGGTCTCCTTGAGCTGCCCAAATTGCTGGCTACCTTTTTCCTGGATGAGCATGGCTGGTTTGGCTGGCAACGGAGGCCTGGATGGCATCTGGGAGCAAGGTTCAGTGCTGGGAGTTGAACTGAGCATTTCACTCCTAGGCTGGGAAAGAGGCATCTCAGTCTGTGACTCATCTCCATCAGCTGCTCTCTCCCCCATTTTTCCCTTCTGTTCTGTGGCCGATGGGCAGCTCTCCAGTACTCCATTCTCTTCCTCCGTGCAAGTACTCATTCCCTCAGTCCCTTGGAGTTCTCTGACATGCTGAAGATCTGGACTTGGCCTGCGCTCTCTTCTCACACTGAGGCCCAGTTTGCCACAATGCTCAGTACACACAAAGGTGCCCAGTTCGGGTCCAGGCTTGTAGGATCCAGGGAGAAGTGTGCTGGAGCATTCCTTACACCTGTCAGAAATGCAAAGTGCATTAGCAGCAAGTAATGTGGCCTCATCATCACAAGAGGAAAAAAAATCTAGTTCACAGCTTTGCAAGATGCTGGGCAAAGTCACTTAACTTCTTGGTTTCTCAGTTGCGTAGACCCTTAGGTCCTCTCTCTCTCTCTTGAAATGGCATTTCATATTTTGCTCGAAGAGGGCTTGGCACAATTAGAAGACCATGCCTCATAAAGAAAGGTGGGCTATGAGAGAACAGGTGCAATAGACTTGGGTTCGAAGAGCTCACCTGAAGCACTGACGGTGGTAGAGTCTGCCTTCAGCCAGGTAGCGCTGAACCAGATGAACATGTTTTTGGCAAGCTGCACAAGTGCTGCTAAGGGTGGTCCTCTGGGACCGCTCTGCTAAGCCTTCAGAAACATCATCCTGAGACAACAAGCGTTGAAAAGAAAATGTCTCCAGAGTCAAAGTGATTCATGCACTCGTTATGATAAATTAGCCTCAGAGTTTAATGTGACTTACTCAAATCTCATTCATCCACTGGGTCTAACTGTTATATCCAGACTATATAACAACATATGAAGAAGCAACCTATCCAGTATTCCTTGGACCAGCTCTTAAGAAGATACATTGGTTCCCATCCAGTCCTGGAACGAATGAAGTAGAGTACTTGAACCCAGTACTCTCCAGATGTGTATTAAACTACAACTCTCATTCTCAGCCAGCACAGCTGGGTATGCTTGCTGGGGATGGGGAGAATCATAGCCCTACACATCTGGAAGGTGCCAGGTTGGAGACAGATGACAGCATCTTTAGCACATGTCCCCCTTCTTGTGCTGGTTGCCAAAGTGAAGGCAGAAAGTACAACCTTCCAATCCTGTCCAAACATGTATAATCTTTTCAGCCTGGGTAAATATATTTAACAGAATCTACATGACCAGGTTTACATGTCTGCTATTTGCTCTGGGCAGAATTTCTGCCACTGACTCCATGACAACCAACCCTCTCCCTCCAAAAAATGTAACCACACAATCATCAATATGTACATATCTTAAACACGCCCTAAAATAGTAGGAATAACCACAGATCTCTATACCTGGGTAACTAAGGCCCTAGTGATCTATTGTATATGGCACAACAGCTGTGTTTAGCCTAGCAGGCAACATGATCAACACACGTGGGTGACACAAACACTGTCTGCACCCTCTTTCTTGAAAAATATATATATCCCTGAGCCAAGCACAGAAGAAATACAAACACTACCATGGTAAAAAAAATATCCAGCTCATCTGCTATCTGCTGGAAAGGCACCTCTGGTTATACCTGTCAAAGTCCAGCCTTCCAGAACAGGGCCCTCTCAGGTGGTAGCACAGCTGGGGTGTGGAACGCCAGGTAAAAACAAATAACATTTTTCCCAAAAGATTTTTTGACTAGATGGTTGGTCCTATTTATTTATTGCTTTATCCCCATTTTTCCTGAGAGGAACCCAAGGCTGGTTACATTATCTTACTTTCCAATTTATCTTCACCACAACCCTGTAAGGAATATTAGGCTGAGAGTCAAGGACTGGCCCAAGTCACTCAGGGAGCTTCAGGGCCCAGTGCAGACTAGAACTCAGATCTCCTGAGTCCCAATCCAGCTATGTATGGAATTTTTGACACTGTCTGATTGATCTGCATTATTATTAGGAATTATTTTTGTGATGACATCACAGAGCAGTTCAGAGGAAAATTGCAAGTTATACGAGACATTATGACTTATATCCTGAGCACTATTTGCCTAAGCATCTGCATAGGTAAAGCTTGTCATGGTGTCCAAACCCAGGGGCAGTTAGTAGTTTATTGGAGGGTTGTTTCCCCCTCTAGCAAAGTTTGGATGTCACAGCAAGCTGCTCCCAAGCGGGTGATTAGGCAAATGGCTTGTTCAACCCATAGTAATCATTCCAGCCAGGTCAGTGTGTCCTGTGATGCTCCCTGGGATTGCTTTGTAAAGGGCAGGCTATACATGGCATATATGTATAAATAATCCACCAGTCAGTCAAGGCAAGGGCTCATACATGCTTCATAGCTGAGTAGACCAAGAAGAGGAGGGGGTGATAAATCATCCACTTCAAATCATTCTCTTTTGGAGAGTGCCAATTCAGAAGCTTTGGACCAGAAGGAGGTTAGTGAGATCTGACAGATCAAATGAGCTCCACTATTTGGCAGACTAGGTACCTGGGCTACTGATGTCATCCCAGAAGCAGTCACAGGCCTGTGGGCTGCCAGAGTCGGCGAGGAGGCAACCAGCGGGCGCTTCATCGATGGAGGGACCTTGGCTGCTAAGGCAGAGAAAAATGGAATTCAGACCAAGAATGACAGCCTATTTTAGCTCAAAGCTCTAATGCCAGGAGCTAAGACTTGGGAAAGGCATTTGTACCTTCCGATTGGAGATGAGAAACTGCACCAAAGCTGGGAAACCAGCAAACTACCATGGTACCTTGGCTCATCAACTTAATCCATTCCAGGACTCTGGTCGTGACCCAAATTGGTCCTGAGCCAAGTTAAATTTCCCCATAAGGTTCAATGTAAATAAGTTTAATCCGTTCTGTAACCATTTTTTAAATCAGAAAAATGTGAAGCAAAGTCACAACAACAAAGATCGAGGTCATCTCACCCCACCCCCCAAGCACAAGCACAGCCATCTCCCTGCCCCCCCCTCCCCCAGCACAACTGAGATTGCACCTGTCATCCCTGCAGGCACCCGTCATCCCAGCACACTGGGGGGTGGGGGGGAGAGACGGGCATGATTGCAGGCGCACTGGGGAGGGAGAGATGGGCGCAAATGGTGCGCTGGGTGTGGGGAGATAGCCTCGATCGCCGTTCCGTTCGTGCAGGGAAGGTGTGCCTGATCAGAGGCGCACTCCTGCAGGAAAGACAGGCAGAATCTCAGCCACGTCTCCTGTGGTTCTGCTTTGCTGCTCCCGGCTTTCCTGCATGAAAGCAACTGTGATCCGTGATCAGAGGTGCACGGCTGCACGAATGACAAGTGGATTCTCAGCAATCTGCCCCACGGCTCTGCTTCGCTGCACCCGCCTGTACTGCAGCGGCGTGCCTCTGGACACAGACGCCTTCCCTGCACGAATGGAACTGCGATCTTGGTCACCACCCAAAGCAGTGTTTGCGACCCAAGTAAAAATTTTTCAGTAATTTTTGTTCATGACCCGATTTGTTCATGAGCCAAAGCGTTCATGAACCAAGGTACCACTGTATTGGCATCTGGGGAAAGGAGGGTGTCCAGTCCTAAGTTTTTGCAATTCTAGAGGGGAAAATCAGCTAATTTTTCAAGACGCAATGGACCTATCTGGTTTCTTACACTCAGGCCAAGAAAAAGTCTTAAGCTAAAACAGGATGGCTTATATATGGGGTTTGGGCCTGCCCCATTTACCTGGAATTTGGCCCACAAGAGATCAGCTAAAGAAGACTCTAGCTTTCGGACTGAAAGCAGTCCTGCACTCCTGCTACAGGGCAACTGATACATGTTTAATAAAATAAAGAAACTAATATAAGCACAGACTTAACAGAACTACTTGCCATGGGCAAGCAGCCATCCTTGCCCTCTGAAGACTCAGCAGCAGACATTTTCTGCCTGTGCTGCCAACACACTGCACATAAGAGAAGGCATGAGTACCTCCCACAGTTTCTCTCTGTTTTCGTATATAGTGCAAAATGGCAGAATCCTCTCCTTCAAACCCTCTGAGTGTGCCACAGGTCTTCAGTGAGGGGGAGGTGTGATGGTGAGAATGCACACAGGGTCTCTGGTAAGCTAAGTTATTTTATGCGGGGAGCCGAAAATGATGACAGAGCATGCTGAAATTCAAAAACCAGGAGCTCAAGGATAATCTTCCACTGTCCTCCTCAGCTCCACAGTCAAAGGTGGCTGAGGAATTGTCCCTATTGCACTGTATTTTGGCAGTGGTTTGAGTTTCTGCCCACCCATCCCCACCCACTTAATGTGTCTAAAGGGTTCATCCCTGACCTTCCATATCCACCCAACTCAGAACTGAGCCTGGCATTAGACAAAGTAAGGCAGCCTCCTCAAGCAACTGATTTTGGGTGTCCCAAACGGTAAGCAAATTATCATTCATGTTAGTTTGGTTATATAGTTTAGTTTAGTTTCCTGGCACTGACACTTCATTCTTTTCAGCACCAGACCAAAACCTTTTTATGTTCCCATTATTTTAAAATTTAATTGTTTATTTTAGTCAGGTTTTTACTAAAGATATTACCCTGTGCCTTTGTTGTTGGACCATCCTGAGACTTTTATGTATAGGACAGGGTACAAAAGTTTTAAATAAAATAAAATAAAATAAAATCAGGGATGGGAGAAGTGAACTGATTGGATTTTCAGTCTCAGCTGCTCAAGGTCCATTTCCCACATTCCCCCCACCCACTCCAAGCTCTAGAAGTGAGCAGAGGTTCCTCGCATCTATGGAAGGAAGCTTGCCAGAGTGAGCAACTTCATGGATACTTTGTGAATTCCTAGTTTCTTGGGAGGGAAAGCAGCCAGTGGCCCTACACCAGAAAAGTGCAGAGGGTCCACCCCGTAGTACAGAAGAGCTCTCACCTTGGCTGGGGTTGTTAAAATGGTTGTAATACTGGGAGACATAAGTCATGATGCTGAGACAGTCAGGGACCTTCATGGAGACCATGTCGCTGGGATCCAGCAGGGCGGGGATCCCCAGTTCCTGCTCAGCTATCTCAAATGCCTGCAAAAGCAGCAGAAGAACAATTAGGAAGCCAGAGGGATGCAGACAAGCACACATGTACACACACACGGTGGATCAAAAGGAGGGATGCGGCAATGAAAGAGGAAAAAAGGAAACCCAGCAGAAGGCCAGCTCGGACTTTCTTCTGCCCTCATATCACCTCTTTTCTACTGCCTGCCTCTAATATAGCACCATGCCTGTTTTCTTTGGTTTTCTGTTCAGATGTTCTTCCTGACAAGTCCATCTAATTGCTGGTTTTCTATTTTCTGGGCAAGTTTCTAGCCCTCATGAATGAAGAACTCTCAGAAACTAAAGGCTTCTTGTGCATATCCTCTAATCATCTGGGAGCAGGACATCTTGCCAGCTTGCCCCTGTAGTTCTCTTTGTGTTTGTCCCAGCTTCTCTATCAATCAATCATACTCAGAGGGTCAGCACTACTGATTCCATCTAATGCCACCATTATTTCAGTGATGATGATGATGCACATACAATGCATATACAAACACATGCACACTGCTAGAAGGCACTCTAAAGGCACTGTGGACCAACACATCTCAAAGGCACGAGGCTGGGGAAGGCAGGATTAGAGGGTGAGGCTGAGACTATCACTGGGAAGACCCAAGTTCAAATGCTCCCAGTGAGCACAGGAAAATAAGAAAAGTTCAGAAAAATGCTGTACAAATTAGACATACTTAAGCTGAGAAGTGGCTAGCAGTAATAATGCACCAATACTGGTTAAATATGGACAAAACAAAGTGACTAAGGCTAGGTGAATTTTTTCCAGTCATGAACAATTAGTATGGTCAAAGAATATGGCAGAAATAATAGAAATAAAGTGCTATATTTGTTCCCAACATGGATCATTGGACAGCATGAGGCACTATGACCAACTCTCAGCTGCACCACAGACCTTATATGAGTCACCTTATCTCTGTTAGAGAATGCCTGGCCTTTGCAGATATAAAACCATAAATCACAGTGTGGTTTGTATATATTATTTCTATTTATTTCCAGTTGTAAAACCTTTTTTACATCATCAAAAGCAGCTTCCACAGAACATGACAACAATATGAAATATACAAAACTAGAAACAGATGCATATTAAATATATAAATACATGGAGAAGGGTACAACTGGGAGATCTCCCTGCTACAGATTTTTTCACAGACAAAAATTTATCTTTTCAGCTTTCTAAGGGTCATGCGGTCTTGGACAGGGATTTAAGCATGGCATAAATGTGGTGCATTCGTGCTGAGATCAAGGCAATCTCTCCACTGGAGACTCTGAAAAAAATACCTGAATATTTGCACACATGAAACGCAGGAACCCCCTATTTTGTTTGCTGAGTTGTTTTCCATCAGAAAAGAACCATAAAGGACTATGTAAGAACTAGTCCATCTCTATCCAGACCTTTGCAATTACATCAATGATAATCTACCCAGCCAAGGTTATTATTTACGGTTGCTTGGTTATCTTAGATAGGCCACAGGAGGAAATCAAAGCACATTCTGCTGCTGCTGTGGTGAGCCTGTTAGGCTGGGCTGCATGTTTGGGTCAGCATGTTTGCTGTGCAAACATGAAATCTACTACTCTGCATAGAATGAGGTCCACTGGGAATCTAAACTTGTTCCTTTTCTAATGCAAGGGAGCGAGCCGGTCAATTGAATTCAATCAAAGTAATTTAAATTATTGATCAATAATTAAAGAAATAAAGCCGAGGAAAGGATAAATTTAAATCAGTAATTTAAATCCATTTTCATTTTAATACTTTTCATGCATTTCTGAATAATGGTGCAAAAGGGATTTTCACTGTTTCATTCTTCCAAGCAGACTTTGCATCTTTTCCTAAACCAATCCTAAATATGTGAAATAATGTTTGACATGAAATAAATAATCAAAACAGAAATAAATTCCATTGTGTTCTATGGGATTTACTCTCAGATAAGTGGGTACAGAATTGCAACCTTAATAGGAGAAATAAAAAAGATGCTAGCTGGACAATTTTCTTTCCAGTATTGTTCCTTTCTCTTTCTGTGTCTTGGTCTAGTTTTACCCTCACAAAAGCAAAGTTGCAAACAAAAATGCCCTGTTAGGAGCAATAAATAGGCCAAAGCATGGTTTGATGGTTACTTGGCTGGAAAAAAAATCCTATTTCATTTTGTTACATACACACAATATAAACAATGTTTAAAATAAAAATGTTTCTGGCCACAGAAATCCTGGCAGACAACCAGTTATGCTAACAAACTAGCTTGGAAAATTGAGATGATTCAAGGCCTTAACCCAGAGTCTCTAACAAATTGCCAAAAATGGCTGTAGAGATAAGAGTGAGATACCAGATTTAACTGATTTAAATCAGTGGTATACATTTATTAATAAATCTGGCCATTATATCTTGATAATATAGAGTTAGGATATATAAAACTAGAGGGGAAACTAAGGCCCTCCAGTTGTTTCAGCCTACAAAAGTCCTAGCTAGCGAAACCAACGGTAAGGGATGATGGGAGTTGAAGGCCAAAATATCTAGAGAGTCACAAGTTGTCCACCCCAAATCACATTATCTACAACGGTAAACTTGTACAACTGTAACAGGCTCTACCCCATCTGCTTAGTACCCCCCTGTTATGTTGGACTACAATGGCCATGCTGGATGGGGCTCATGGGAGTTGTAGTCCAACACATCAGGAGGGCACCAGCTTAGAACAAATAGGGGTTTTCTGGTGGGCCACAAAAGCCATGAATGTTTTATTCTGTAGCAAAGCATTAGAATAAATACGTGCACACACAAAGCTACACCTTGAACAATATTCTCCCTTCCTTTTCTCAGTATTGGGTGCTTTCCCTTTTCATTCTATTTCTCACATATAGCCTATATGCCTTGCCTTGCCTTGGCCCAATTCCACCCTCACCCCAAAAGTACCACCCGGCTAACAATCCAAAACATTTGCTCATCATAGTCCATGTGTCCTGCACATGCCTCTCTTGTCAGCCTAGAGACAAGGAAGTAGGTCAAAATTCTCCAAGAAACAGTCAGCTACTTACTGAGCAATACTATGACTTTTCATAATATAAAAAGGGATCATGCTTTTACACCATGTGGATGGCCATTATTTGAGATGTGAACAAACGTCAGTGTTTGGGAAGCATCAAAACAGGAGTCTTAAGAGGCCACCCAGAAGGACCTTGGGGATGATCTCCCAAGAGAAACACAAGGCTGGCAACTTCTGGAGCCAGGCGCTAAACCCCAGTGCCTCCAATGTTCTGCCAGTCCCATTTGCCTAACATCCATCCCATAATAACAATGCAGGCTTTTATGCCATACAATCAATTAACTATAGTATTTAAACTTATTGTGCCATATTTTATGCTTTACTGCTCTATTTATTATGTTCTTCTAGTGAGCCTTACTTATAATGTTCAATGTCAAAAAGATGTTTCCTTGTGGTTCTTCATTTACACTAACTTACACAGCCTTTTAAGTCAGTGACATTGGTAAGACAGCCACTGATTCATCTTTAAGAAGTTATGTGTACCCTTGACATGCTTGTTCCCAGCTTTAATTTTAACCAAACTATTAAAAAGACTTAGGATGTTTAATTTAAACATCACACACTAGTGCTGTCATTGATTTTTATCCATACTGCTTCCAAGTCAGACCAGGAAGGAAGGCTCTTCCTCCTCCTGATGGTGTGCTTCCCCTAAAGCATTCCTAACACAATTTCAGGAAGTACAACATTCCTACTGCCATCAATGGTCTTCTTCATCCCAGGAACTACTTCAGGAAACACAGAGGGGTGCAGGAGTGCTGCCCACTGAAAAGACAGACAACAGCTCTGACCGATGCACTACCACCTGCCCCCTGAACTGTTTATGTTAGACATTCTCAACTAGATCCCCTCCAGATGTTCTGGACTATGCAGGTGAGCAGCCATAGCTCAGGAGCAGAGCTTGTGCTCTGCATGCTGAAGGTCCCATGTGTGATCCCTGGCATCTGCAGGTGGGGCTAGGAAAGCCCTATTCTGAAACCTTGGAGAGCTATCAGTCCCATCTTAACAATACTGGGGTAGAACAATCCATGTTTGACTCAGTATAAGGCAGCTTCCTACATCCTCATCCCCAGAACGCACAGCTAAAATATCTGGAAGGCACCCTGCTGGTAAAGGGTGGCTAACACTGCCAAAGAGCCAAGCCAATGTGTCTGTGTGCCTGTCCATCTACAGCTCTTGCGCCCAATAGATAACACTCCACCTGGCAGTTATACTGAGGCACAGGCATCAGGAAGCTCAGTCTCCATCTGGCTCCTGGGACATTTTGTTGGTGCTGTCCTTCCTACAAGCATGCATGCTTGTAGCATAACATTTTAGCATGTGGCTTAGAAACCTGTTTTCTAGCCTGGGATGGTTTGCGCTCCCCTCCCATCCAGATGTATTGGCTGGCTAGGGAAGATGGGAGTTGTATACCAACACTTCTGGAGTCAGGAAAGGTAGGCTAGAGTAACTAGCAGAATGGCCAAGCTTCAAATTCGTGCAAAATGTGGCAACTGGGCTGCTAACGATATCAGGACTAGATATATAATACCTGTCTTGAGAGATCTGTCCTGTTTTTCCATTGTTTGGGTATTGATTTTAACCTCTGAAACCCTAACGGCTTAGGACCATCTAAGAGTCTGCCTGTCTTACCATGAACTTTCCTGGGTCTTGCGATCTGCAGAGGAGGCCCTTTGTGAAGCACCTTTGACCAAAGCCTGTTTATTGCACGAGCGGGCTTTCTCCTGTGTTGCCTGCACACCATGGAACACACTCCCTCAACAACTACAATTGTCCTCTCACTCTCTTGGTTTTAGAAACCTAGTGGTGAAGGCCTCTCTTTTCGATTTAGGCTTTTCAAATATGCAGTTTCATCATTCAATGTTATTTAAAGGTTTTAAGGTCCTTGTGTTATTTTAAGATTTAACTGTATACCACCTTGGTAACATTTTAGCAGATATGCTAATAAATTTTCTCATTGGTGGCTGCACTCCACAGTGTCAGGCAAAGTTATATCCCAGCCCTATCCAAGATCCACATTTTAATGGAGGCCTCATGGACTGTGCCCAGACCTTTTGCATGCCAGGAACATCACTTTCCTATGGATTCTGATTCCACGATCTCCATGCACTTGGCTTAGCAGGCTACACTTTACTGAGCCAAAATATTCTTCACACACTTGCAGTTCCATGTTTCTCTTAGCACTGGTTTGTTTAATGCTCCAAGATGGTGGCAGACAAGCAGATCCTTCCCAATTATCTCTACGGACAGTCAAATTACCTTAGATGACTCTGAGGTGCACACAGTGCTTGAATTATGGGGGAACAGATATAGGGGAGGGGAGTTTAGTGGTGCTTACAAGTCCTAACCCCCAACTCTTCCAAATTTCAGCCAAATCATGTAATTGTCTAGCAAAAATCGGAGGGTAAAGGTGGCAGGCTTTTCTGTAATTTGGGCATTGTGTAAAAAGAAAACAGCAGTCAGATTCAAGAAAAGCGTGTTGTCAAAAGCAACCATGCTCCAAGGCAGGAATGGAAATAAATTTCAAATACCTTGGGGCCAGTATTGGATTTCTGGACACCTGAGCAAGTAGGAACCAAGATTTTTTTGTAGAATTACTAAGAGCAGCTTGAGCCAGGAAAGCACCAGAATTAAGTGAAGTAATGGGTGGTGAAGACAAAAGGTAGAGACTCACCAGGCGGTTGTTCTCATATACATTCTCCTTAGAAAGCGATTCATAATCCCTGCAGAGGAAAAAGGGAAAAAATTAAAACAAGTGATATCCAGGAAGTGCAGGAAACACAGTTCAATTGCAATAGGATCACACACAGATTTCTGAGGCAGCATCTCCAGGTGGCCATTACTAGGGAGTTACTTCAAAGCATAATTTCCAGAGTAGGGAATCTTTGTAGTTCAATCACCTTTGATGTTCCAGACAGGAAAAGAAACCCACCCACTGTGGACTTTTCAAACACACACACACTCACATACACACACACGGCAGGAAATTTAGACTGCAGAAGAACTTCAATTATAGCAGCACCAATGATAAAAGTAATCTTTGAAGAGAAAATGAAAGCAGAAAAGACACTTCTAGAAATAAACACCAATTCCATCAAAGGTACAGTTCTTCACAGCTTGGCCAAGAGAAGTTCCCAGTGGCCTATACTCAAAATCCAGGTGAATTCACACATGACATTTCAGCTAACATCAGTATGTAACACTGTATAGATCACTTCACATATGACATTTTCCCTGCACACATGTTCATTGGTGTACACACCAGCCTTCCCAATCACTGTTCCCATAAAATGTTTTCAACTTCAACTCCTGTCATCCCCAGCCAGCATAGCCAATGCTGAGGAATCCTGGGAGCCACAGTTTAAGGCATCTAGAAAACACCAGGTCGAGGATGATCGGTGTGTACATCCATGAACACTGCAATATAACAAAGTGTGTACCCTTGTTAGAAAATAATGCCTGATGATCATGATAAGCCCAAGACAATTTGAAGACAAGAGAGACATCTGTGTGGTCTTTAAACATTGTAAAGATATTTCTATAGTACATACAGAACACTGGAGTGTGTACACATCTCAGATGGGCTTTCAACTCATTTCAAATCCTCCATGCAAGTGTGCCCCAGAACAAGCGTTCAGAACCTTAGGCATGGGGACCAAATCTGGCTAGCCTGCCTACCTGCCTGGGTCCCAATCTGAGTCTCCGAGTTTCCTCAGATAGCTATGCCCCCTTCCTCTGGCCAAACCCTCTTCCACCCAGACACAGATTGTTTGGAGAGTTTATATGGCATGACAACCAACCACTGGCTGTGCAATTGGTTGGCTGTCATGTCACACAAACCTACCTGTGGTTAAGCAAAACCTGGATCTTATTGTGGTTGGCAAAATTCTGGGTATTGTTTGACCCATGATGGCATGTATCATTTGAACCCAGATGACGTGATCCATCATGGGTTAAGCTTCATAACAAGCAAGCTGCTTGGCAAGGGCCACAAAATCCCCTTCCTGCCATTGCCAAGCAGCCAACCCATTAGTACAGCTTACAGTTACCCCAAAGTACCCCAGTAAAGGCTTCTCTTGCTCCCTGCCATCCCCCAAGCTTTTGAAACTGCCAGCAGGAGAAAGCAACCACCAGGTCCCTGCCATCCCCACCAAGTGCTTTGAGCTGGTGGCAGCAACATCAAAGAGCCACTGTTCCAGCCTCTGCAGGGCGCTGACCACTTGTCCCAGCTGAAGCTGGAAGTTGCTCCAAGGGAATGAGCCCTGATTGTGTGACATGGATAAAGAAGAAAAAAGAGCTGACTCTGTGCCCATTTGCAGGTGTAAAATAAAGTATAAATCATAGAAGGCATGCATGGGAAGGCCCATCAAGATGCCACTAGGTCCTTTGAAGGAGTTGCCTGTGCCAGCCCCTCCAGGAGATTGCTAAAACTGGCTCTTGGCTAGCTTTCACAATCCTAGAGGGAAAAATTTAAAGGGATAGTCACAACAATAAGGAATTGGCTTGTGATTGTAGCTGCCAGAGAGAGGGGATTTCTTACTCCTGCAGTGTTCTCTGTGATACCACCAAGTGAAACAAGGAGAAAGGAAGGTAAAAGGAGTGCCACACCCATGACAAGCCAAATCATATGTCCGGCTCATCATGGGTGCTTTGCAGATTCCACCAACGCATACAGGTAAATCACTATGACAGCCTGATGCTACTTGAGAATGCTTCTGCTATGGCATTTCTGCAGACCTTATGTTTACAGTGTAGTGTGATGGTCAAAGTGTTGGGATGGCAACCTGCAGATGGGGCTTCTATTCCCCACTTGGCCATGAAGAACACTGAGAGAGCCCGGACCAGTCACTCACTCTCAGTCTTGTCTACCTAGCAGGGATGTTGTTGCGAGGATAAAATGAAGTGAAAGCAGGCTACATAAGTCACCTCTGATTCCTTGTAAGAGGGGGGGAAAGGCAGCATATAAATGCAATGCAGTAATAATGATGTTTTACATGCATCCAATCCATTTGGACATAATTTTAGTGCAGAATGGTAAGACCGTCAATCAAATGCCACTTTAATAATATCTCATTCAGTCCTGTTTGCAGTGACATTACTACAGCTGAAATTATGCTGTCACCTTTACTTAGCAATACCACTATTGGTTACCTCTTAAAGTTTCAGCTTCTGTTTGATGAAGGCAACTCACTGTGCTATGGACAGGGTGGTGTTACAGAAAAATACTTGTCATCATTTCCACCACCTTTTGCAAAGGAAAAATATCAACAAGCCAGGACATGGACTAGGAATGTCTGCGTTGTTATGCACGGACCATGAACTGTTATGGTTGAACAATCTCAGCACTTTCTTAAACAGAACCCTTCATTAAGTATCTCCATACTCCTGAGACAAAAAAACAAAGATCATCACTACTTCACCTGTGAGAAAACAAGCTATTTGATTATGCATGGGCAAAAGTCTAAAGTCAGCAGTAATTTATCATTGTGCACAGATTCTTTTAATGTTTCCTTTTTTTGATTTGTTCCTCGTATGCTACTGTATTCAACCCCTACAAAGCAAATCATTGCAGAATTTATGCTCACCTTCAGCCTCCACAACCCAGCACTCTCCAGGCCTCTTGATTACAACTCACAAAATCCCCTATCAACCTGAGTTATAGTCCACCACAGCTGGAGGACACCCAGCTCAGGGAGACTGTATTCTTGATACTTTCCCTGGAATTTAAATGGTGTGAAATTCAGGATCAGAAAGTATAAGCATGCCTGCAGCACTCTGCAATCTTACTTGCAAGTAATTTCCATTGTACTCAATGTAGTTAATGCCTCAAATATATGTATTAAGGACTGGTTGCCACACATTTTGTTCTTTTCTATTTCATCTTGTTACTTATGGCTGTTTAATAGGAGCAGTTTCAATTTGTGGGTCCCACCCAGTGATGCTCCTTACATGCAAAGTGACTACTTGGAAGAGAAAAAAGAAGTCTGAGGGGTGATATGATAGCATTCTACCTGAATGAGGAAGGACAAGATCTCTTCTCACGCATTCCAGAGTACAGGACACAGAATAATGGACTTAAGTTAAAAGAAACCACATTTAGACTGGACACCAGGTAGAATTTCCTCACTGTCAGAGCAGTACAACAATGGAACCTATTACCTGGGGAAACTGTGGGTTCTCCCTCACTAGAGACATTCAAAAAGCATCTGGACAGTTATCTGAGTGTCCAGTCATCTGTGTGAATTAGTGTACTGCGCTCAGCAGGCAGTTGGCCCTGATGATTCTGTGATTCTTACTGGTATGCTGGGTGGGTGAGGGGGGAGCTGATATACCTTTAAAGCCTTAATTGCTAGTCCCTTCAATACAGATCCTGAGACTGAACTTGAAAATTGCTTCACAACATTCTGTCATCCACTCTCACGCTGAATCTTGCACACCAACCTGTCCTTTCACTGCATCCGTTTCAGAGAAGCCAAACTCACAAAATGGTTCCCAGCCACAAATACCTATGCAGCACTACCCCTGAGTAGCAGTGGCCAACAACACTGTATGCATTGTGCTGGCTATTCACAAAGGGAAGCAAGTTCACATTTGGATAACAAAAGGTGGAGTAAAGATAGGCATCCCTGCACACACACCCCCACTGCTGCCCCAGTGATGCCAGAAAGATCACAGTTTCTCAGCCAAGTATTGTGCATTCATAAGCAAGATTTCCTAGCTGTGTGAGTATTTCAGTACTAACGCAACATGGCCTCAAGGGCTGGGCTTTCGGCATAGCTGTGGTTCCTTCCTATAGGATTTGGAAGGAAGCTGGACAGGATGCTGACAATGGAGAGACGAAAGTAGGTCATACTACACAGTCTGCCAATGTGCAACAGACTTTCTCAGCAACTAATTTGGAAAAGAGCCAGGCAGCACTTCTCCAGAGCCAGGTTTGACCTATGACCTCAGTTTGATGACTCCTGAGCAAGAGGAATTTCTCTCTGGCCAGGCCCTGAAGTGCTGCATCAGCAGATTTTGTTATCCCAGATGCTATTTTCTTTAGCTTCGAGGCTGGCAACAGGGAGTCAAGCAATACCCCTCTGGAGCCAAATTTGGCCTAGGGCCCCCATGGGCAACAGAGCAAAGGGATCTTTGTCCTTTACAACAAAAACTCTACAGTTTGGTACACTGTAAATCTACACATGGTCTCTTTTACCTAAACTTCTGTGCAAAAAATTTAGAAGCTGCAGCAGTGGCTCAGTGCTGCAAGAATGTGTAAACATTACAGACCAGATGCTTTATAAAAGGTGACTAAACTTGGCGTTACACAGAAGAACCACACATTACCAAAATATTGCAGCAGTCAGCAAAAGGCAGCTCTTGGAGCAAAGCTAGACAACGTATAACACATTGGCCAAGGTTTGAGAAGCTGTGCCTGATGCAATGTCCTCTGATTTGCTGGAGATGTCATAGGAAGTAGTTACCACCCTTAAACCAATGGGGCACAGCAGGCTCCAGTTAGCACATGGCAGGAAGCCAATGGGTTTGCTGAGTATCAATGAATGACACAATGCTCACAGATCATGGGAGTGGGGAGGGTCCCATGCTGATGGAAGAGATCCACTATCCTCTGCCTTCACCAAGGTCCGGCTGGTCACAAGAAAGTAATTTTAGAGCTTTCTGCTTCCACAAGGTGGGCATTGTATTCATGTCACGTGACAGTAGGGAATCACAGAATGTGATCATGGATACAGAATTCAGCTTCTTGAGAATTTATGCTTTCGTTTTCCGAAAAAGAGCAAGTTTCTAGCTCCTAAGAGTAAGAAGATATTCAATGCCTAGTGAAATCTCAGAAGAAGGAAGGGTGTGGGAATGCAGGCCAAATTTTATAAAATAAAACACATATTTTATTCAGCTTCTTGAAATCATTGTTGTACTGTTCTAATTTGATTCAATGTGTGTGCAGAGTGTAGGATTAAGCATGCAAAGCCCTGATCGTAAGGTCTCTGGATGTTGTGGATCATGCAACAGCATAGGAACATATGAGCTTTTGTAGTCTCTTGATTTCACTGTGCTCTGAGCAGCTTGTTCAACTTCTTTAAGGCTTTAGCTGGAATAGCCCATCCCGTGGAAGACCTTGCAATTGTGGCCTATTCACAATCCAGGCCAGAACCCATTAATATGCATTGCTTTATACATACAGCTTAGGAGGAGAGAGCTTCTGCTTTTGATCTGTCAAAGGAGTGGTTTCTGACCACTTCTTTCCATCTTTTGATCCTACAGCTTCCAAATCAGGGCATAGTTAAGTGGTTAAAATGATTCAACACTCCCCTTAGATGTTCCTTGGAAAATCCTTTCTTAACATGCCATGTCCTTGTAAGGCTCTCTGTGTCAAGTCGGCTATACAGTTCATGCCACTTAACTGAGAAGTGCTTACATAGGCCATCTGCTAGAAAAGAGATTTATGTCCTGGATATTTAACAGCTATGACTTCTGCTTAATGAGCAAGTAATTCTGTTTCAAGGAGAAGTCTTGCCTCTGTTCAATGCAGCTCTTTCAAGCCACTTGCTCCTGTGCTGCTTCAGGCTGTGCATTCTTCTAAACAGTTGCTTTTGGGACTCCAACAGCTGCCATATGCATTTTAAAGTATATGAATAGTTTGCTGTTTCCACAGATGTTTATCAGCCACTTGCCAGTATCACATGGTACTCGACAGAGGCCCTCCATTCCAGTCTCCCCCAACCTGGCACCCTCCAGATGTGTTGGACTACAGACATGCTGGGAGTTGTAGTCCAACACATTTGGAGGGCACCAGGTTGAGAAAGGATGATCTGCTCCATACCTAAGTAAAAACTCATCCCTTCCCCACTTGACAGAGCTGTGACTTAGCCACATAAACTCATTTGTCACAAGTTTGTCACTATTCATTTCTTCTAGATCTGTCCTCAAATGAAGCTCATCTAACGAGCAGCTCACCTTCTGTGTCTACACAGAAAACACCAGGGAAACCACCAGATACTGTTTGCACCATTCAGTTTTTTACTCTTGGAAGAACAGCAAATGTTCCATCCCAAGGGAATATGCGTTCATTATATAAACACAAGAGGAGGCCTCCTAGTGCACGGTAGCCAACCTGTGGGAAGCCCACAACAGGACTTCAATAGCACCCTCTCACCAATGCTCTCCAGTAACTAGTATACAAAGCAAAACTGCCTCCAATACTGAAGGTAAAAAAAGTCATCATACCTGCTAGTCACTGACAGGCTTATCTTCTATGAATTTGTCTAATCCCATTTTAAAGTTGTCCAACATTATAGCAATTTTCCACAGTTTTACTATATACTGCAAAGAGGGCTTCCTTTTAACTATCCTGAATATCATTCAGCTTCAAAGGATGGCCTCAGGTTCTAGTATTATGACAGAGGGAGAAAACATCTCCATAACTACTTGCTTCACACCATGCATAATTTTATTCACCTCTGTCATGCCATCCACTCACTTGCCTTTTCTTTAAAACTACAAAACCCTCTGTATAGAGGAGTCGCTCCTTTCTGCACCTGTTCTATTTCTGCAATAAATATGCTTTATGAAGTCTGGTGACCAGAACTATGCACACTATTATCTTAGTTATCCTTCCAGCGGCCTTGTGAGGTAACCCAGTATTATTAACATCATTTTGCATACTAATAGAACCATATTATGAATTAGCTGAGAGAGATGGTGCCTCGCTTAAGGTTGCCTTGTGAGAATTCATTTGTCTTTCTGGATCAGAACAAATGTCCACCTCAGTCCTTTTATCTGCTTTCCTCAGTGGTCTGCCACAGGAAAGGCTTTGACTCAGCGGCTGAGCAACTGCTTTTCACAGGAGGGTCAGGTTCAATCTCTGGCATCTCTAGGTTGGACTAGGAAAGATACCGCCTGCAACCCTGGAGAGACACAGCCAGCCAGTGCCAAGAATACCAGCCTTGATGAACCGATAGTTTGATTCCGTATTCACCTTCCTGTGTTCCTATAAAATTCTCCAATACAGCATGATGGGAATAACCATCCCCTGTTCATTGCCTACAGCATTTGGTAAAAAGAGATATACCTATTTTTAGCTGTTGCAGTGAATGGATGGAGCTATCCTCCACGAACAGGTCTCATACATTTAAAAGGTAACATGGGGGATCTATAGGTGCAAGATCCTGCACTGATCAAGGGGCTGGATTAGATGATCTTCTAGGAACCTTTCACCTCTAAAATTTTGTCCTCGTGACAACAGTGGGAGCAGAACATAAACAAACCTAGAGATGACCATTCCCTAAATGATTGTAGGCAGTGTTAGTTATTTCTATGTTATTCAACAAACACATTAAGAACTGGAGAAAAGTTCTTAATCACCTGGGAAAGAGGGAATCATGTAGCATCTTGTGAGGGGTTGTCATGCATGAGGACCGTGACCTGTTCTTCCCTGCAGTGGAGTGCAGGACCCATTCCAATGGGGCAAAGTTCAAAGAATCAGGCTTCAGGCTGGATAACGATCTGGGTGACTTTGGGCCAGTCACAGACTCTCAGTCCAACCTACCTCACAGGGTTGTTGTTGTGGGGATAAGATGGAGGAGGAGATGTAAGCTGCCTTGAGCCCTTTGTAGGAAAAAGGCAGGATATAAATTCAAAAATAAATAAATAAAATAAATATCAGGAAGTACTTCCTAATGGTTAGAATCCCTAGAATATGGAATTGGCTTTCAAGGGAGGTGGCTGAGGTTCCATCAGTGAGGGTGTTCAAGGAAAGACTGGACAACCACATGTTGAGGATTACATGAACAGAGCCAGCTAGAGCCGGGTGTCAGACTAGATGGCCTGGGAGGCCTCTTCTGACTCACTTTCTTTCTATATTTCTATGTAACTATTGCTCAATGGGAGCAAAAAGAAGGAAGAACTCAGAAAATAAGAAAGATCAGTATATAATACTCTACAAGTCAGAGATTTAAATGGCACTAGTATTTTTTCCTGGACCCTTAATCAGATCATAAGCAAGCAGCAGCCATAGACAATCTTCCATTGCAATGCAGGCACTGAAATCACTGAAATACTGAACCTGGGTCATCTTACCCTTGTCCATAGATGCTTCCTGTTTCTGGTGCTTCGTTCACACATCTTGTTTATAAATAGCAATCAGGAAGGAAGAATTGCATGGACAGAGACAATGAACAAAACCCTCCAAAATCACATGGGTAAGAAGGTACGTTAATGTTCAAAAGCAGGCATAAATTTGAAATAGTAAGAACTATCTTAGCCTTCTTCTCCAAGTGTCATAATATAGTTCCCAACATAACTAAGCAGCATAACTACTGTTCATAGATTATGGGAGCTACAGCCCCATACATTTGGAGGGCACAAAGGTTAGAGAAAGCTGCACTATCACAGACATAAAAGGTGGCAAGCATCATCTGTCTTCTTTCCAGAAAAAGATGCAACCAATCTACACCAATGACTGGTGTTCTAACTCAGAAATCCCATGGTGTGCTGGCTTAGATAAGGTAGTTCAATTGATGATGGGTTGCTCATAAACCTTAGAGCTCAGCTTCTAAGATTCCACTAACCCCAGAATTCAACTCCCTCTTTCCAGATTGGAAGCCTCCTCTATGATAGCAGAAAAGATAAACAAATATTCACAGAGACAATCCATGCATAACATCAGGGTAGATCATCAAAACCATCAAGGAATGCAGGTCAGAATTCAATTGAGAGTTTCTGAGAACTCCATTATTAAGGTTTGACATGCTCTCTTCACATCCTCATTAATAAAGCTGGGGAGTCCCACTCAGACTCCCCTACGTAGATCTCATAATCCCAAAAAATAATCCACAAATTCTCTTCCTCTATGGATTTCCCCTATGGATTTCTGCTATTCTTCTCTTATATACACTGTCATGTCTACCTGAAATCCTTTAAGAAAGATATTCTTAGCCTATGTGCAGCAGACCAGTAGTGGTCCCCAACTTCCACACAGATTGTCTAAAGATAGAATGCTGAACAAATGGAAACATTATTTGATTCATTTATTCTGATAACAGAAACAGAGGTCATTGTGACTAGGGCCAGATTATCAAAGAGAAGAGATCTCTGATACTGAGGCAGGATGAAATTTTCATCACTCTCCACTCTCAAGTCCAAACAGAGAAGCAGGATGAATGTCGAAATTGACCTGAGGCTAGAAGCTGAAAAGCATCACACCCGAATTCACCAAACTGTGCTCACAGACACAGGCATATCCACCCCATTAGAAAGGCAACAAAAACATGAATTATGTGAGTGTTTTAATTTGTCGGGGGGGGGGGGGGAAAAAGACTTTTTTTAAAGTCCCGCAAGCAAACAAGGCAATTTTCTAAGGGCTTGGGGTGGGGAT
>NW_025335922.1:808725-1161911 GCF_004798865.1 Varanus komodoensis
CATTTTTGTAAGGGAGTTCTCATTCATATAGGAAAAGGCAATAGTGATTCAGAATCAATATATATTGAGCAGAATGATGAGATATTCAGCAGATCTTCCCTAAATATATCAGCTATGGCTATCTGGGCTTTCCACCGCTTTTCAACACACACACTTCACTTTGCTTTGGGATCGAAGTACCCCCACTTTTGGGCTAGCCCCCCCACTGCCAGCCCGATCTCATGGAAGGGGGCTCCTACTCTCCCACTTCAGCGGCTGTTCCTAGGATTTGTCCTGCCACCGCCCTCTTCAAATCACCCCCAGAGGGAACGCTCTCGTTCCTCCCTTCAAGAGCCACCGCAAAGTTCCTCCTCGAGCCCGACCGGTCGCCCAGGCGAGCTCGGGGCTGCCGGGCCTGGTCCCGTCGTTGTACGGGACAGGGATGGATGGGTGGGGAACGGGAGGCGGTCGTCCGGCGGTACTCACAGCAAATCAGGCCGGTTCCTATGGAGGATGGCGCAAAAGGCCAGGCCATCCCGGAAGGAGCTGCTGAGGTCGCGGATCTCTACGCCGGGGTAGCCCTCGCATTGGCGGCGGCACCAGGCCTGCAAGGCGCTGCGGGGACCCGACATCGGGGCGGAGGAGAGGTGCGATCCAGGCTCAGCGAGCCGTTGCCCGGGAGGGCGACATGGTTGGAGCGGAGGAGGAGAGGCAGCTGCCTTGTGGGTTCCGGCCGAGCTGGGCGCGCCTCGGGTTCGGGCGCCTCCCGTGCGACGCTCAACGGGTCTGTCCGGCTCTGCGCCTCCGAGCCCGGTGTGGCTCTCGGTGCCGTGGCTGGGCAGGGAGGCTGGGCTCCGCCGGTGCCCTCCACGCTCAGGTTCTCTCGCGCGGCTCCCCGATCCCCCTCCTACTACACCCGGGGTGCGCCTCCTTCCTCTCCCGCCCAGCCGCACCGCTGGGCTCTGCTCAGACCTGTCCCTGCGGCGGCCTCTCCGCCCATCCTGAGCCCCGCTCCGCTCTCGGTAGAGAGCGGCTCTTAGTCATCGAGCAGCACCCGGGAAAGCTCGGGCCGCAGCCTGCGGGCTGGCGAGAGAGCCAGAGCTGCTGCCGCAGTGGCACCACCGGGCTCGCTTGCGCAGCGAGGGAGAGGAGCGGAAAGGCCTGCATCGATCTTAGGCGAGCATGATGAAGGAGGCCGAGGTTTCGGGATTATCAGAATTCCCGGAGGATAGGTTGGTTGGGCCGTGGCTGAAATGGAGCTTCCATGTTCAGAGGAATCATGCTGGGTAATGGCACCTAAATGGCACCTAGGGAACAGGATGTTGGAGTTAGACTGGCTGGGCCAACCACTCTGACATTCATAGCCTGACACTGGGTTCCTGGCCCTACCATTAGACAGAGAGAGAGGCTTGACTTTGGTGGCAAGTTTTGGTAGCAGCAAGGTTTTAAAGAAGGAAGCTGTGAGCTGCAGTTTTTCACCCGCTAAGATAGACCACTGAGTATGGTGGACAATGGTCACCAGTTGTCAGTACTAAAGATTCAGCTGCCAGTGCAGTTGGCCATTGTACAAAGAATGGGAAAGCTCCCTTGTCTTGTGTTCCATCTCAGGCAGCAAAATGCTCTCAATCAGTCTCGGCACCCAGGCCTATAAGCAGGACAATTTGGTACGGATAGATGAAAAAGTAGGGTATGCAGGACTTAAGCACTGGAGACTAATGGGTCTACTGAGAATGCCAGCCCAAACTTACTTTGTACTACTGTAGAAGACATAACTATGTCTCCATCTGTTTTGGGCTGCAACTCTCATCAGCCCTACATAGCATAAATCAATGGTGAGGAACTGTTGGGAGTTGCAGGCCAGTTTGCCTTGTCCCCTGCACAATGCTGTCAGGGCAGGACTTTAGAGCAGAAGACCAGGGTTTCACTCAGCACAATGAACACATTGGACTCCTAAAGCAGCAGGACTGGCTTCCTACATTTTGAGTGCTGAAAAGTTTTAGGGATGGCACTAAAGATCTGGGATGGGGGGGGAGGGGAGATAGAAACATCCCTGGGCTATTATGGCATGTTCATAGCATTTAGAAAATAAATAAGCAAAGCATAGTGGAGGAGGTAACTACATTTTTATGAGCAGACAACATAGCTACTGCTGCTTCATCAGGTACCCCAAAGAAACATCCCCTCAGGGATGCTTCAGCCAACTCAGAGCTCTTTCTGTCTGAAATTCAAACTGCAGAACTGGTTCAAAGTGGTTTCTCTCTGCCCTTTCCCTTAACTGGATGGTATCACCTTCTCAATCTTGATGGAAGTTGTCCATTCCAAAGACTGGAGACAGATTCTTTTCTCCAAACAAGTCCTGGCAACTAACAACACACCTACATTATCATTCAAAAGCACAGGTTGTAGCCTGGATTCTGTACAGTATGGTATTGATACAGTTGGTATCTGATTGTATGCAAATAAGCTGCTTTTGTGTTCTCTTTTAGATAAAGGAGGCACCCAGAACACCCATGGTGAAAAGGGAATAATTAAAAAGACAACTACTTCTGAAAAGTGACAGTATTAATTCAGTGGTGTTTGGAAAACTAGTGCTTAGTCCAAGAATTTTCCTGGGAAGACCATGCAAATACTGGTCAGACCAGAGAGACTGGAATGAAGAGACAAGCAACATAGGTGTGGAAGGGTGTGTTCCTTGGTGCTGTTCCAGAGTCTTGACTTAAGGCACACATGATTTTTGGCTTGTAAGTATCAGTTACCTGACAATGTTGCAGTTAACCAGACTTTCTGAGGAAACTACAGAAAACAGTGGTATTTTGCAAAAACCAGCAAATACAATGGGGCCATTGTGGTCTTCATAGTAGAAAGGGCAGGGGTGGTTGAGCACAAAGGCAAGAGGCCAAGAAATTCAGAATATTACATTCTTCTTCAAGAGCTCACTGCTTCAAGCAAACCATATGGCCATTTCACTATGGTCAGGCTGCCATCCCTCATACATTTTCAGTCAGTTTGTGGCTTCCTTGATTCCAAGTGCAGGTTTACATGTTTCAAAAGTTTCACAGAAGGCCCATTCTTCTGCTTCCCAGTAGATCTTACCTGAGAACATAATGTCCTGATAGGACTTGACTTAGGGGGTTGGCACTCCTGAGTACATATTTGTCAAGGACACTTCTATTTTCAATCAGGTCATTGTTCTAAATGCTGTTGTTATAAACAAACTAAGGCTTCAATGTTTAGTCAGATTAATAGTTTGTAAATATATTTTGATCAATTAAAGAAGGGATGTTGACACTCTGAGTGACTAAACACTGATGCCTTGGTTTGTTTATAACAACAGCATTTGTTATAAACAATTAGGTCCATCTTGGTTCCTCAGATAACCATGTGTCCTACCCCCTTTCCTCTGACTGTTAATCATGTGGCAGTTTCCCAGCTTCTGTGCTCCCACCACCATTCTAAGAGGCTGACACTCTTTCTCCTGTGACTTAGTTACTGGTAGTACAAGCTTTAAACCAAAATATACCGGTATTTGTTTTGGAAAAAGCAAACACTTGCTTGAAACAGGCATGCATGCATCAGAATATAGTTAAGACCAGCATGCATTGCATTTTGTTTTGAACCTCACTGTCCTGGTAACTCACGTTTGCATATTGTTGCTAGATGCATGGCACACATACAGTAGTAGTGCATCACTGTGAAAGAATGAAAACGGAGGTGGTAGACACAGCCTGGGGAAGGGCAAGAGTGAGTCCTCTGTTCATGCTGATCATAGGTATATACTTCCTTAGTGAGGTATTTGAAAACACTGGATAAAAAAACAATAAAAAGCAAGGATAACCAATCTCAGGATGTAGCATAACGGTATCAGCTCTTTGCACTGCTGTCAGAAGCAGATGACAAAAAACACAGAATCACTAATCTGCCATTGATCTAGCCATAATATAATAGCTAGGAACTTGGCATAAGTTTTTAGTCCAAGAACACACTATTGACTACTCCATATTTTGGAAAAATGAAATAGAAAAGATGATAAAAACCAGCATACAAGGCAAAAAACATGTTGTGGGGCCATACGATTGTGCTCTAATTTAATCTGAACTTTCAACCTGCATTTATTCTCTTAATACTTTGCATGAAATATCCCTGCAATTAAATGACACTCTTTCATATAGCAAAAAGAAGCCAGAAAAGAGGTCAGAGCACAATTTGCAAAACTGTTTTATATTTAAAATCAACATTGGGGCTGACACCCAAAGGTCTTGAGAGCAACAGTCATAAGAGCAAAAGTTGGGATCATATAAATGCAAGCAACCTGCGCAGTAGCTAGGCCAATAGTGGCAAGTGCAACTTCTCATCTTCAGAGAATGGAGGCATGTTGGAATCAAAATGCAGATCTCCTTGGAAGATAAATGCTTGGATTACATGGCTACACTCTGTACAGACTCAGGAGTCAAAGTATAGAAATGTAGTCACAAGGGCCATCTAGTATAGAAGAGAAGATTGTTTTGTGGAACCAGACGGATTAGCTCTCAGTCATTTCAATGAAGCTCATGCTGGAGAATTTCCTGATGGGTTATGCCTTGTGTTCGTGTGGACATTTGAATTTTCTAGAAGGTGTTATTAGGGTCTCCCATACTTCCAGTTCCTTCTTTAAACCTTTAAGTTCAGGAATGGGGAACCTATACCCCTCCAGATACTACTGAATTTCAAATTCAACCAGCCCCTAACAAGTTAGCCAATTATCAGGGATGATGGGAGTTGGGGTCTCAGCATCTTAAGGGCCACAGGTTCTGCAATCTGTGTTATGTTTTAGGTATAAGGACAAAAATGGTGAGAGGCAGGAATGCACACTTTACAGAGACGAGAAAGCGCAAGCTGTCCTGCTTTGTTCACTGCTGTGGGTCAGTGAGTTGGCTCTGAATGCAAAATGCCACTTCTTTCTGCTGCCCGAGATAATGACCCAGTTATCCTTTAATTCGGAGTTTCAGCAGAAGCCAGCCAACACTTCTTAAAATACCATACTGAGACTTTGCTCTCTGCTTGCAGCAGGAACAACCGCTTAACCCTTTGGTCACAAGAGAGATGGGAGAACTGTCAAGAGGCTTTAACTGTCAAAGAAACAAACATTACATCAACCTTTCATGATTTGATTTAAGACCCAATTTAAACAAAGGGTGCTGGGTATGCACAGTAGTGCAAACATTAGATGTCTTGTGCAAGGGCCACTTTGCTAGATATGTCCAGTATTCACATGCCAGTGATCCAAGCTGGAACAGGTACTTTGATGAGTTATCTATAATAAAAGACATGTGTCCATCAGTGCCAAAGGTGTGAAACCTGAAACTTGCCACATGCACAAAAGATCTTAAGGGTGTGCACTTCAAGGTTTTTTTAAAAAAATATGTTAATTATAAGTTAATGTTATAAGTTATAGTTAATGTTTGTTAACTATAATATATTCATATGATTGAAGCTTGCAGTGACATCTTCAGCCACTAGGGGCAGACTTCACTAACAAAAACATAGTTTTGTGGTGCCTATAATTTGAATAGTGCATTAGGCTGAAAGACAGTTATTTATTTATGCCCCTTGCTGTTGGGCAGCACTCCTCAGGGGAATGGCATGGACAGACCTCTTCCTTAGAGGGCTTTGATGTGATAGGGGCTATGCCAGGTGTGCCAGTGCCCATGCCTTCACTCAGATGGAGTGGGCACACTGTGTCCAATTCCAACAGCTGCGTTAGTTTGCTTGAGGGCAGTACTGTATCAAGCTAAGGACAATCTCAACCCATGCAAGTCGGGGTTTATTAGCTAGCGTGAAATATGAAGCCAGCTGTATAGTATGTGACAAGGTTTAATTCTTGCTTATCCAGCATCATATTTAAACTGGTCTTAATCTTGTTCGTTTTCCAGGCTCTGCAGCATCTTCTGCTCAAAACTTTTATACCATCCACTTACATTACTTTATTGCACATCCACCAATCTTATTCCAAAATCCTATTGAGAGCTCTCTGATCTAAAAGTGTTTGACCCATTCAACTGTATCCCCCTTCTGAATCTGCCACAGCAGCTGAGGCTAGAGATGGGAACTAAAAACAATGTCTCTCCACAGAAACTTCATCAGCATTTCAACAATTGGACAGTGTTGATGCGGCTGCGTGCTCTGAATTCCTTCAGCTTCAGCTGGTGCCAGGCACAGGCTATGACAGAGCTTGTCCTTCTGCCCTCTGCAAAGAGCAACTGATCCAATTTCTTTCCAGGAGATCAACTGTAGTGAGTGGAGTGAACCTGCACTAACCCTTCAGCAACACCAGGACTCATGCTGGCTACAGTATACAACACATGATCTATGCATTCCTAGTGATTTATCAGGAAACATTACCAGGTACACAGATGCAGAACACCCATAGTTAAGTATTGTGCAGAGACCACTTTGTGTTACTGTGTTTAACACACATGCTGCAAACCTAACATAACGCTTGGAATGTTCCACAAAGTTCCTAATTCGCTGCATGTTCCTGAAGCCTGCACGAGCCTTGAGAGACTCCTTATCTTTTGACTTTTCTGTGTTACATAGCTGTAACACAGGAGTAAACAAACTTTTTGGTCCTGAGGGCCACATGTTGTACTCGCTGAGTATTAGCCACACATGTGCACAGACTTGCTGGATCTATTTTGTCTTTACTTGAACCCTGAGATCCAGTAACCAAAGCCAGTAACAAAAGGCATGCACTTAGAATTTTGAAAAATAGGGAGTCCAAGCACATCCTGAACCTAGACATTTGTTTTTGTACCAGAGCTGATTGTCCTTTAACATAAAAATGCATTCATTACCTCAAGCATTTTTCACTTCAGCAGTCTAATTTAGGTGTGATTTTTTAAAAAAAACCTCATGCCAATCTACTGCAAATCATCCAGAAATCTCCTTATAAAGCCCAGGCTGCTTTCTGCCCATCTCTGCTTTAATGCATGCTGTGGACAAGTAGTCCTGCTCCTTCTGATTTGTCACTATGAGACTACAGGCATGCACAGATACCATCAGGCCAAACTTTCACTTCTTTACAAAACTTCACCACATTAAGAACCATGTAATAATTTATCCTTAATCATTTAAGGGCTTACAATAAATTGTTGCACAGTACATAAACTTCTGGCACCCCTCCAGGTGCTCCTGTTAATAGAAGTTCCCTGTTAAATGCAGACCATCTTCCCTCAAGACTCATGCTTTGCAAATGCCTACTATCAATACTAGTAGGAAAGATTATCTCAAAAAGGCCACAGACACAAGGTTTTAAGTCTTCTTCAGTTATATATTAGTAGTTGCTACATATATTCTACACAAAAATGCTCTGGAACTGAGTGCAAATGAGTATTTGCAGAATATTCTGTTTCCAAAACTCAAGTTTTCCATGGGTCTTATTTTTTAGAGCACCAGGCAGGCAGCAGACTGAGTAACTGTGGTGAGAAAATCAAGCACAAGAAACTTATAGTGGTGCTCAAATAGAAAAGGAGCCAACTCTTCAGATGTAAAATTATGAACAAGATAGTTTTCTACTTATGCGGTAGACCACTATGTTTTGCCTTCTCTGCTTGCCACTTATGTGTGCACACAAATAATCAAAAGACACAACCCAGACAGCACAAGTATGTTTCTCAACAGGTGCTAACCTCCTACCAAGCCTACAGATGAAGACACAGTCATAGATAGCTTCACAGAACTGGTTTCCACTGCGGAAAGATGAAACAGACCGCTTGTGTTGCTTCAGTAATTTAGTTTTATCAATGTAATAAACCTTCCTCAACACTGGAGGTTATACCACAAGATGCAACTAGAAATAGATGTCTTCTGCAATTACTCCCAAGTAAGTGTGCATGGGATTGCCATCTAAATTGAACTTGTTTTATACAAAAGGAACCTAATGGCAGCTTTAGTGCTATCTTCTACATTGCAGAAGACTTTAAATGGGAACAGAAAATCAATGTAAATTTCAATATAATTGAGAAAGCAAAGTAAAATCTGGATGAAACCTTCTGAATTGCATTATATCAGTTCACTATCACTGTAGGTTTAACAAAAAGGATACTTGGTTACACTTAAGGATAGTAATATATTAAGAGCTGCATAATACTCTCAAATAAAGCTGGTTAAAATCTATGGAGCACCCCAAAAATTGCCTAGGCCACACCTAGCTTCTCTTCTCACAGCAGGCCAGATCTCCTTGATATGTTGTGATGCTACAGGAGGAAGGACACAGATCCAAATTTGACTATGATTTTGATACTAGCATGTATATTCTTTTAAGATAGTGACAAACAGCTGCACTGGCGTTCTCATGTGCACTCTCTGCCTGTCAACCATTGCTTCATGACTCTGAAAAGGGCTTGCCGTAAAAGCTAAGCTAGGATTTCAAAGGGATCATAGAACAGAATCATAGTAGAATTGGAAGGGGCCAAGAAGGCCGTCAGGTCCAACCCCCTGCTGTTGCAGGACGCCAATTTACACCATCCCACTCGGATGGCTGTCCAGTTTCTTTTTGAATGTCTCTACTGTGGGAGAGCCCACAACCTCTCTAGGCAGCTGGTTCCATTGTACATACTATTGCTCTGACAGTGAGGAAGCTTTTCCTGATGTCCAGCTTGAATCTGGGTTATTAAACTTGAATTAATTGTTCCATGTCCTACACTCTGGCATCAGCAAGAAGAGATCTTGGCCTTCCTCTTTGCACCTGCCTTTGAGGTTGTTATAGAGGGATATTATGTCCCCCGTCAGTCTTCTCTTCTCAAGGCTGAGCATAACCCAGTTCTCTCAGTCTCTTCTCATAGGGCAGTTTCCAAACTCTGGATCATTTTTGTTGCCCTCCTGTGGACCCTTTCTATTTTCCTGGATCTTTCTTAAATCTTGGTGCCCAAAACTGGACACAGTATTCCAGATGAGGTCTGACTAGCGAGGAGTGTAGAGAAAGTACTACTTGTGATTTGGAAGTAGTACTTCTGTTAATGCATCCCAAAATAGCATTTGCCCTTTTGGCAGCTGCATCGCATTGTTGACTCATGTTTAGCCTATTGTCCACAATTACTCCAAATCTTTTTCAGTTCTGTTGAGCCATGTATTCTCCATCTTGTATTGATGCATTTGGGGTTTTTTTCCTAGATGGAGGAAGCTGGAAGGCCAGCCATCTCTTCTTGAAGCAAGAAATGATTGCATTGAGAACATATAGAGGACACAAAGGACATATAGATATTTGAATTATTTAATTAGCTTTATTAATCCACTATGAGAGCTCAGCCATCTGCTATCCAAGCAAAAACTGCAGAGCACTAGAGAAAATTCCAGAATTCTTAGCTCATCTTGCCTTCCCACTACCTCTGCTCTCTGAACACAAAAAGCTGGGCAACTTGACAGCTGCTTCAAAGAGATGTTCAAGGTCTTTGGCCCATCTTCTTCAGAGTACGATTCAGCTGAAAGATACAAACATGTAATTACAAGAGAATTTGGGACACAGATGGACACACACACAAATGCCCTTCACTGCCACTGCCCCAAGTATGCATCCCTAATCTAGAGCATGCAAACCCACTTGGAGTGCTGAGCACAGTGAAAGGAACAAAATTAAATCTGACCCACTTACTGAAACTACCAAGGTGGGGAGATTTGGGGAAACTACCAAGGTGGGGAAGTCCGCCTGGCACCATCGTTATTTGCTTTTCAGCACCAGGCCAAGACCTTTTTATGTAAACGGCATTTTAATTGTTGATTTTATTTATTGATTTTAACAACTTTGGCCAGGATGTCTCCAACTGCATTTTATTGTATTAATGATATTTATTTATTTGTAAGCCGCCCTGAGGCTTAGGCGAATGAGGCGGCATATAAGTCCGCTAAATAAATAAATAAGAGATCAGAGCACAAGGGTTTGCAGTCTGCTAAGGAAGGAAGGAAGGAAGGAAGGAAGGAAGGAAGGAAGGAAGAAAAAGCAAGAAAGCAAGAAAGAAAGAAAGAAAGATCAGAGCACAAGGGTTTGCAACACCATACTGAAGTTTGTACAGTTGTACAAGTTTAGAGAGAGATCCAGTGTGTGTGGTTATCTTATCAGGAAACTAAATATTGCTGTACTATCTCCCATTCCCATTTATTGAGCAAATCCTTTATGCTACATATTCCCAGTTTCTTTCATATTCCCCCATACATCAATTATTCAAAACACTTCTGCCTGTATCTTTATTCTTATATTTTAAAGTAATAGTGGATACACCCAGCCACCCTTGCTATTCTGGTAGACGTAAGTGACCAGGAACTGCATATAGGTAAGCAAACAAGCTTCCTCTCTGCTCAGCATAGAAGCCAAGGAGGCTACTCAAGGAGTGGAAATGCATAAAAATGCAGCTTTTACATCCTCCTCTGCCAGAACCCAGCAGACCAATAACTATTCAAGGCTTATTTACAAGACAGCTCCAATTGGTGTCCATCTAATACCTCCTACTCATGATCACATGTGTACTATTTGTTAAGCTCAAATACATCAGGCACTGATAATCATGTGCTTTGATGATTATTAAAAACCAAGTTGTTTGCTCTGGCTTTTCCCAACCATTAGTCTGGAAATGTTTAGGTGCTATAACTATTAGCTTATAAAATGGTGTGTGTGTGTGTATTTGAATAAGTAAATGTCAGTGAAAATAACATAATGGCCATTCTTCATACAGAACTTTCATTCCCTCCTATGGACTCTTAAGAGATGCAGTGACCTCTGCAGGAAAGCTGGAATAGCCCTCTGCAAACAGAAAGAGCAAGAGGAGAGTATATAAGGAGAACTCCCTCATCTCACAGAAAGATGGCAGCAATGCCATATAATTCTTCATTCATGACAAACTCATTTAGAACTGATCTGATGCCCTTTTGAAATTTCAGCCACCCCTGTATAGAAAGATGCCTCTTCCCCAAGGGAAATGGTATTACATTTCACTTCACCAAATTTCTAGAAGTTATGTGTATTTTATTTTTCATTAAATTTAACTTGCTCATTCAGCCAGTGCCTTACCTCCTCAAATTTATGAATCTGTCGGATAAAGAAATCCCCATAGCGGCGAGCAACCTTTGTATCTGCTATATAGATCATGTCCTGCCAAAAGATAGGAGGAAGTAAACAGCAGGAATTTCCTGGGAATTATACATTCCATTTAGCCTAAGATTAGGGTTGTTTTTCAGATTGTCTTTCACCAAACTAAAAAGAGAAGCCTGACAGTTATATCTGCCATGGTACATTAACCAATGTTTTAACGACTTGATGTCTTGATCTGTTTTCTTAGGAATTTGTGTTTGGTTTTTTGTTTTGGTTAAGACTGCAATCTGCAGTATCCTTGCAATCAAGCAAAGGAGAAAGGAAATGGGTTTGATTATGTATGTCCATCTATACATCTCCATCTATTCTGATATATTTGTGGGAGAGAAATTTAGGGTAGTGAAGAGATTTGGAACTCTCTTGGGCAAGAATAATAACCTGGTGACATCCCCTTTCATATTTTTTTAAAAGGCTGATGGTATAGTATGATAATGCACCTTCTGTTGTAGCTGACACTGCAGTTCCATGTGTATGCTTGGGCAAGCTTCTCACTTCTGTGCTTCAGTTAGTTTGTTCTTCAGTTTAGTTTCTTCCCACCCTAGGCCCTGCATTTATGAAGAGTTCATTCCTACCTGGGGATTTAGTGGATACCTAGGGATATGCATACTCGCATCCTGACTAGCCCTGACAAGAATAGTTTCTCCAACTGTGGGGATACCAAACCTCACATTTGTGAACCTTATCTAGTCAGGCTGAGGAACTTATTTTGCCCTCTAGGTTTCCCTAGGTAGCCCTTTCCCTTTCCCCAAACAACCAAGTGATTTTTATTTTTCCACCCCAATCATCAATTGTTTGTTGGTTTCATGGCTTTTGCATGTCTCACCACTCCACCAGACAGTGGTACTTGGGCTCATGAATTTAATCCATTCCACGACTCTGGTTGCAACCCAAATTGGTCGTGAGCCAAGTCAAATTTCCCTATAAGGTTCAATGTAAATAAGTTTAATCCATTCTGTAAATATTTTTTTAATCACAGGGAAGATGGGCACGATCGTGGGCACGCTGGTGGGGGAGAAAGGCACGATTGTGGCCATCTCCCCCGCAGCATGACCGTGATCGTGCCCGTGCAGGGAAGACGGGCGCGATCGCAATCGCCTCCCAATGCAGAGTTCACGACCTGAGAAAAAATGTTCTTGAAATTTCTGTTCATGACCCGATTTGGTTGTGAACTGAGGCATTCGTGAGCCGAGGTACCACTGTAAATGGTTGAAGTGCCTCTCCCATGGCTTAGTTACTGGCAATAAGTTCTTCAAACTAAATGATGCTGTTATCTTTGGCCCAGCCCACCACTGGAATGTGCCCTGACCTCTTGAGCTTCTCTGAAATTATATTAAACCTTTGGACCCTAAGAAGTTTGACATGCCATTCTAAATGGTTAGAGAGGTGTAAACCAATGAACAGACCTTGTCAATGTAGAAGTCCACCTCAGAGGCTGACTGAAACTCCCCATCCAGGGCAGAGATGCCACTTGTCCAGACAAGGTTCTTCATCTTGTGTTTAAAGACCAGCAACTGGATGCGGAACTCCTGCTCTGTGAGGTCCAAGAAGCCAGCCAGCTTGGCAACAGGCATGGTGGTATACAGCTTCAAGAAGCTGCGAATGGTGGAAAGTTGGGCATGCTGCTGGACATCATCTGTAAAGACCTTCAGCTGCTGCAGGAAAGGCTCCTTGTGATAGTTGGGGTGCATGTTCTCATAGTTAGGAACCACAGGTGATAGGAACTTGGGACAGGAGTAACTGAAGAGCTCTTCATACACTTGGAGGTCACCCTTCTGCATACGCAGCATCTTGTCCCCATACTTCTCCCGGAGCTGCAGATGAATGCTCTCATCTATGCGCATAGGGTACATGGTGAGAGCAATGGCCAGAAGGGCATGCATCTGCTCATTCTGTTTGTTGATCTGCAACATTAAGAAATCAGAAACACTTAATCATGTACCTTCAATGTCCACATAAGAACTAATGCAGCACAGCAGCTAAAAGACCAAGCAAAAGAAGTTCTATTCAAATCTCAATTCTGCCATGAGTTCAAAGGCAGCCTTAGCCTGCATAGAGATATACAAAGACGAGTTTGAGGCACACACAAAATTCCAGTATCAAACTCAATTTCTCTGGTAAATGCTCTGTATGCCCTTGCAATATATATGCCTTTGCATTGATAATTACAAGCAGCAACTAGTCTAATGTAATAACAAGAAGAAATGTCTTTGGACTGTACTGTTCTGGAGAGCCTTAGGCAAACCACCATCTTCAAACTTCTGAGACCTTCCCCTACAGCTGCAGCTGTAAAACTACTGGGCTACCCTTATGGGGCTATTCTATAATGGCATATACATTAAGGGAATTCTCTATAATAGATCATTGTGACATATACAATGTGCTATTATAAAGTATACATTATTATAAAATACATGAAGTACACATTATAAAGTGTACATTATAATAATACAATAAACTGCTTTCAGAAAGATATTCACGAATCTGAGCAAAGAATATGATGCATTATTATAAAAGACAAACCAGTTACTAACCTACACATTAAGAGATATGTGAGGGGGAGGGGCGCATCTCAAAAAGCTCCCTCTAGCCAACAAGACATGGGCATTTAAAGCCCTGCACTATCCCATCCACTTACACTCTTATCTCCATTTCTCTCACTCTCCAATTTCTCCTTCCCACTACAAAAGCCAAAGTCATCATATTTTTTGGAAGTGAATTTGAAAGCAGACCTTAAAGGAACCAGATCCTCGAACCCTGAGCCTGGAATGGCCAGGCTTAAGAATGAAGGCACAAGAGTAGGTTTTACACTATGGGACTTGTGCATTGCTAAATATGTGTTAGTGGGAGAGTACACCACAAGATGCATCATCTGTTATACCCAGCACTGACTCATTGGTTTTAGGGCTCCAGAGAGGAGACTTAACACATTAATAGAGATGACAAAACCTTGGGCAGATCAGAACAAGAAAACTGTTGCAGTAGTAGAAGCCAATTTTGAAAAAAAGCATCAAGGAAGTGAAAAGCAGGAGAAGGGTGGAATCACACATATCATCACAGCTAGTATCTATGGCCATGCTCAGTGATCCCTTGGGACAAATAGTTTTGGTTAGAAATTAATCATAAGTGGACAGGCAGAGTTTGGGCTTGGAAAGTGTGTGGAATGATAAGCCTGGTACAAGAAAAGCTTTTCTCATTATTCACAGGCAAAAGCAGACAGGAGTGGGGCATTTTTGTGAAGTGAGCCCCAGGGCCCAGCTGGGCCAGGGTCAGTCTTGAACTTTCTTGTGCCTGGATCCACTCACTGCAGAGATCCTAAATCTAGAGGGTTTGGATATCAAACTCTGTTTGTGGGGACTTCCAACTGAACATGGTCTGATCTCTTAGATTTGATCATCCTGGACTCATATAGTCCAAAGGTTCCAACAGTCCATAAAGTTGTACTGACCCTGCATGGCTGTGCAGATTAGCTCAGGTCTTTCCCTTGAATCCTAGTCTTTAATGGTTTGTGGTGGTTGGTTTCAGGAATCATTTTACCTTTCCCCTATACTCTGAACTGCAGAGATTATAATAAGAAACATATGTTGTCATGACTTCTGTAGTTAAGGCTGTAGTTATCAGCTCTAACGTTTCATGAGAATGGTACTGATACCCATGGCAGTGAGTCATCTACCCTACATTTTCTGAAGTGGGCAATAGTTAAGCTTTTGCTGTGAGATTCCTTACAATAAAAGAGTCTCACTGATTTAGAGCTGCATATGTCAGATGACTGTATGTGGGGCAGAGAGCCCAACAACATTTTATACATGCTTGTCATGCTGCAAGTTCAGTTAATTTTAATAGAACTTACTTCTTGGGTAGACATGCGTAGAATTATAGTGTGATCGGAGTGGTGCATTGAGGAAGAAATAACTAGCACCATCAGCAATGACAAAAGGAACAGATGATTTTATAAATACAGCTGTTCATCAAATGGCATGTGAGAGCACAATGGCTTCTGGGCAACTTACCATCTCATACTTGTAGGTTGTCCTCTGGAACATGCTCTTGGTCCTCTGAATATACAGTAGGATATTAGCAAAGACACGGATGGCATCTTGGTAGCGTCGCATCATGAGGTATGCAAAGCCCACATAGTAATACGTAGTGACCTGACATTCTGGCACTCGTGAATACATACTCTGGGGATGGAAGAAAAAATATTGTGAGAGGTCAGAAAAAGTATTTTTCCGTCACTATGAAGAACAGCTTTCTTCTAAAGGGTCTGGTTATAAGTTCTTTCCATTGGAAAGAGATGAGCTAGTGGTGGATAGGAGCAGAAATTTCTCTGTGATGGCTATACAATGGAGCATCTCCACATTATCTTTTAAAACCAGACTTAGGGCTTAACATGCTTTTTAACTTAACAGTTGCAGAGAGGTAGCTGTGTTAGCCTTGTCTCCAAAAACAAAATAAAGAATATTAAAGTACCCTTTAATGTTCTTTAGAGAGTACCCTTAAAGACTAACAAATGTATTACTGTACATAACTAAAAGCATAGCTTCTTTTAAAAAATTTTTCCACAAAGTGGGGAGGGAACTTTTCCTGTTAATATTCAAGTATAATACTTGGAAGATTGCAGTGATTGAGGTGACAACATGACTGGCAGCATCTCAAGAATCCAAAATTTTGATTCACACATGGGATGACAAATTCACACACAGGTGATGATAAATTACCTTACACACTATCTACTTAGAGTCCTGCATTTAGTGAGGTGAAGGAGCCACTACTTCTATGGCCCCTTCCAACTCTATGATATTATTCATTCATAGTGATTCTAAGCAGAACTCTTATATGTTGAAAAAAAATTCTGTATTTGTCATATATGACAGCAGGAAACTACATCTAGACCTCATCAGCTCCACAAACCAGAGGACTCCAACACCGCAAGTTAACAAAACTCCAAACTGCCTTTACAAGGGTTAGTTCCTTTTAATGCTTCAGCAGCTATTACCTTCTTGTTAAGTTCGATATTCTCCAGAACTTTGATGGCTTGGTAATAATCTCCCAGCAGTGAATGGAGGCGCAATAGACCCACAAGACTGAAATAACCCAACATCTTGTAGAGGGAATGGCGGCCATACTCTCCAGCCACACTCTCAGGGTCACCTGGGGAAAATGAAATTTGAGGAGACCTCTGAGTATTGTACAGCAGAACAGGGAAATGAGAGAAGACGGCAACCTTCAACATGTTACCATGGTTCATGATCTGACTGAAACAGGTAAATCTTCCCATACAGAAACAATTGCTGGAGAAGAGATGAATTGGACAGAACCAAATCAATGCTGACTTGATCAAGAACACAATGGGTCAAAGAACACTAACAGAAATTTACCTGAGGATTTAAGATATTGCTTGTTCCATTAAGACATTACAGGCATCAACTCCTTCAGTCTGGGCAAGCATCTATGCCAGTGCCGGCGAACCTATAGCACGTGTGCCAAGTCACCCCAGCATCACCCCAGCATCAGATAACAGCGCACATAGGGGCCATGCGCATGCTCGGAAAGGAGTAGCAGCACCAGGCAATGTCACGAGCCACAACTCATTAGCCGCAACTTGCCCAAGCTTTCGCATGGCCGGTCAGTGGCTTGTTTTTTCTAAACTAAAAACTCAGTATCCAGGTTTGATTGCAGTGCTGGCACTTTGAGATAAATAAGTGGGTTCTGGGTTGCAGTTTAGGCACTCAAGTCTCTAAAAGGTTCACCATCACTGGGTTAGGCTTAGAAAAACAAGGTGTCCTGGCATGATTTTGATGGCTGGAATGTGTTTAGAATGGGCAGAAATGTTGAGCTGTGCAGAAAAAGCTATTCAAGGAAGTCTTTTTCAAAATCGCCCCTTTCAATGGTATTTTACTCCTATTTTAGGGTTAGGGGAGTGCACCAGGGTAGGGTTAGGGCAGTGGTGGCAAACCTATAGCATACATGCCATAGTGGGCACGCAGAGCCGTCTCTGTCAGCACGCGAGCCAAGTCGCCCCAGCATTGCCCCAGCAGCTGAACATCAGGTAACAGAACACATAGGGGCCATGCAGATTTTCAGAAAGGAGTACCGGAGCCAGACAATGACATCATGAGCTGCAACTCATTAGCTGCGACTCATCCAAGCTTTTGCATGGCTGGTCAGTGGCTGCTTGGACTGCCTGTGAGTTGTTTTTTCTAAACTAAAACCTCAGCATTCCAGTTTGATTGCAGCGTTGGCACTTTGCGATAAATAAGTGGGTTTTGGGTTGCAGTTTGGGCACTCTATCTCTAAAAGGATCGCCATCACTGATCTATGCTATCCACATTAATCTGAAGCAACTCCCAAGCTCTAATTTTGTACTAATAGTCATTATACAACAGCGTGGGTCCTGGATACCTGAAGGAGCGCCTTCTCCCCTATGTGCCCTCCCGCCCCTTGAGTTCCGAGTCAGAGGCCCTCCTCTGTGAGTCATCCTTGAAAGAAATCAAGAGGGTGACTACCCAGAGGGCCTTTTCTGTGGTGGCATCCCGACTGTAGAACACGCTCCCCGGAGAGGTTCACCTGGTGCCAACGCTTCTATCTTTTTGGCATCAGGCAAAACCCTTTTTATTCTCCCAGTATTTTAATTGTTAATTTGTTTCAGTGGAGGGTTTACATTTTAATCTGCTGGGCAATTGTTGTTGTTATTCTTGTTTTTGTTTTGTTTTCTGACTAATCTGTTGTAAACCATCCGGAGATTTTTAAGTAAGAGATGGTATAGAAAATTTTTAAATAAATAAATAAATCACACAGAGGATGGGTTCACATTTCAAGCCAAGGTGATTTTCTACCATTGTTGGTCTGTTGTATTGTCCAAACCCCATCGTGGGATTTCAGCGTAGCACATTTGATTTTTAGAAACTACAAAGAGAAACAATCATCTGTGCTTTGCTTTCTCAGTACCACAATGGCATTACAGGTTTGTGGATTAAACTGCACCTACCCAACTGGAATTTTGAGAGAAAGCTTATAAAGATCTTAAGAACAAAATCACAACAATAGGTGTTATTTGTAGTATATATACACATGCCACTAACATTATGCAAGCTAAAAGCACCTTACAGACTTCCTAAAGATATAGCCAGGCTGCAACAGAGGGAATAAAGGTCAGTTCTCATTCTTGAGCGTGTACTTTTTCTTTACCTCCACTAGTGTAGACTTCTAGCTGCCGATTGATGTTGGATTTGTCCACCAAGGAGGACAACACATTGAGAACACTGTGAACATTCCAGACCTTAGGATTTGTACGCAAAAAATCAATTTCATCCACAGACTTCTTGGATGTCTTCCAGCGGTACTGACTGAAGGACTGAAACTGTAAAAAGGAATTGAGGAGCATATGAGAAAAATACAGGGCCAGTAAGTGGCTACCTTGGATGCTTTGTGACTAAAGAGATGGCAAAACCCCAAATAAAGAAACAGCAGCTACCCCAAGCAAATATGGAGGTGGGGAGGTGACTTATTAATATATGGGAACAAAGGAAAGAGGTATGTGCATGCCAGGCAAATAAAGAAAATGGTAGCTGAAAGATGATCTTTGTGGAAAATTTTAAAAACTGACATTTTGTTAACCAAAAGTCAAACTGAAGCTCTAAGAATTGGGGAGGAAACCAACAGCATAGGAACTTGAACCATTAGCAACAGGCACATTTTCTGTTCAGTACTTCCACATTATGCACCAAGGAAATCCAGATTCTGAATACAGAATAAATTATACAAACCACGTACAGTTCTATACAATTCGCAGTGCTATTATACACATGTCTACACAGGACTAAGCCCCACTGAGTTCCATTAAACTTACTTTCTGTGTGTATAGATTGCAGCCTTAGTTAGGGATGTCCGAGAAGTATTAAGAGTTAACGAATAAGCTACAATAGCCCCAATCACAAGGCAATTGCAAGTCATATTTATTTTGCAGGCTCCTGCTTATATTGACCACACACTCAAATTATAGCACATTTCTATTACTTAATGGCAGTCTTCCCCAACCCAGCACCCTCCAGATGTGCTGAGACTGTCACTGGCCATGCCAACTGCGTATTATGGGAGTTATGGTCACAATGCATCTGAAGTGGACCAGGACAGAGAGAGCTGTTCATTTAATGTTATTATTTAAACAAAGCAAGTAGGATAGTTACAGCCTTGGCCATCAGCTACCATACCTGATAAATAAACTCATCAATGATATCCCAGAGCCACTGGTTGGGCAGCTCCAGAGGAGCTGGACCATCTGCATCTAGAAAAGAACATTCAAAAGAAATTAGAAGTGCCAAAGAGATTTGTATGCCTATGTCCCTTGCCTTAAAAATAAAAGACTTAGGCAGGGATATAAAACCTTTTCAGTCTCAAGGGCCACAATCAGTATCAGTTGGGTGACCAGGTATACATGCGCATGTGTACCCCCCCCCTCAGTAATCCTGGATTACTCTTTCCACTGCAGCACCATCGGATCAAGGGGATGTTGTTATAAATATAATACTTGAGGAGACTAATAATTACATCCAGAGTGAACAAATGAAAGAGGTATGCACTGAAGCCCAATGAATCACACATACAAGCGAAGCAAAAGAGTAGCTCATTCCTCTACTTTTTCCACTTATATAGCTTATATTGTACAGCTCACATGAAACTCTCTTACAGGACTGAGGCACTTATTAGCTTATTCAACAGAATATGGACAGCTGTATCTCCTGAGAGCTCTCCTCATCCGAACTCTGCCAGCTCTTATACTCTGCAACCAGTTGGTCACTGAGATAGCAACTTGCCTATTTGCCATCTGAGTCACTTGAAAGCTTGGGCAGGCCTCCTGTCATCCTCTCCAATAGGTAGTCTTGAGGCCAATAACTCACATGTACCATCTTTCCCCTACAAATGACTCTCCATGAACATGAATCTGCAGTTCTTAGTTCAGTTTAGATGTTTGTCAGGAAGAAACAAGATGGGGAAGATGCAGAACTGGAATATTACCCTATGCAGATGCTGAAAACTAATAGGGTGCTAAATAAAATAAAGGTGAGGAACTCCCTCACAGAGGGCACAGAAAGGACTTTGCAGGGCCCATGTATACCCTGGGCTAGGGGAAAGGAATAAAGTGTAGTAATTCAAATTTCCAAGGACAGAGAACAGACCTAATCTTACATCACCAAGTCTCTCTGCATTTCGCCACTGCCCACTTCTGAATATGCTTCGTTTATCAAGCCTGAGAAAAAGTTCTTTGTGTTTCCCACAGTCTGAGAAACTTTAATCCAAAACACACCCCATCATTACAGAACGATAAATTGATAAGCATACTACGAGTTAAATTTCTAATACTAGAATCAAGACTAGGGCATTTGTTGCTCCGACTGATACAAAATGTTCACATCGTTCATCTCTAGAACACAGACATAAATGAGATGCTATAAAAAGCCCTGCCTCAGACTTACAATCTCAGCAATACAAGATAAAAAAGGAAAGGGGAGTGGTGAGAAATGGCAACTGCACAGATCAGCTATCAAGAAGTGGGCTTTTCTTTTTCTTTTTTATTGAAAGCACCTAAATGCACCAACAGAAGCAGCCAAATGGATGACAGGAGATGAAACATGTCCCACTTCTAAGAAGTTAGTGCATAGCATGGGAATAGCTAAAGTAATTCTGGGATGCCCTCCTGATTAAATTTTACTTGCAGTATATAAATATACGGTGTTGGAGAAGACTCCTGAGAGTCCATTGGACGACAAAGAAATCAAATCAGTCATTCCTAAAGGAAATCAACCCTGACTGTTCTTTAGAAGGACAGATCCTGAAGATGAAGCTCAAATACTTTGGCCACCTAATGAGAAGGGGGGACTCATTGGAGAAGATCCTGATGATGGGAACAATTGAAAGCAAAGGGAGAAGGGTATGGCAAAGGTTGAGGTGGCTGGATGGGGTCACTGGGGTGTGGGGTTGGGTGGACTCTGGGGGATGGTGGAGGACAGGAGAGCCTCAAGGAATGTTGTCCATGGGGTTGCAAGGAGCTGGACATGACTTCGCAACTAAACAACAATATAAATATATCCCCATTTTCCCTTCCACAATTACAAAAAATGATTACACATAGGTAGCCAAATCCTAGGAACTTACTGAGAATGTAGTTGAATAGATTGCAATAGTTGTAATAAGAATCAAACCTCTGTTCCAAAGAGGGGCCACCCTGCAACAAAAAACGAGGATGGTCATTAATAACTTTAACTCAGCTGTTCAGTTGCCTGGGCTTCAAGCACTCAGTGGCACTGGATTTAAAGATAACCTCCAATAAAGAGAGGCCCAACATTCTATGACACAGCAACTGAAAAAGGAAATCAGTTTCAATTAGGGATAGTATAAAGCTGATACTTACACTGACTTTAGCATAGATGTGTCGGTAATACAGTTCCTTGTACAAAATCAGGAATACATCATCTACAAGGAAAGGAGACATAAATATTGTTTTATTTGAAATATTTACACATCCTATTTCTACTCAATGAGCCTTTCAAGGTAGCTGGTGTTAGAGCAAACAAATGTAAGAGCACATCTAAAAATGAATACACATCTTTCCCATAAAAAGCAGAAAAGATGCAGTAAAAGCTTATGAATCAAACAAATAAAACTATTTTCATGTAGGGCCAGAAAGCTGCTGTTCAACCACAATTTATATGTTTCTCCCATGGTTGCAGAACAACTATGGGGGATGGGGTGAACTAGAGCCCTTCCCTACTCCAACAAAATAGGTATGGAAAATATTGGATTGGGTTCATCTCATAAGAGCACGTAAGCATAGACATGGGGATGAGAAAGCTTTCTTTATTTTGAAAGAAAGCAAAAACATTAGATCAAGGTTAGGTGCCCTTCAGATATTTTGGAGAAGCATAATCCCTGACCATTTGCTGTGCTATCTGGAGTTTATATAATCCAAAACATCTAGAGAAAATCAGATTGCTTACTCCTGAACTAGATAGTCAGTCTGTCCATTAGGTCTCAGAATATTATACCAAAAGGAAACCTCAGTTCACTTACTGATTAGAAATGAGGTCTTACAGGAGAAGCACAGTTTGGCAAACTAAGAAGGGGGCAAAGTAGATGTCTCAACTGATGATAGACACCCCCTACATTTGCAGAAACTGTTGGGGTGTTATAGTTCTCTTCTCATGAGTCTTTGTTAGACCAATGTTCATTCAAGGTGTCAGGGAATATCACTGGCAAAGGAGAACATCAAGCTGTACATGCTCAAAGCCCACTTCAGTTGAGCCACAGAGAGAGGAAGGTACAGGGGGTAAATAGGTGCAGGCAGGCAGAAAGGTAGAGTAGGAAGCAAGAGTGAAAGGGCAACATACTTTTCTCATCCCTTTAGTATCCCCTCTTCCTTCCCGCCACAATTTCTCATGGAGTCCACTTGCTCAGACCCACTTTCAGATCCTGAGCACCTTCCATCAGTGGAATGAAAAGACTCCATGTTGACAAACAGCAAATTCTTAGATTATGCAAATATGGAAGACAATGAGCATCATAGCAGACTGTATGTTTTCATGAAAAGCCCTGTTAGATAAAAGGAACCACTAGAAATTAAAAGAGTTTAGCTTGGTTCTCAGCTTATCTCTTCTTTCAAAATGCCATGAGTCCTGGCTCCTACTATTAAAAAAAATACATGGACTGTTCCAATGTAAGTACCCCAATGAATATTTTTCTTCTCTAACACACTGATTAAGACAGAACAGAAAATTCTTACCATTTCCAACCTGTGGTGCAATAGCCTCTGCCTCTGGCCATGGTGTATTTTTAAAAAACCTTTCCGTCAGTTTGGTCCAGCTGCAAGACACATACATATTTTGTTTTAATCAAGAGCCTTACTCATTAACAGCAAAGGGATCATATCTAATGTAACCCTGGTTTTCCTACTTTTCATCAAGCTTATGTAGCTAAGAATTACTCATGTTATGGGGGAAAGAAATCTAACTCCTATAACAAGCACAGACCTATACTAGAAGTGAGGCTTTTGATTTACACACAAATCTGTTTGTGGTAACTGAAGGCTTCTCTTGAGGTAGGAAAACAGAACCTTCTTCAGAAGGATTTATAGGTTAACATGCAGAAATTCCTAGTACTTCATAGCATCTAAAGCAGCCTTACTGAAGCTGGCACCTTCCAAATGTTTTGGACTTCAGATCCCATCAGTCGTAGCCAGAACAGTCAATATTCAGGAATCCTGAGAGTTGTAGTTCAAAATATCTGGAGGATGCCATGTTGGGAATCTGCCCTAATAGAGTTCAGAAAAACTTCTGCCTAAATCACAAGGATCTGTTGCTAAACAAAGCAAGAAAATCTAAGCTGGATGGACCAAATTTCTGACAGGGACAAATGAACTGTTATGTGTCTCTGTCTTATCAATTCTTCAGTCTCTCTCTCTCTAGTGTTAATAAAAATGATTAGATATCATCACAAGGCAATTGTACTGGCAACCCTCACCCTTCCATGAGAAAACATACCTGTTCTCATAGATGTCTTGGATCTCATACACCTTTTGGTCAATGACATCACTGGATACACGACTGTCCTGCAACTCGTACACTTTCTGGTCAATCAGATCAGACACAGTCTTATGAAAGTACTGGATAAAATTTTTTATCACCTCAGGAATCACCTGATAGGTTTGCTGTTCATATTGTCGTTCGTAGGCTAGATCCTGTTTTGGATCTCCTATGAAACATTAAAAAAAATAGCAATGATCTTGGAGCAGAATGGGAAAAAGCAGAATTATAGGAAACAGTTTATGTTCCAACCTCCAAACAGATGCCTTATAATCTAGCCTCTACTCTTTGTTTACTTTTCACGCCTATTGTAAACACTTAGAAAACCTATAACATTCATAAAAGTTATGAGGATGAATATTAGAGCTCAGAAACAATTAAGACTATTTTAACTCAAGAAAATAGGAACTAAACACCTTATTTTTGCTCCTGAGGCATTACTTTTGGTAAATACCTACATCAACTTCTCTCCACGGCCAAAATCTAGCACAACACCTACATAACATAGGTGCATACTGATTTGCTTAGCCAAAATTTTCTTTCATCTGGGCACCGATCAAATTAGCCCATATTCTTTCTATTGCTTACTGTAAATACAAGGAGACAGTGCTCAAGAAAACAAAACATCTCAGAAGGGGAAGCCTCATTATTAAGTAACTTGTCTGAACAAGGGTTGCCAATTTCAATTTGAAATAAATTTGCTGCTGTAACAGTTGCCTATGTAGAAACTTTCATCAAGTACATGTTTTCCCACGTAGTCTAGAAAGGAGCCTAATGCAGAAAGAGCAAGCTATATAGCAATTTAAGTGCTAATACATTTATTCTAGTATTAGAGTTCATGGACTATAGTAAGGTGAATTCTAAAGCAGTCCCATTCTTTATTAAGGCTGCAAAATCAATACTCACCTAATAATTAATTCAATTGAAGTTGAACTCAATGGGACATACTTCTGAATAGAAATGCCTAGGATTGTATTCACAATCTGTCAACTCCAGTCTGTGTATATCTCAAAGGAAGCCTCTTGCATGCTACCCTACCTCTACAGGAAAACCATCTCTGGAAAACATTATCAAAATGGAAACAAGCATTCACCTGTATGCATATCGTAGTCCCCTGGATAAGCATACGGATCGTAGGAACCCTGAAAAGAAGTGAAAGTTTGAAAACGCACAGATACCACCACAAACCTAACTTCTTTTAACTCCGGGAGAGATGTCCCACCCAATTTAGTTCCCAGAGACAGGCTGCTCTCTTTACACCAGGAGAGGACCAACGTATTATTACCTCGCCTTAAGCGAGGATGTCTTGCCTTCCCAACCGACAACCAAGAGTAGCCTTCCCCAGCCTGGTGCCCTCTGGATATTTGGGACAACTATTCTCAGAATTCCTGCGGGTGATAGGAGTTGAAGTACAAGAGGTCCGGAAAACACATGGGTTGGAGAAGGCAGCCCTGTAGTAGCATCCTTCCTTCCCTGCCAGAGCAGATCCTAGGCCCGACTCTTTCAAGGCCTAACGTCAACCACATGAGTTCTAATTCCTATACACCGACCAAGACACCAACATGCAAGGCCAGTACCTCATCGTAATCATCCGTCAGATGAGACATGGCGAGGCCTCGAACAGGAAAAGGGATCGCACACCGTCGAGCAGCCGACTGGGAAGGAGCGTGGCAACAGAGAAAGCGTTCCGGCCAGCAACTCGGAGCTAGTTCCGGTACCAACCAGAAGCCAGCAGGTAAAACGTTCCGGGTATTGACGGGCAATTGGGGGTAGGCAGAAGGAGGCGTCGGGGACTAAATTTGGGGCATGTTTGGTACAGATTATCGTGATAGGAAATGGTAGACCCACGCGGGAGTATGTGGGTGAGAGAATACGCGCATAGTCTCTGAACGAGACGTTCCAAGTTCGGGCGGAAGTTGCTTTCCCGTTAGGGCGACCATAGGGAAGGAAGGCGCAAAGCCGATTGGATCATAATTGGGTCTAACACCTGTCAATCTTTCCGTTTGTATCTCCGCCTCTGGGCGGGTGTGTTATCACGCAGGAAATCGATTGAGTGCGGTCAAGGGCCAAGCCAAATGGTTCTCTCACTGATACTTTCGGTTCGCAATTACAGTTGGGAGAACCAATGGATGTGGTGGAAATGTCTAAGAATTAACGTAGTCTAAAAATCCGGCCAAGATCTAAGGCTCCTTTTCTTTGCAGTACTTTGAGGTAAAGTATCAAGAACGAGAAAAGAATCTCGACATGAATGGATATTTCCCCTCTACAATGCTCCCATGTTTTTAGATATGCTTTTTTTTGTTTACTGTCCTTATGAGAAAAGAATGTAGATGGAAATAATTAAAATATTGCATTGATGATCTCTTTGGAGTTGTTATATGGATTGAAAGGTGACATGGAAATAATAATTTTTTCCAAATCAACTTTTGGCCCAAATTGGAACCCCAAGGTGACAGTAAATGCAGTGTTTTTAAAGATTTTTAAAGGGTACCATTTAGAACTTTGTTTTGTTAAAAGTGGTTTGAAAATATAAGGTTGTCTCCTGTCACAGCAGAAAATTAGCCAACTTTTAAAACATCCTCAAAGTTTTTAAAAATGGGGGGAGGCAAAGAACCTTTGCTTTTCAAAGCAGCTCGACAGATTAATCATGTACAGTCTTCAACCCTATGCCTTCTTTGGTAGTGAAGTAGGTTAGGCTGAAAGTCAGTCACAGGCCCAGTGCCGCCCAATGAGCTTTGTGGACGAATGGGGTCCAGAACCCGGATATGGGTATTTGGATTATATTCATATGGGTTAATTTTGGGGTATCTCCAACGGCTTTTATCCAAAGGTATTTTTCTAGCTTATTGTTCCTTCGTCCCCCCCCGTGGATGGTGCTGTTTTGGCTACATAAGGATCCACACTTGAAAAAAGAGTTCCCTATAGAGCCAGTTCGTATAATGTTACATGCACATATTTTATAGACTGTATTTCCTCCACTCCAGCCCCGCAAATGAAAGCTCCTAATCGAAATAGGCGGAGCGTGAATGCACGCTTTTGAGAATTTCCCTCTCTTGTGAAACAATTGCTGACGCGCCTTGCCCACAGAGTCTAACATCCGCCTTCTCCTATTGGCTACGCGGCAGCTGCTGCGGAGCTCCCGAGTGGACCCGATAGCTGCCGCTGAACACGTTCCCATGGCTACGCAAGTGCCCGCCCCCTCCCGAGAGCCCGCCGCCAAGCGTGGGCCGGGCTGAGTCGGAGGCGCGGGGGGCCGCCGGATAGGTGGACCGGCGGCGGGGATGGAAGGCGGCGATGCGGAGGCGCCCAGCTCCGCAGCCGCCGCGACAGCGAACATGTTCTCTCTGGCGGGCCTCGGAGCTGCCTTGCGAGCCGTGCCCGAAGCCCCGGATGCCGCCTCGCTGGGCTACCTGCAGCTCCCCTGGCAGCGCGAGCCGCGCGTGTGCAAGATCGTCGGCCGCCGCCGCAGGGCCGCCCGGCTGCACCGCAAGGTGGGGCCTCTGGGCAAGGAGATCCACGGTGAGGGGCTGGGCGCGAAGGGAGGCGAGGGGGTTGCCTCTGTGAGCGCGCGTCGCTGTCGCGATGGGGAGGTCCAGAGCCCTTCCGTGTCGGCCGCCTAGATCCATAGGTCGCTTCAGCAACGGGATCAGAAAACTGGACATCCTGCGGGCCTTGTAATTGCGGGCTAAGCGCCCGATTCTGTGCCTGTTTTGCTGAGGAGAAAATCCTAAAGGGCTGAAGTAGGGCATACTTCCGAATAAACGTGCCTATGACGTTAGGCAAGCTCGTTCAACCTGGTGACCTCCACGTGCCTTAGACTACAGTTCCCGTCATCCTCCGCCTGCACAGCCTCAGCCCCATTTGTTAGACTTTGTTTCCATCATTTCTAGTCAGCAGTGCCCAGTGGCCTGATGGGAGTTGTGGCTTGACACATTTGGAGGTCTACCCTAGGTTGGGGAAGGCTGTCATAGGGGGCTGTAGTAGCAATTCAAGAGTCGACATGGATTGGTCCTTAACTTGGACTCTGTTTGTTAAGGAATAAACCTTACTGCATTTGAATGTGATCTGAGTAAATATACTGAGTAAAAATGGGTTGCAGAGCCACTGTGACATAGTGGTTAGAGTGCTGGACTGGTTGGTACTCACCCAGCCCTTGAACTCACTGGATCACTTTGAGTCAGTCGCTGAGCCTCAAATCTAACCCATCTCACAGGGTTATTGTGAGAATAAGGTGGAGAGGAGGATTATATAAACTGCTTTGGGTTCCCTGCTGGACAGAAAGAAAGTGCAATATAAAAATAATAAATTAGTGTAATTTTCTTTCAGCTGGTTTACTGCCATGTGGGAGACCCAGTCTGAGGTGATGATTGGAGTATTTTGCAGTGAAGGTGTCTAAACTACCATGACTCACCCCCTGCAGGGAAGGATTGGGATACAAGACTGATTTGCAAACACAGACCTGAAATAATTGGAATCCTCCTTTTACCGAAGAGTATATATCAAAAGAGTTTTGGGGAACACTGCTTTGTTAGCTGCTTTGATTAGGAGTAAGAAGGACTGGCTGAAGTACTTGGAGGAATAACTGGATTGTGTTGGGTTGATTTCAGTATGCACTCTTATGGCACAAACCTGTGCATATTTATTCAGAAGCAAGGCGCATGGTGTTCATTGATGCTTACTCCCCAGTAAATATGTATAGACTTGTAGCCCCAATGAAGTAATCCCTTGAATTTTAGTATCTGGAGAATTGGCAGCCAAAAAGGATGGGAATGATGTTCATTTCTTCTGAATACTTGCATGGGGATGAGTTAATTAGGAAAACCTTTTAGAGTCATATTCCTCTTTCCCCACAAACATAGGGGTGCTGACTCTGGGAGAGTTGCTTCACAAACTTGTGGAAGCACAAACAAAATGAGTCTTTAATTTTAAACAAGAATTATTAATAGAACAATGGCAATGAAATGCAATGAAAATTAGTAGGAAGAAAGGAGATCAGCCATGCTGATGTTTGCACTTTTGTATAAAAATAGAATATCACAATGTAGGAGATATCTAGTTAAGTGTCCATGTTATAAAGGAATCACTATCACAATGAATATGATAGCTAGAAGTGTATCACATTTCCCTGAGTGCAGAAAACTATTTTCTGTTCACAAAGGAACAGTATCTCACTGATGATGTATAATCCTGAGAGGAGATGAGAACTGTGCACTGCAAATATATTACCAACCAATGAACCCTGGCTCTACAAAACCATTTTACTTGTTTTTGTGAAGAGTCCAGTAATCAGAGAAATAGTGTTCCTGTTGCCCCATTCATTTTTCAATGGTGAAAACACACACTCTCTCTTTTTCTACAGCACTGAAAAGGTTAAGAGAAGCTGCCAATTCTAATGATTTAGAAACAGGTAAGGTTGCATCTCTCGCACCTTAGTGTAGCCACAATCCCTATGTGTCTTCTGCATAGCTTCTGGCCAGGGTGGGTGAGTTTGAAATCCACTATGTAGAAATATTATTTTCTGCGTGGCAAAGATTGTGTTGTGAATTGTGGACTTTGGCTTCAGAATAGTTATTAGGCATAGTAATGCATGAGGTCAAGCCATAAGCGCAACCTTGTAAGTAATCTCCCTAAAGTTACTAGCCTACAAATGTTTTTACTAGCCTGCTGGGGGCTGGCCGAAGAGCTGCACTTCCAGATCAGGTGGATGGAGAGCTACTTTCTGCCTTTTAATGTATGAAATTCCATGTGTTTGCCTGTGTGCAATTCAGGGTCACCTATGGCAACTGGACAAGTCCTTGTATACAAGGCTGCATTAATGTCTGTATATCTTTATATGTGACAGAGATAGGGAACATGTGGCCATTTAGATGTTCTTGGATTGCTACTCCCAACATCTTTCACCATTGACTGTGCTGGCCTGTGTTGCCAAAAGTTGCTGTCAACCATCTAGACAGCCATGTGTTCCTCACCCCACACAGGGACATGCTGAGGGTGATGCAGCAAAGTGAAACTTTTTCAGACCAGTCAAACATTGTGGGGCAGTGAAAATTTGTATTACAGCTCCACTCTTGATTGAAATCATGAGGACACTGGGCTTAACTTTCACTGGATTGTGCTGTGACATGTATTTGAACACAAGGCACCATATGATTTTTGTTTGCTTTGAAGTAGTGGACTGAATGTTTAGAATGAGAAAACAAAATGTACATAGGTGTGTAGCAGTGGTGATATACTATCTTGATTAAATGAGATTCCAGAATTTAATGAAGAATTTGGAACAGAGGAAATGCAAAGGCGAAGTATATTCGCTACTGGAATTAAAGACCTGATTTTGGAAGTTGCTAAATAGTAATTCTGAGTAACAACTGATGTTGGTTTCCATAAGCATGGATTCTCCCTTTCTATGCCTTGCCTTGCATTCTGATATTTGCAAATACATATCTGATGCTGAATTAATTGCCAATAATTGCTACTGAAAAGTGTGACCGTACTATACTTGGGTCTTCATTGCTAAGTGTTAGTCTTTGGAATGTATGTCAGAATTCATTGCACCTTGAGCTGAAATTCTGACAGGGAATTTTAGAACATCTCAGTCCTATTACAACTGTCCTGTCTTGTCTCCCTTGGTGGCAACAGTGCAGCAGCTTCTAGAAGATGGAGCAGACCCCTGTGCTGCTGATGACAAAGGTCGAACAGCACTGCACTTTGCATCCTGCAATGGAAATGATCATATTGGTGAGTCAGCATAAAACAGGGAAGAACTGTCAGGTTTTGGCCCTGTTACTGAGTGATGGGTTGCTGATCATATTCCTTTTTTCTTAAAAATTTGGCATCCTCAAAAGCCTTTTTGCAAGCATTCTGGATTTCCCTAGGGCAGTGGTGGCAAACCTATGGCACGCAGGCCACAGTGGGCACGCAGAACCCTCTGTCGGCACGTGAGCCAAGTCACCCCAGCATTGCCCCAGAAGCCGAGCATCAGATAACAGCATACATAGGGGCCATGCACATGCTCGGAAAGGAGTAGCGGCGCCAGGCGATGACATCACGAGCTGCGACTCATTAGCAGCAACTCACCTGAGCTTTCGCATGGCCAGTGTGCTGCCAAGGATAAATATATATTTGCTTGGACTGTATTTGCTTGGACTGGCTGTGAGGCATTTTTTCTAAACTAAAACCTCAGTTTTCAGGTTTTATTGTAGTGTTGGCACTTCGTGATATATAAGTGGGTTTTGGGTTGCAGTTTGGACACTTGGTCTCTAAAAGGTCTGCCATCACTGCCCTAGGACAACCCTCTGTGGGAAGTGAGTTTGCATGACACCCTTTCAAAATACAAAAAAGCTGTTAAAGATCAAGAATGAGAGCGACAGCATTAGGCTGTTTCTAGCACTTTTTATGGCACCTTGAGAGTTGCAAGTATATATGCCAGGGAATTCCAGCACCTCTAATTCAGACTTGGAAAATCTGAGGCCTTAAAGATGTTACTGGACTGCACTTCCCATCATCCCTACTCATTGACCATGCTGCATGGCATTGATGGGACTTGGACTCTAGCAACATTTGGAGGGCCACAGGTTCCTCACACCTGCTATAAAGGACTTTTGCAAAGAGATCGGTTTTGAGAAGACATGGGCAGAAGTGGTTTTGAATAACCACTAGCTGGCTCACAGCTATAAGGTGCTCATTTTGTATTGGGAAAGTTTCTGTGCTCATCAAGTTCAAGACAAATTTGAGATGGCTCTGTTTGTATTTTAGTCCAGTTGCTTTTGGACCATGGCGCTGACCCAAACCAGCGAGATGGATTAGGGAACACACCCCTGCATTTGGGTAAGGATGAACCACCTAGAATGCAGTAGCATGACCATACTTTTATTATAGCCTTGACTATAGATTTCCCTGCCTGTTTCTTTCCTTAGAGCTTCTTTCCTTCCTTTGCATCACAGTAGCAATCTTTGTGCTCAGGAGAACTGCATGGGATACTTTGGAATGCCTTGAGTACTGTAAAGGTAATATTACAGCAGGGTATGCGACATGTGACCCTGCAGAGGTTTTGGTCTGTATTTCCCATCAGTCTTAGCCAGCTTAACCAATGGTGAGGGATTGCCAAAACATCTGGATGGCCACAAGATGCCTGCCCTGGAGATAGAGTACACTAGAACACTAGCCTTGCTGTGGCTGCAAGTAGCATTATCCTAGGTGTAGCTCGGTGGCTAAGAGTGAGCAGTGAGTCAAGAGACTGCTGATTTAAGTGTCTCTTTATCTGTGAAACTTGCTAGGTGGCCTTACACCAACCATAAATTTTAATACTCCATCCCCATCAGCAATGTGTGGATCACAGTACTGGCCTACCCTTCAGGACTGTGGCAAGGTTTGATGTGATAATGTATGTGAAGCATATTGAACTTTAAAGTGCTATATAAATGCTTCATGATGATGATTGATCCTTAAGCCCTGGGGCTTGAACCTGCAAGGATGTGATTGAGATACCAGGTACAGACTGGTGCTATAGGCAGAATCCTGAGTTATATGAGCTTTGATCTTTTGGTTGCCCTCATTGTGGGGTTTTGCCTGAAATTTGTGTGTGCAACATTTGCTTGGAAGTTCAACAATTAGAAGATAAGGGCAGAACCATAGCTCAGCTATCTTCCCTGTTGTTTCTGGTCCCTCATGTATGCTCTGGTTTTACGCTTTGCCAGTTGGAACAGAATATATCCCAAACTCTATTTTAAGGAACAATTACCTTGTTCTGTGCAGTCAGAAAAATTACAGAAATGCAGGTGCTTTCAATTATTTATACTGAGAACTGAATACCAAAGATACGAGAAGAAACTCCAGATGACTTGATTGAAGTCTCATTTCAGAAAATAATAATATTTGGTATTTCTGAAGACAAATTTCACTTATTGAAAGCACTGTACACATGTTAACTCTGAAATCCTTATTGCAAGATTTGCAGCAGGGTTTCCCATCTTGTGCTCTGGGCTAATCTACTGCACCAGTACCTTTGTACACTTAGCATGTAGAGAAATGGATGGTCTCTACCCAGGGTCTCTTCCAAGAGCAGATAGGGCAGTCTATCCCTACCATTTTTCTGTTAAAGCACTACTTAGTTGTGTGTCTCATGTTTCCCTCCCCAGCTGCCTGCACAAACCATGTTCCTGTCATCACCACCCTGCTCCGTGGAGGTAATGCTTCCTCTTGGAAAATTAAAAGGCTGCCATTTCCTCTTTTACAGCCTTCTAAAGCCAGACCATTTTAAAAGCATCCCTTTCTATATGCACATCTTGCAGGAGCTCGAGTAGATGCATTGGATCGAGCTGGAAGAACCCCTCTGCATTTGGCCAAGTCAAAGCTGAACATCTTGCAGGAGGGCCTCTCACAGAGCCTGGAAGCAGTGTGTCTCGAAGTGAAGCAGGTGGAAGAATGCTCTTTCTTGGAAGATTGTAGTTGCTTGGCTTTTCTATATTTAGCATTTCTCCCAGTGCACACTGGAAGACAATTTGCACACTCAGAGATTTAGTAACCTGAGAATCAATGGCTTCTAAATCAAAGGTGTCACTGTAAAATTCAGGGTAGGAAAGAGAGCGCGTGTGCAGCTTAGAAGGCTGAAATGCAGGTTGTGGAAACTGGAGTGTGAAACTTTATTTTATTTTATTTATTTAAAACATCTCTCTACCATCCTCTTACCAAGTAGTCTCAGGATGGTTTTACAATAAAATGAAGTAAGGCACAGCATCATGTCTATACAGTAAAACCCCAACTAAAATTGCAATTTTAACCTTAAAATACTGGGAAAATAAAAAGGTTTTAAAGCCAACGCTTTATTCTTTTCGGCACCAGGCACACCTCTTTCCACCAGAGGGCTGAATTCCATTTCAGCAAAGCTATCAGTGGCCACATTCCACTGCTGGGAAGAACCGAAAGCAAGGAAGGGTGGGTACCATAACACCCAGCATACCGTGTTAAAGCTCTTGTGACTGTTAACTGGGGTTTCAGAATGAGAGGGGAAATGGCAGAAAAGCCGGGAGAGCACCAAATAGCTAAGGTAAAGGGTTTGGGAGAAGGGGGTGACTATGCTTGCCTACTACTAGCAACATTATCCCTGAGAGAATGCAGCCCTTGATAAAGAAAAAAATCCCCATCCCTATTTTAGTTTCTACAGGGGAGGAGGTTGGTGGCTTGCATTACAACAGCTCTTACCTTGTTCAGTAGAAAAAATGCAACATGTGGTCCCCACACAAAAGACACATGCTGAGAAATCTGCAGAGGCGTTTTGTTTTTTCCCACCTCAGCTCTGTTCAAAGGCTGCCCCGGGGCACATACCCTCACCTTTGCCACTGCTCCAGGGCATTTTCCCCTTTCTTCAAAGGTTACATCTTGTAATGCTGGTGCACATAATAGTATTTTTAAAAAACCATTTTATAAGGCTTGTGCAATAAAGAATGGCTTGCATTAGGCATACTTAGTAAATGAACTGAAAACCTAAAACTGCCCATGTCATGCTCCCCTTTTCCAAATCCATGGTACAAACACTCCTAGAATGATGTGTACAGTTCTGGTCACTGTACTTAGAATAGGATATTTTAGAGTTGAAAAAAGTACAGAAAAATGATCAGTGGTCTGAAGCAGCTCCTCTAAGAGGAAAAGTTACAACACCTGGGATTGCTTTGCTTACAGAAAAGATGAGTAAGGAGAGGTAAGATAGAGGTGTACAGAATCATGCGTGGTGTGAACAAAGTAAATAGGGAGACATTTTTCTCCCTCCTAATACTAGAAGCAGGAGTCATCCCATGCAGCTGATTGGTGGGTGAGTCTTCTTACAACACACAGTTAAACTGTGGCATAGATGCCACAAAATGCAGTGATAGCCACCTGGTTATATGGTTTTAAGAAGAGATTGAACCAGTTATAGAGGATATGGCTATCAACAGCTACTAGTCCTGATGGCCATAGGCTATCTCTGGTATCAGAGGCAGCACGCCTGTGTACATCAGTTCATGTGGAACATGGGTAGGATGCTGGCTGTGTGTTCAAATCCTGCTTGTGGGTTTCCCTTGCGCAACTGGTTGGCCATTGTGTGAACAGAATGCTGGACCAGATGGACTTTTGGTCTGACCCCGCAGGGCTCTTCTGTTCTTAGTGGTGGCAGTAGCTGAGGTGACTGGCCAGGAAAACAGCAGCATTTTCCCAGTGCTCATCTAGCTAACCTCACTGATGCAGAACATGGTGGCAGACCTTAAAGCAGCAGGAGTGAAGAACCTCCGAATGAGGAACCAGGTCTGGTCCCCCTGATGTCCTACCCGGTTGCTCTGGGGTTCTCCATATGGCATATATACCCTTAACCAGGGCTTCCCCATTCTCAAAAGTCAAAAAGTCTAGGGATTAATGGCAGAATCAACTACAAGCTAAAATGTGTTGGTATTTCTTGACTTTTTGGCCACACTGTTTTACCTTCAGCAGTGCTCCTACTGGAATGCAGCCCTGACAGCTTCTCCAAATGTAGCCTTTTAGTGGCTGAAAGAGATTCTGCATCCCTGCTGTCAGGACAGCCATGGCCCCCATCATGCATGTGACTGAAATGGCAGTGAAAGTGGCCGGGGGCTCTGGCCATCAGCACCTTGTTCTCTGATTCCTCATACAGAGACACCTCAAGGGATTGGTGGAGCTGAGCTTTGAGGGTACCTTCCCAGGCTTGGCCACATGACAGAGCCTGACATTTTGGGACGAGAGAAGGGGGGAAAGCAAAAGCCTTCATTCAGTAAGAATTGACATCAGTGGTGAACTGACTCTTGCTGATTTCAGTGGTACCCACCCTGTGTCCAGCTGCCAGCATGCTGCATTTGGACTTGAAATTCTTAAAACTGGTGGGGGACAGATTGTCTCCGGAGGCCTAGGCAGAGCCCTGGATGACATCAGGAGACAGGTCTCCACCCCCACCTGGCCCAGATCTTTGCCTTCTGACATCATGCAGAGCAGCAGCTTCGAGAAATATTCCTCCAGGAATATTTCCTCTTCAGATGTGCTTCCATTTTACTTAAATTCTTCAAAATATCCAAATATTTGCTTCAGTTTTGGCCCCCTGGTTCAGAGCCTGCACTCTTTCCATTGCTCATGGTCAATATCTTTCCTGTCTCTGTGTTTCAGATCATCCAGATGTTGCGGGAATACCTTGACCGTCTTGGCCGTCACGAACAGCGGGAGCAGCTAGATGATCTTTGCACCAGGCTACAGATGACTAGCACAAAAGAACAAGTGAGTGACTATTGACAATGTTGTGTACTTTTAACCAGTTTGTAGAAATCAGTAAAGTGAAAAGTCTTGTTTATCATTCAACTAGGGATTATGGAATATTTTATTGGTAACATAATAAAATGGATTAAGGATAAATAACTTCAAGACCTATCAGTATTGCTGGAGAAATTCACATTATAAAGGCCACCAAATTTAAATAAATGCTGCCTGCTCCTGCTACATATGGTTATTACAGTTAGAAGCAATGCCATCACAGTTCCACTGTGAAAAGGAAGTTTGATCGTAGCTTTGGCTATCAAGTGGAAGGAAAAGGTATTGTTTGAATATGTTCTTTATCAAATCAGATGCAGGGGAGAGGATGGCAGTACAGCTTTGCAGAGCAGCAGGTCCTTCTAACTTTTCCCAAGTCTCACTTTCAAAGACAGTCCTGACTAATTGGAGATCATACACAGATCTTGGTTATTTGCACTATCCTGGACTGTCTGCAAGAGTCCCAGCCCTTCAGAGAGTCTCATCATCCTTGTATTTAGAGACATGACTTGAAATGGCTCCCAGTCACTCTCCAGACCTGGGAGCCCCAGCTCATCCCAGGGGAACATCCTGAGGCGACTTGTCAGTGAACCCTCAGCTAGGGCTGATGGGAGTTGTAGGTCCACATATCTGGTGACACCTCTCATGTATTAGCACCTCAGGAAGTTCTGTTTCTTCTCCAGATTTTCATTTTGACTTCTATATGCTGTTGTGTTTGTCTGGTAGGTGGATGAAGTTACTGACCTCCTGGCCAGCTTCACCTCACTCAGCTTGCAGAAGCAAAAGATTGAGAAGAGGTAACGGGCTTTCCTACGATCTCTCAGTCAAAAGGAGACAAGTCAAGAGAAGCAGCAGCTGAAGCTCATCTGTAAGACTCTGGAATAGCCGCTGCCCCCAGTCTTAAGCATACCTTTCCTACTGGATACATGTCAAACTGTCCAGAACCAGCAGGCTGCTGTCACTGCCTTGGACTGCTCCCCCAGGATAAGGGATGAAGAAGAGGCTTTGGGGACATTGGGCCTCCCTTCATTGTCATCATTGCTGTTCCAAGCATCAGGACTGCTGTTCCAGTTAACGGGGTCTCCTTCTGCTGGCCTGTTGTAGAGACATGCCCTTCCAGGGACACCCCAAGATCCTGCAAGAGACAGTTCCAACGGACTGCAATCACATTGGGGGAAAGGACATCTGTCAGGCATGTGATGCGCATGGCTTGTCAGCCATTAACTCCCATATTTAAGCACACATTATGGAGCCTTTGCAGAAAGGGGGTGAAACTCTAAGCTGGTTATTTATTTTTAACACGGGGCATATTTTGAGCTGGAAAAGGGCTGAAGGGCCAGCTGTGCCGATAGCTGAGGAATAAAAGAGCACATCCACCTCCCTCTCCCCACCCACCACACCCAGGCCAACCGCAGCAGAATTTGACAAGACTTTTTACAGGAATGCACCTCAGCTGCCCACTCCTGCTTCCTGCAGCACAGGTGCACAAGGACAGAACCCTGCTGCCAGTCACACCGAGGTGGGAGGAGGAAAAGCAAGATAGAGCTTTTTCTCTGCTTTCACAGAGAAAAGTAGCACAAGAGGTTCCTTGGTGTAGGTTCCAGTGGGAATCCCATTGAGGGACTGCAGTGAGCTCTCCCTCCATCTCATATTCCTACTCCATGCCGTTATCGCAGCTTTCCTGCTCTATGCTCAATCTGCTTATGCAATCTGCCTTTTGCTGAAAAAAGAATGGAAGTAATATGGAGCCCACTGGGTGTCATTCAGGGCTGCTTCTGGCACTGCTCTGCTTCCTGCAAAGACATATGCCCAGTTCTGACATAACTTCAATCAACCGCAGACTGAATTAAGATGCAATGATAAATCACAGTTCTGAATCAAGAACAGAAGATGTAAATCTCCCTGTACACAAAATGTGGGGAGGCTCACCCTGTGATAACATCATATCAAACTGGGCTGTAGCCCCTTATCTCAGAGAGGGTAGTCAAACTTCAGGCCTTTGGGCCAAACTGCCCCCTTGGGTTTCCTAGGCAACCCCATTCCCTTTCCCCCAGCTGCCAAACATGGTTTTCATGCTTTTACATGGGCTTTTCCCCATTTTAAAAGATTGTAATGTCTCTCCTAAGGCATTTTGGAGAGGCATTGAAGGGCTTTAAGCTAATACTTACTGGTATTTTGTTCCTGTCTCTTGCCTCTCCCCACTGCCCACTGGAATGCAGCCCTCAAATATTCCTTCAAAATGGAATTCAGCCTTCAGGCTAAAAGAGGTTCAGCATTTCAGACCTGAGATAGCAGTATATTGTCACGAGGGACACGGGAAAGGAGGCTTGATAACTTCTCAATGATGCCATTCTGTTTGGGTTTGGCTGGAACCAAGGTCTGTCTTGTCATTGGTGACATCATCCTGTTTGTGTCACAGAAGTGAGGGAAAGGTTGCATTTGCATTCTGGGACTAGCCTCCCCAGGCAAAAAAAAAAATGGTTTCACAGCCTTGTGCTCACTATGAGTGATCAAGGACTGCTCTTAAGCAGAGTTGGGTGCTTCAAGGATATAGATGCCTCATGGCAACATGTTTTGACTTAACCAGCCCATAATCATTGCATAGGGGAGACTGGTGTCCTCAGCAAATCCTTCTCAGGAGTCAATGCCTTGCTTCCTGTATCATTAAAATTTCAGGACTGGTTTTGGACCTTGAGACAAGTAGGCTGTCATGCCTTTTTTATTATTGTGCTGCTTTTGTAGTGGATGAGAATAACTGGGTTAGTCTTCCCAATGGGCCATCTGCCAGATGGATCTGACTACAACTGCCATCACAGCTGGGCTGTGATGGGAGTTGTAGTCTGACCCATCTGGAGGGCACCTAGCTGGAGAAGGCTGCTTTAGATAAAAGTCCAAAGCTTTGCTCCCACAATCCAAATAGCTTTGATAAGAGATTCCTGAATACTCAGGGGAGGAAAGTTTGGGGCTGACTTGACTGTGACCTTGCTGGAGCTGTCACGGTGAATGCCGAGAACTTTGTTCCAGTATGCAAGGAGGTGGGAGGTTATTTGAACTTTTCAGTTGTAAATGTCAATAAAATGCTCTTTGCTTTCAGGGTTTCCTGTCTGCCATTGGCTTGCCTTTTCCCCCTCCCCCATTGTCTTGCCTTTTTGCCTGGGGCTTGAAGGTGGATTCAGTAGATTCTTCACTTGAACAAGCAGCATTGAAATGAAAAATGACAGCATCTTGTTGCCTTGAGCACAAAGGCCAAGGCAGCCTCTAGACCTGATGTAATTTGCTGCGCTGTCTTGTATTTGCAGCTCAGATCTTGTTGTTATTGCAAACTCCTGTCTGTTAATGGACTTGTTGCAGACTCTATAAACGGTTAATGTCTCTTTGCTATCCCCTACTAGTTCGTTGGCAGCTGCTTACGTGCTCCATACCTGGGAAACAGCAAGGCTGTCCAACTGAATCAGATTTTTGTATTGAGCTCTTTTAGTGTGCAGCAGGCGAAAACATTGATCATCACTGTTTGAGAAAATAGTGGAATTGCGGGGAGGGAAGCAGAATTGTCTGCAGACTAAAACAAGTGGCTGGATTGGAAGAAGTGGGAAAGGGCAACATGTAAAGCAGAGGTAGACAGCTTCCAGCTCTTCAGATATTTTGGTCTACAGCTCTTACGATCCCTCACCATTGGCTATGCTGTCTGATGGGAGTTGTAGGCCCAAGCATCTGGTGGACCACAAGTTGCCCATCCCTGATGCAAAGAGCCATTTGGATAGTCTAAAGAGAGAGGCATAAGAAGTCTCATACTCTTGGCTTTGATAAAGTCTTCCATGCCACATTTTAAATATAATGAAACTTCTTACATGCCTTGGAAGCTTGGATAGGTGGTTTAAATACAGTGAAGAATTTCTTTTTAATATAGGAAGATGGTTAAGAGTTTGGTAAGTGCTCTGGTTCAACATGAAGATTGAAATTCTTGAAGGAAAGTGGAAGAATGGCTAGACGTGGTAGGAAGAATTGGCCAGTGCAGTCAAGAGTTTGCCCAAGTACAATAGCAAGCGCGCACTTGGTGATATCACTCTTTCAAGACCAACTGATTCCTTAGGGTTTCTCCCAGAAGCTTCTCCTTCTAACTTGGCACCAAACTCCAACCTTCTAGGTCCACCACAGAGTAATGGCACCAGTCCTACTGGTGGTTAAATTTAGGTTATTGTGACTGACCGAGCACATTCAAAGAGCGTCTGCCCTGCTGGTCTCTCAGCCCACATGAAACATTCCTGTTTAGGACTGCCAGCACTTGAGAAGACAAAAGATGAAGTTGTTTGACATGATCCACCTGGAAATTCTGAGCAACCCCTTTAAGAAGGAATGGAAGCTGCACAAAATATGGAATCTGCCTGGCTCATGGGGTCCGGCACATGGGGGAAGTATAGAAATACCAAATGGAGGCGAGCCATTGGAGAGGGATGTCTCCTGCTTTTTGCTTGCCTCCTATCTGCTACACTAGTTCTTCGACAGGCATAAGTTTTAGTTCTGGGGATGTATAGGGGAAACGAGGCCTAGGAATCACTGGATCCTATAGGCAGTCCGTGATAAGTTTCCAAACTGAGATCCATGCACCAAAGCTGTATTTGCAGCAGCAAAACTGCCTGGGCCGACCTTCCACCTACAGAAGAGGAGATCCAGGGCATCCAAAGGGCCTCTGGACCACCCTCCCATGTATTACAGGATTACAGCCTGGGACATGTTTTAAAGGAATCCTTACTGATAAAAATATTAGGGAAAGTGTAGAGCCAGTGGCTAATGCCTGGTCACCAGGAACCAATTCATTCAGACTTCTGGTGAGATGATAAACTTAAGTGTTTAGATGTCAACATTCAATTCCTTGGTATACAAAGAATTCAGTTCTTGATCCCCCCCCCCCCCCGCCCCACTAGATTAATGCTAGACCAAGAAATAAAGTGTTTTTGGAAATCTGGAGAAGTTAGTTCCAAGTGCAGAGAAGTATGTTTTGTTCAGGCCAATGCCTTTTGAAGGAAATTCTCATCAAAGCATACACAATGGAGCTGCTTCAGGAGAATTTAATTCAAAGCACGCTGGACTCAAGCAAAATATATTGATCTAATTCTGCAGATTTCCTGCCATCTTTTCCTGCATGTGATGCCTTCCTGCCTTTGCTTTTCTCTAGAAAATCTGGTTAACAATGCATTTCCTGTGGAAGACATGGAGAGCAGCGGGCTAGAGTAAACTGTCAGCAAGATCCGTTGCCAGGGCCATGATTCAATCCAGCCTTCTTGAAGAGTGCTATTTCAAGCGTTCCCAGCCTTTTAGGGCTGCTGGGCCTATTTTGAATGTTGAGAATATGCTGTGGGGTCTCTAACAGGATGTCTGCCATGGGTGGAGGGATGATTTGCCTTTTTATAGCATGGCTGCTGTGGTGGGTGTGACAACTCACAAAATGATCATTTCCCAGAAGGCAAATAGATGAGCCTAAAGAAACATGCCCAAGAACCTAAGTACAAGGCAGAGGTAGACACCCACTCAAACATATGGGTGACTCGGCAAGTAACGGAAAAGAAAGTCCAAGGCCATTGATACACCACATCTCTCCTTGCTGTTTTGCCAGGGAGAAGAAGAGAGGACCTAAACCTGCTCCAGATATTCTGATTGCCTCCCTTGAGGCCATTGATGATGCAGTAATTCTACTGTTAGATCTCAGGCCTGATGCAGGGGGTGGAGGCATTAATGAAGTTAGGATAACACTGCTAATTAGAGAATCCGCATTTGCAGAGCATCAAGCTTTCATGAACAGTTTGTGTATTTCAGACCTTCGGATACCTATGGTCACACAAGCCCAAACAAAGAGCACTAATTCCTCAGCTGCTGAAATGTTGAAAGCAACAGTCTTTCCAAGAATAAAAATATACCTTTGTCCTTCTTCCTGTGATCTCATTCCTCAGTCACCTGTTTTCTGCCTCCTGACCTTAGGTGTTAGGGCAGGGTTAGGGTTAGCTTCTGACCTTTTAGTTTAGCTGTCTTCTAGCTTCTGATCTTTTCTCTCCACAGTCTCATTGCTATGTATGCAAAGCATTGAAATTGTTCTCCAAAGCAGGGGGACAAAAGCTGCTGCTTTGCAATAGACTGGCATGGCTTTGTCGCTCCTAATTGTTCACAAATAACAGTTACACTACTCCCTACCCCAAATTAAAAAATGATGAAAAAGAATGCTCAGGGGAAATCCTGGAGTAATTTTTTGTGTGAAGGGATTTGCAAGGCTGGTGCTGGCTTTGGTCACAGAGTCTTGGACTGAGCCTGTCCTTGGAAGCAGCCTGTTCCTTATTTCTTAGCATATGCCTGCCCACCAAAGCCATTATTTCACTTGGCAGATCTTAGAATTTTCCTAAAAAGAAAAGAGCAAACCAGCACAGTCAATCCTGCAAAGCTTTAAGTCTTCCCATTCTTGCAGGATTACAAAGCACTGGGTTTGCTCTCTTTACCATCATCTAAGATTTTCTAAAACCAGTTTTTCATGTGCCACAGTAAGCAAGCACCGGATGGGAAAACAGCCCAGAGTCAGTGGAGGAGAGTCATTTGATGAACATGTGGATAAATGAAAGCTGACACATCAGACCGCTTTTTAAGCCTCCTACAATGAGTCTCGTATGGTTGACTAAATATTAAACTAGAGAGATGTAAATCCATTACAGTTTGAAAAGTCCTGATATATATGGATACTCTATTACTCTGTCTATAGAATGAGGAATAGGATAAATGAAATTATAGAATGTACTGCTTTTCAAACCTGTGATAATTTTAATTACTATTGGAGAAGATTGCAAAAGCTGCTGAAAAAGCAATATGGTTGTTAAAAACACTCTTTCCTTTCCTTTGGAAGAGCACAATATTCCAAGCATGCAGAGAGTTCTTTTTAAAACTTTATTGCAACAAAGGGAATGAAAAATGGTTTCCTTCCCATTTTCCAGCTCACCTGAGCACATGTTCACATCCCATCACATCACAACTGAAACTCAACCCAGACAAGATGGAGGTCCTGTTGGTTGGCGGATCGGGTTTCGGAGAGGGTGGATTTGACCTGGTCCTGAATGGTGCAACACTCCCTCTTAGGGATAAGGTCCGCAGCTTAGGAGTACTCCTCGACCCGGAGCTTTCTTTGGAAGCTCAGGTGACAGCGGTAGCGAGGAACGCCTTCCTTCAGCTTCGGCTGATTAATCAGCTGCGCCCCTACCTGGAGTACGACTGCCTGGCGACAGTGACACACGCGCTGGTGACTTCCCGCCTAGACTTCTGTAACGTGCTTTACGTGGGGCTTCCCCTGAAGACAGTCCGAACACTTCAATTGGTGCAAAATAGAGCTGCCAGGTTGCTGACGGGGACGGGGCGTTATGCTCACATGACTCCAGTCCTCCGTCAGCTTCACTGGCTTCCCATTGAAGCCCGGGCCCAATTCAAGGTGTTGATTATGACCTACAAAGCCCTAAACAGCTTGGGTCCTGGCTACCTGAACGAGCGCTTACGTCCCTATATGCCCGACCGCCCTTTGAGATCTGCGGGAGAGTCCCTTCTCCGGGAACCCTCCATGAAAGAAATTAGGAGAGTAAGTACCCGGAGGAGGGCTTTCTCTGCGGTGGCGCCCAACCTATGGAATTCACTCCCCAAAGAGGTCCGCCTGGCACCGTCGTTACTGGTTTTTCGGCGCCAGGTAAAGACCTTTTTATTTAAACATCATTTCAATTGTTAAAACATATGATCTGGCCTGGGCAACTTCTTCTTCCTTCTCTTTCTCATCCTATATTTTTATTTTATACTGATAATTTTAATTTTGTATTTGTAAATCAATGTATTTTTTGTATTGTTATATTTAATGGTAATTTATTATGTACTATTGTATTTCAATGTATTTTATCATGTTGTAAGCCGCCCCGAGGTTTCGGCAAGGGGCGGCATAGAAATGTTATAATAATAATAATAATAATAATAATAATAATAATAATAATAATAATAATAATAATTTTATACCCTGCTCCCGGCTGCTTCTCCCTTCTCCTTTCCCCTCATTGGCTGGGGTATGAGGAGTTTACTATCATTCCGCCCACCTACTCTGCGCTGCTCCAATATCGGCCCTTCTTCCCATTCCAGCCCTGCCCCTGGTGGGCTATAATAGGCTCATTTTGTTCTGCCAAGCTTGTCAATAACAATCAGGAAGTCATTGAGTCAGTATTTGTGGCCACCCTGCCTACCTGCCTGTTTTCTTACACCTTGTGCTATCTGATCTTAGCCCCTCCTCTCCTTTGGGCTAAGTAATTTTCTTTGTTACCTTTTAAATCTTTCTACTCCCTTGTTTCAAATCATCCTTCCACACCTCTCACCATTAACCAGGAGTCCTCAAACTTTTCCAACAGAGGGCCAGTTGAAAGGTGCCCCTGGTTGGCATGGGCCACCAAGGTGGTGCCAGTGGGGGGGGAGGCGGGGAGGCGCACAGGGCGAGGCAGCCGCTTGCTTGAGTGCAGATCATTTTCTCCGAGTGAGTCCAAAATGATCTCCCCCCTGAGCAAGCCGCTGCCTGGCGCGTACACGGCAAGGCACGGCTTACTTGCGAGGAGATCATTTCTCCAACCAAATCCAAACCAGTCTCCGTGCGAGCAAGCTGCGTGTCCGCATGCAGCAAGTGCAAAACCTCTGGGGCGGGCTGGTTAAGTGGGCATGGTGGGCTGGATTCGGCCCGCAGGCCGTAGTTTGAGGACCCCTGCCATTAACTGTAGGAAATGAGGCTGGACAAAGAGTAAAGGTGCATTTGCTACAAGGAATAATTGCTGCCAATCATTCACACGCCTGGTGTTCAGATGAATTGGTAAGATGCAGGAAAGCAAGGGTATTAAACAACTTCATGAAATGTTTTGTACCTGTGAGAATGGGTTCAATTTATTGCTTATTTTCTACTAGTACAGCACCTTGCCAACGTGCCTTTTGTTTTAGTCAAGTGATAGGTAGGTCCCGCCTCATCAGTGGTTGGACGGGGTACAAAAGTTTTAAATAGATAGATAAGTCAGTGCTAACTCATTGATCCCTTAACAAGCTTAAAAGCCCATCAGTGTAGGCCAGTCTACACATTACTCCAGCCTTCCCCAACCCAGGGGCCTACAGATGTTTTAGACTTCAATTCTTAGCAGCCCTAACTAGCATGGCCAACCAAACAATCTTGCAGGCATCCAGTTCAGAAAGGCCACATTTCATTGTAGGAAGTGGTACAGTCCTGAAGTGGTAGAAAGAGCAGTATTGTTTCAGATTGTCTGCTAATAGCCAACTAATGCCTCAGGGAAAAAGATTATTTACCTTGTCCCATGGTCCCTATTTAGTTAGCTCCCTGGCTGCTATTTGTAGAAGTTTTAAAGAGTTGGAGATGCCTAACTGCAATGCCTATCCTGTTTTCCTCTTTAAGCATGGCTTTCTCTAGGCTGGCTCTGATGTTATTTGAGATGTATGTATGCATGCATGTATTATATTTTTATGAAAGTCTCTGGCGGCTTACAGTAAAAACCATAAACGACCAACATAAAACCATAAAGCAAGAATTAGAACAATCAAATCAAATGTGCAACAATAAAATCCAGTAAAATATACAAGACAGGAGAAAGTAATAAGCAAACAGCAATAAATAACAGGATAAAAGCAGAATAACTACTAAAAATAAGTGTTGAAGAAAAATTTATTGCCCTGGTGATGAAAACTAAGTAGTGAAGGCACCAATCAACCTTCCTTGGGGAGAAAGTTCCCCAAGTGGGGTACAATGATGGAAAAGGCCCTTCTCCTTGCCATCCCCCCCCCCCCCCAGTTTATTAGCAGGTGGCTTACAGAGAAGGGCTTCTGTTGAAGATCTTATTGGTCTGGTAGTGATATATGGAGATATGCATTCCTTCAGATATCTAATATTTAACGGTTGTATTACTGGTCATCATCTTGATAGACATTTCTGATGATGCATGTTCTATAAATATCTTAAACTAATAAATAGGTTGGGGCCACCAATGACTTTTCCCCAAGTCACTGATGACCTTCATGCCTGAGTAGCTATTTGGCTCAATGTCTCCCATATCAAAAAGCTGCACTGCATGTGGAATGCCTATTCTAAAGTTAATAATTCAAATGGCTGAAAAAATGTTAACTCATTTCATCATCCAGTATAGTCCAAGTGTTCTTATCTAAAGCTAGTAAGATATAATGGTTGAATCCAGGACACTTCTGAGTCCTCATTGAACATCCTACTTGGCCGGATTGCTGGGGGGCTCAACCAAATCTTCCTCAAAGGGTTGTTGCAGGGATTGCATATGTGGAGGGAGTTTTCTAAGCTTTTCTGAACTCTTTGGAGGAAGGGCAGGATTAGAATTTAACACGTAAGTTTCACATTCCATTAAATATTGAAGCAGCCTTCCCCAGCCTGCTGCCCTCCAGATACTTTGTCAAGATGGATGGGAGTTATGGGAGCTGTAAATCCATCTTGCCCGGAAGGGGACAGGCTGTGTTACAGGATTTTACAAGTCTGGCTGTAAACTTCACAACATCACAAAGAATTTGGATTACAGCCCAAGTGAATCTACAATTAAGCAAAAAAGAAATTTGTTGTGTCTATCTAGTCCTTCTGGCTCAAGTCAGTTTGGTAGCTGTTATAAACAGTGCATTTCCCAAAGACCTCTCTGTTCTCATTTGAGCAGACTGTGGATCAGGCTGCTGAATGGGTCAGCTTGACCCAGAGTCCTGCTATCCTCTGTTAGAAAGATAATTAACCAGTAGAAAGGTACAGATAAAACCTTTTTTCTGTCGAAGTAGGGAATCTTTCAGACCATGTGAACGGCAGGGCCGTACAGAGAGCACAACGGGCCTTCACCACAGGTCAGCCACACTTGCTGAAATTCCCTGTTCTATTAAAGGCAGAAGACCTCTGTCCTCTTTGCATCTGGTCACTCTACACTTCACCGGAAAGCTTCTGAAAGGAACATATGCATCTTTTCATTCTCTGTCAGCACTCCTCTGTATCACCAAAGGAAAATCCCTCTATCAATATCTGGGGCTTCCATTCTGTAATCCACAAATGTTGACCCTCTTTAAGCCCAAGGGCCAGATTCCATTTTGGGGACTGCATCCAAAGGCAAAAAGGGACCAAAAATACCAGCCCACTTTAGCTTAAAGCTCTTTCTGCCAGCAAGGGAATGCTTTAGGAGAGGCACTGCAATCTTTTAGAACGGGGAGAACCTGGGAAGTCTCCCCGCTATCTATTGGTGGTTGGGAAAAGGGGGCGAAGCCAGGAGAAAGGTGCCCCAGAAAACCAGAGCTGAGCCCTAGGGCTGAGCTTCTGAAGTCCGGCTACACCTCGATATTTTCTTGTAGCTACTACAGAAGCCTCTGCACAGATGAGTGAGGTCCGCAGGGGAACCTCATTTTGCAGCACACACACAACCCCAAGGAAGGAAGACCTCAAAACAGTCCAGTGAGGATAAAGGGAGCACAGAAGGCTGATCAACTGACTGGGGAAAGAGCATTCCATGCTGCAGCATCCCCTTGTTCCTTCAACATTGAAATGAGCGAAATAACACAAAATAATCCCTAAATAACAGGATCCATTATGACTACTGTGAGAGAAAAATCATAATTGTCACTTTTCTAGTTACTCATGCTTAGCGAAAAAGCTGGCACATGAAAATAGATGTTGTAGGAACATGCAGAATCAGAGAACTGAATTAGATACTAACAAAACAACTACAGTTAGACATTGTAATACTACATAAGAAGTAACAACAAAGATTCAGATGGGCTAAGAATGAGGTTTCAGGCACAAGAGCAAATTAGAGATAAAAGTGTGAATACAGGGAAGACATGGCAAGATGAATGACAACTAACCAAGATAGTGGGAGCCCATGAGAAAGTATCTCTAGAGTAAATATTGCTGGTTTGCTTTTCAAATCTGTTTGGCCTGTTTCCTGCCGGATCTCACACTACCTTACACTACATTTCAAACAGCATATGCAGAGAAATGAGCTAAAATACAGATAAGTAAAACTTCTTGTGTTACCCTAACCAAAGTGTTGGGATGTTAGCCAACAGTTGCCCACAGAGCACATGCAGTTAATCAGAGCAGCCAAGAGCTGAGGTGTCCAATTAGTTGGGAGAGAGCTGCAGAATTCTGCAGAAGCAGAAGCAAATACTGGAGTCCTTATTTTGTAGTTTCCTATAAGGGCAACTGAGTGAGTCTGTTGTGACAAAACTGACCTGGTGCTTGTCACTCCATAAGGAAACTTTTAACAGTCCAGGAACATGAGTATTCTTTCACCTCTAGTACAATTTCTCTTCAAAATAATAACAATTATTATATATTCCCAGCTACAGGAGACTGTGGACTGCAGCTCTTTCCCCTTTCATCCTTGTGCTCCAGCAACTTCCCCCCTTTTCTCTTCTGCATGAACAGCCAAAGGTGTCAGAAAATCTGAAGTGCCCAGAAATGTGTTGCCGAGACCCAAGAAATGATGTCAGGACACCGCCATGCTTCGCCTTGGAGCAGCCTTCTAGAGCCGGGTGCTCTCTCAGCTTCGTGCTCCTGGCTTCCTTGGAGCACTGTTGCCCACACTGATGAGCAGACCGTACTCGTTTATGAGAGGGCTGCTGACCTTCTTTCAGCCTGAGGGCCCAACTCCATCTTGGAGAAGCTCTTGGGAGTCACAATGCAGTGTTGGGCAGGGCAAAAATGCCAGCCTGTTTTAGCTTAAAACTGTTCCTGCCAGAAATAAGGACTTAGGGGAAGCACCTCAACCTTTTAGCCTGGGGAACAAACCTCACAAAAAAACTAGAAATGTAAAATCACGTGGTGCTTGGGAAGTAGGAAGTGGGGCCAGGGGACATGGTCACGGCCATCCATGGAGCCTCTGAATGGGGGGAATCTGGCCCCGGGGGGATGGATTTTGCCTGGAGGTTTGAGATCCTGTCCTTCCTAGTTTTCCTTGCCAGCAGGTAGCGTCTCATGCAAGTTGCCCCTGCTGAACATCCTTCTGTTGAACACTTATTCAGGGTGTGGGGGGAGACTGACCTTTTTGCATCAGGCCATGCATGGACTGTGACATGCAATTTAAGCCTCTCTCTCACTCCAGCCCCCTCCTAATACTATTGCTGGCCTTGTGGTTGCTTTTTATTGTATTTATCACATTTTCCTGTTTTATTGTGATGTTATTAGTCTTAATATATGACAGGCTTTATGTGTTTTATTGCTGTACACCACCTTGGGCATGGGGGGCTTCTGTACAGAAAGGGAGCCAAGAAATATTTTAAATAGATAAATAATACTTCTTCCCTTCTTATGTAAGTAGGCTTTAAAGCAATATCAACAACCAAAACTTAAAGCCACTTTTAAGAGCATAGGGATCCTGAGGTACCCTTTCTTTTGGACTCCCCTGCGACGTATCAGTTTCTTCTCTTTTTATTCTATGCACAGGTTGTTCCCTTGAACATAAGAGTTGAAATTATACATTCCAGCCCATGGTCTCAATGAATTATTCACCAGGCTTTCGCATTTTGTTTCCCCCTTCACTTCTGTTTGCTTGCTGCTTCTGTTTGACATTCATCTCTTTGTCTACACCCTTTTTTGCTTCCAACAGTAATAATTTGATTAACCACAACCCTTGATGCTAATAGCATGCCTATATATGCATACATACTGCCCTGTTAATTTTTAAGGGTTAGTAAGAGACTGGATCTTCTGCTCCAGGGGAGCACAGAAGAGGAAAAGCTGGGCACATAATCACAAAGTGTGTAATCCCAAATCCCAGTCCAAGGGCAGGTTGTCTTTAGATTGCCATTGTCATTTTGTATAGCAGCCTTTCTCAGGAAATTTGATGCCAGCTCTGCTTTTCTTTCTGATATTTTTTGCAGACGTAATTAGCTCTATAGTGTGTCATCTGCACATACACCCAGCACAGAGCATGAATCTCTTGGTCCTTCCGCAAGGGAATTGCATCCAGAATTCATTAACTTTGTTTTTAAAAACCTGTGCCTTTTTAAACACAGTTTCAAGAATGGCTCCAGATTGGTTACGGGTTGCTCACCTCAAATGAAATGCAGCCCTGAGCTTTGTGGCAAAATCCAAAGCATATTTCAGTGGCCATCCAACCGATCCATCGTTTGTGTGACTTGGTCAATTTCAATCTCACAATATGCTAAAAATGAACCTGGACGCAAGATGGATGGAATAATCGATGAGTGTTTTGCCATGTTGCCAGTTGAGCTTTGAATTGATGGGTGAACCAGCTCTGACTTAAGCAAATGGGCAAACTGAGAATGTGAATTGAGCAGATCTGTACAAAGTGTTGAAGCAGTAGTGCTCTTGATTGACACAACTGACATTTAAAGGCTGTATCCAACAGACACATTGAATGAATAGGACTTAAGTCAATCACGTCTAACTTAAGCTTCATTCATTTCCATGAGGCTGCCTGAAGTAGGACAAGCTTTGGACAGAACTGATTATGTATGTATCTTTAACTAGCGATATTTAGCAGAAATCAATTAAAACAAGACCTGCAATGAAATGTTGCATTGTGGAACGCTCATGTTCAGGGTTCCACCCAGCCAGCCCTGCCCGCTTTGAGGAGGTGCCATTCCATTCCCTGCCACCCACCAGCACAGTCATTCAGCATTCTGTGCTCACAAAGCTCTCACTGGGCTCTTCTGAATTCCACCCTTGCCCCCGTTTTTTGTACTTCTGCAAACTTTGGGCTTTCCCCAAACCTGCTGATACCATCTGTTGTCATTTGTCTACTGTCAGGACAAAATGAGCAAAAGCTTTGCCATAATATGCTTGCTAAAAACCTGACACTGCAAGAACAGCTTCAGATCTTGCTTCCCACATGCACCTTAGAATTGCTAATGGACCTGATCGTTGGGGGCACACCTTACACATGTTAATGTTTGCCTGTCCTGAAGGTTCTTCTCTTTGTGTTGTCTTAATCGTAAACCCTATTGCTTTGCTCTCCTGTTACTCTAAAGCAAGGTGTATATGATTCCACATCCGCCACCTGATTCCACACTCTCTCACAATCTGTGTATGTAACCAAAAGGGTCAGGCAAGAGAAATGAAGGGCTCATTTATTTAAAGAATGCCTGGCTACCTAAGGTTGCTCATACTCACCTCTTGCCTGTCTGGCAAAACCCCCTTGGTGACCCTCTTTTATCAGATGATGCCTGTAGTGGAGATCTGTCTGCTTCCTCTCTTACAGGCCTAAAATAGTACACCACGGAGACAGGTGGCTACTTTGCAAGTTTAAGAAATGTTATCTCAAAGTTCTCATTTGGAAAATGGCAGCAATAAGCCATAAGAAATGTATGTGCCCCTGGTTCTGTTACACAAAGTCAGCTGGAATGGATGAGGCAGTACAGGATCTCTTTAAGACTGACAGAGGGGATAGATTTACTGTGGTGCCTTGTAGTTTGAATGACTCTAACTTCGAACAATCCAGAGTTCAAATGCTAAAGTCGAGGTAAAATCACTCCAAAGCTCAAATGATGCTTCTACTTCGAACTGCATGCACAGTGAAAAAATGTCATTAGTGCATAAACATCATCTGTTGTGCGCCCAAGTCATCTCTCTCTGTGAAACATCTCTTGTGTAACGCTTGTATGTATAGTAAATACAATTTTCATTTTGTTATACAATACATATTTACACGTTTTATTGTTTGAGTTTTAATAATTTTGGCATGTAATTGTGTTGTTTTTACCTTAAATTATGTGTATTTGCTGTTTAAGTTTATCGAAATAGGTATTCTTTAGGGTTTGGGAATAGATTAATTAATTTTCCATTATTTCTAATGGGGAAAGTTGATTTGGACTTCAAATGATTCAGAGCTTGAATGGCTTCCAGAAACAAATTAAATTCAAAGTATGAGGCACCACTGTAATTGCCTAGTTTTATCTTGGCTTTAGCTGAGTACAAATGCCAGCTTATGTTTGTTTTTAAAAAGTTTAATTGAACTTTGCAAATGAATAGTGGTCCACATTTTTGTTTCTCAAGAGGCAACCGTATCAGTTCTGCAGACTTCTCAGACCAGGACAGTAACAAATCATCTTTCTAGAAAGAAACATTCGTGAAAACAAATCATACATTTGGACCCAAGGGCACAATACTGTGTTTAGGCTTCCACATTCAGAAGAAAAAATCAACTGTGGATTCAAATGAGTTCACTGAGTGCATTGCTAAGAATTTGACTTGTGGATTCTCCAATGGACCAGCTTTTCACAAGTCACACTGACTTGCAGACTATTGTTTCTATTTTCTGTAATTTAATGCAAATTAGTCATAAATAAATACCAAAAAAGACAGCCAGGCCAACAAGCCAAATATAGGAGTTTCACCTATAAGCTTAAGTGTGAAAACATACATTTTGTGGGGCTTTGTGTGTATTGGGAGGGATTTCCAAATTTCCAAGAAATTGTGCAAAATCTGATTCCATCCATGAGCGGACAACAGAACAAAAGCTTCCTGATCATCTATGACATGCAGAATGGGATTTTTGAATGTCCACACACCCCTGCTTAGCAGGCATTCTTTCCAAGGAATCACGCATATGATGGAACTTTAGAGTATTACCTTGGCAATAGTATTTTGAAGAATTTGCTGAAATTCAGAACAGAACCAGGGGAAATTATTTATTATGGGAAAAGATGAAAGCAATTCAATTACACATAGTTCAGACAGCCAGAAATTAAGAGAAGATTGTACAATAAGCATCGCGTGACCCAGCCTGAATGGTTATAATACACATAGTTAATGATGTGCATAAACAATTATTGATATTTATAGGTGTATAATTAAGGAGCCATTCCTCTTCCACAGCTCCTAGAGTTGTTCAAAAGCACAAGCAAGTATCACGCTCAGATTTTGTACTCACCCAGGAAAATACCAAACTAGCCACAGGGAATAATTTGCCACCACATTACACTGCTCCTACTTTGTTTTCAAAAACAAGGAGCCAAATTTGAAATAAATGTAAACAGAGGCAGGAGGGAGAGTAAAAGGTAAAATAAAGTAGCTAGTTTTAGAGAAGACTCCATTACTGAGTAATTGGATATAGATCAGTTCATATTTGCAAGTTGCATCAGACACAAGAGGTTACCAAGTATGCCCTGAAGCACAAGCAGGCCAGCCCAAGACATTTTGGCACCTGACAAAGAAAAATCAAATGCATTTATTTCTTGTATTTGTTTAACATCCCATTCAATATAGTTCTCTAGGCACTGAACAGTGCAATTTAAGATACAATAACAACATAATACCAACAAACTACTTACATTTATTACATTAGTTTTCTGCCTTTTCTCCAATAGCCTCAGGCGAGGCTTCACATAGTTCCTCCTCTTCATTTTTTCCTTGCATCAACCTTGTGAAGCAGGTTAGACTGAAAGACTGTTTGGCCCAAAGTCATTCTGCAGAGCTTGGCTTCCTGGGAATTTAAACCCAGTTCTCCCTAGTCCTGATTTGATATCCGGTCTGACCCATCCACGCATGGTTCTGAAGCTGTGTCCCCAAGGCCATGAACAACATAATAGACAAGGTGACACCCTTGAAACCAGTTTCTGCCAAGTCCCACATACTCTTGCGGATAATCTGTCAGGGGACACATGCCTGTGCAAACTCAAATTGGGCTTCTCTATCTTTCTTCCATCCTGTTTGCTCTCTCTCTTTCCTACAACCCATTTTTAATTTCTGTCCCTGCCACCCCTTCTCTCTCTCTCTTCCTCTCTGCTCAGTGGGGATCCAAAGGGGGGACAGATCATTCTGGCCAGAGATTTGGCCATTGGCAGCTTTAGAAATTAAGCTGAGGGCTGCAAGTTGCCCATCCCTGTTTGAAATGTTATCCCAGAATCTGCTGCTTCAGTCTGCCTAATTATATGGCTGGTCCTGAAGAAGACTGACCTTTCCAAAATTAGGTTGCAGACAAGGAGATAACAGAGAGTATCATGCGACAACATAAATGTGTACACTTTCAAGGAATTCAGCTTGCTGTGCTCCAATAAAACTTTTAAAAATCTTCATTAAGCATCTCATTCTGTGCAAAAGCCTTTACTGCAGATGTCTGTAAAGATGTATATACTGAGGAAGCACTAATATTTCCTGTGAAACCAGATGGTATAAAGGTTGATTCTAATGCAAGATGGTTCCTTCCTACAAAAATAGCTCTGGATCAATACATATGAAAAACAATGTGTCAGAATATGGACAAGTCTTGCTCTGGGGTGAGCAAGAATCTAGTCTCCTGATCACAAGTTACTCCTGTCAAGTCCATTCAGATTTTGTATTGTGTGTGTGTGTCTTTCCACTGACATTTTTTCACTAAAAGGAAACAATATGTGCCTTAATGCAATTTCTTACAATGGGGATGGATTTAGAAAAGGAATAAGCAGTGCAACCATTCTTAAAAGAATGAACGGCATAACCCTGAAAAGAAGTGGAAATCCAGACAAGGATCACTTGGAAGGTAAACAAGACAGTCAAGGCTTTTTTCAGCAAACTGAGAACAGAGAGTGCTGCCCATGCGACTTTCTGCCTCTGCTAAGCAAGCTTTGCAGGCTTTTGCATTGTTTTAAAAATCCTGCGAAACCTCTTTGAGCAAAGGTAAGATTAGGACACAAGAAATACATGCGTACACCTCAGAACCGAAACCTTCTCAACCCAGTTCCAGCTGTCAGACTCTGACCTGAGCCCAGTCCTCAGCAGAGTTCTTCCTAGGAACGAATCTGAGGGGCAGTTTCCTGGCAGAAAGGTCAACTAGATGCACTCCCATTTGTAGCCTCTGTGATTCTGTAAGCAGTGGAAAGCTGGCACAGCAATAATGAAATAATATAAGCAGGCTGTTGATGTGTTTTCTGAGCTCTTAAGTTCTTTTGAGCAATAGCTCCTGGGGTGATTTAGGTAATAAGCTATTTATGTGAGCTGCCAGTTTTCCTCCCAGTTGGGTTTTAGGAACAGGATTGAAAATGAGGCCTTCTGTGATACAGAAAGCAGCGAAACTGAGAGGCTAGGAATTAACTGCAAATGCTGTTTGGTGATGATGCTATGATTTTCAGAAAAGCCAGGCCACAGGACTGAATTATGCTGCACATGGTACAGCTTCACAATTCATATTTATGAATTTAAAAGGCCTAAACTCAGCTCCAACCATGTCTACCAAGGCGTCTGCCTCAAATGTCCAAAAAGGTGTCTATGGGACGATCTGCGGTAGGTGTTTTTACCCACATTGTAATGATTGAGTCACGGTGAGGACACTCCCTCCAACTTGTCCTCCTGTCATTCTATCCTGAATTTCTTCAAACTAGTTGCATCAAAACCTTTTAATATGCTGAATTTTCCTTAGGTATATGTTATCAGTGCCTGCTAAATTTGCAATACTGTTCTAGGGACAGGAGGAGTGACTTCAGTGGGTTGTCTCTGGGGATTCAACAAAGCATCAGGGATTCAAAGTTCTTTCAGTTGCTTGTTGCTTTCCTGCCTCTTCTAGCCCAAGGCGCACCCTCTCCCTCTCCCTCTGCCCCCACCCCGTGCCCCTTTACCTCTCACCCAAGTTGCAAATATAAGGCTGTTTCCTCCATCCCTCTGCTGTTCTTGGAAAAATAAAGTTTGCAATATTTTTTCAAGTCTCCTTTGGCTTCTTGCTCAAGAAACAATCATCGGGAATGCATGTTTACTCAGAAGATAATCGCATTATCCTCAATGGCCTTACTCAAAACAAATTACATTGACTTCAGTGGAGCTTACTTGTGGAAGAGTCAGCACAGCAAAGGGCTGCACTTGCTTGCTCTTGGGTAAAGGATAATAGGGGTGCTGGTTGTGTTGGCTTCAACCCTTGGGAGGAAAGCAGTGAGCAGCACCTGGCCCCCCATCTCTTCCCTTCTCCTTCCTGATTTCTTGTGAATGGGTAGAAGGAGCGGTCCTTTTTAGAGGAGGCACTTCTGCCTATTTATTTATTAGATTGATATCCCGCCTTTTTAATTTCAAAGTCTGAGTGGCTTACATCACTCTCACTCTTATCCACACAACAACAGCCCTAGGTAGGGCTGAGAGTCTGGGATCAGCCCAAGGTCACCCAGTTGGGTCCATGGCTGAGCAGGCACTAGAAACCAGATCACCAGAGCCTCAGACCCACATGATTAACTGCTATACCACACTGGCTCTCTTATTTAATAGATTAAAATTTTAAAATCCCTTCTCACACCCCCTTTCCAACTCCTCCTACTTCTCCCACACTTGCACTTGTATGTGATAGAAGCACACATTTTCAATTATGCTGTATTTATCAGCAGATGCCCCAATGTGGTAAATGCATTTACCATAAATACCAAGGCTGTGTTCCCTCGTAAACCGATGTGGTTCTAGTGTATATATCCCATATAAGAATACAACTTTCAACTGAATAAAGAGCTTAAGACCACAGTCTTGTGCACTTATACACCTTTGAACTCGTAGACTTACATGCATGGAGTGCGGCACTTTGGCAGTGATTTCCGTCTGCTGTTCTTTTGCCCTGTGCATTTATTCTAATTGGTCATTGGTGGTCATCTAATTTAGGCAGTGGAAAGAAGGAGGCTAGGGATGGAGAGGAGCCAGTGCAAGCTGGCAGCCCTTTTTGTCCCCACTGAGGTCAGTTGTGTGCTCAGGAGAGGCAGCTGGCACAGCTATTCCTGTGTGGGCTGCCATGGGGGATGAGGGCTTAGTGTTTGCAGTCCCAGTTCCGCATTCATAGGGCCTCTGAAAAATCCTGTAGCTCCTCAGACAGCATCAGGATGCCATAAGAATCCTAAGCTGACTTTGGAAAGCAATTTCCACTGTGGTCAGTCTGGAGAATTTGTAAATCAGCTATTTTGTGTTTTAAAGTATAGCTGTAAAACCAAGCAGTAGCTTATTCCTTCTTTCGCCTGAAATGATTAAAACTAAAGAGATAGTTTGAGTGTTTCTGGAGAAATCCTTCTTGTGAATTCTATATTCTATAGCTCTATGCTATAGAAGACAATACATCTTACAGATGGGATGGCTTGGGATTACCTTAGGCATCTAGAGCTGATGTGTAGTCTTATCTGCCTACGGATCCTCTGTCTTCCTTCTTGCTGTCTCTCCCCTTTGGGCACAAAACCACAAACAGTTTTGTCCTTCTCCACCTTACATCACCATGCCTTCTACGACTTCCACCTTGTTCTTCAGGCTGCTTTGCTGTCCTCCTTCACGTCCCAAGATCCACTTCCTTCACAAAGCCTTTTCTGAACTGCCCTAAACATACCAACTTGCCTCCATCTGGCTCTTTCTTTTTTCCCATCCTTGTCACTCACCCCTTCCCCAGCTCTTGATCACTCCTTCTTTCCTGTCTTCTCCAGCTAGCCCAGCATTCCCCTAGCTAGTGGCCTCCAGATATATTGGATAACAAGTCCCATTGTCCTCCATGCAGATGATGGGAAAGGTAAACTAAGGACAATATCTGAGTACGGTGCTGTGGTCCTACTCAAGGAACAGAGAAGTGATTGTAAAAACAACCTGAAATGAGCAGAAACACTCATTTCCAGATTGGGATGGGTCAGCAAACCTTACTTGGATCAGGGCCATTAACCTTTCCTTTCTAGAGAAAAATGTTTCTGTTCATTTCAGGTGGATTTTAACCACTAGCTTTCTGTTGTTCTAGCAGCAGGTCCTGCTAGTGCCAGGGGAGTGCTTGATACAGTGCCAGCACATATAAAGGATGCCAGACTGGGGAAGGCTGATCTCCTGCACATCATAATTAGGGATGTTGGAGAAATCCAGGCTGGAGTCAGATGAGCTCACATTTCTATTAAGTCAGCCTGCAGATTCCCCAGTCGACCAGCTTTTCACAAGGCACATGTGTACTAGGGACTTGCAGAACAATTTTTCATTGGGTGGATGCGTAGTTTTGTACTAAGTTGAATTAGCACTAATTTCCATCTGCACATGTGTGCATTAGTGCTAGTGCACATAGCATAGGTAGAATGTAATTCTAGTTCACAATTCCATCAGTGAGAGGAGGCTGGAATGAAAGAAGCCCAGCAATCCATGAAATAGAGACAGAACAAATTAATATTATCTGTACCTCCTTAATGATAATCCCTCTGGGCAAGGACAATAATCTTATTTTGTTTAGGACTCCTAGTCTAAGGTGATTGCTTAATCAGTGTTCAGTGGTGGTAGCTCTAATGATGGTAAAACTATTTGAATAACTTTAGGCTGGTAGCAAGCATCCCTTTCTAGAGAGGGGGGTTGCCAATCAAATCCAGGCACTCTTGGATGAGACTGATTATCTAGATGCACAGTCAGGATTCAGGCCTGATTTTGGCACAGAAACAGGCTTGGTCACCCTGTATAATGACCCATGCCAGGAGAGAGGCATGGGGAGTGTGACCCTGTTGATACTGCTGGACCTCTTGGTGGCTTGTGATACCATCAACCATGGTGTCCTTCTGGAGTGGCTGGCTGAGATGGGAGTGGGGGGAACTGCGTTGCTGTGGTTTTGCTCCTACTTGGAGGGCCATATCCAGAAGAGGATGCTTGCTTGGGGAATACTGTTCAGTTCCATAGATTCTCCAGCATGGAGTTCCTCAGGGGTCTGTTCTATCCCCCTGTCATTCAACATCTACATGAAGATGCTGAGGGGGCAGAAGATGCTGAGGGGAAGTTTTGGCCTGTGTTGCATCAGGCTGCTGATGCCTCACAGCTCTACTTCTTTTCATCATCAGCAAGTGAGATCGTGGATGTGCTAAACAGTGCCTGGCTACAACAATGAACTGGATGAGGGCCAACCAATTGAAACTCAGTCCAAACAAGACTGAGATGCTGTTGGTAGGTGGCTCCTTTGACCAGATGAGGGGTGTTCAACCTGTTCTAGATGGCACTGCACTCCCTTTGAAGGAGCCAGTATTTAGGTTGTGGGGGCTCCTTGATCAATTCGTCACTTGAGGCTTGGCATTAGTTGCTTGGAGCATCATCTACCAGCTTTGGCTGGTGGCCCAGCTATACCTTTATCTGGACAGAATAGCCTGGTTTCAGTAGTTTATGCTCTGGTAATCTCTAAACTGGACCATTGCAATGTACCCTGCATGGGACTGCTCTTGAAGATGGTTCAGAAGCTGCAGCTGGTACAGAATGAGGTAGCCAGATTAATATCCAGGACTCGCATGTCTGAACTGCATGCTTCTGGACCTAACTCAAGGTGCTGGTTCAGCCTATAAAGCCTTCCATGGCTTAGTTCCACAACACCTGTTGAGAACATCTCTTCCAGTTCACTCTACCATGCTCCATATCCTCTGGGGCACTCCTCCAGTTGCCAACCCCAGGGAAGTGCAGAAGGTGGCAACAAGGGGAGGAGCTTTCTTGGTGGTGGCCAGGAAAGGGAATATGGGATAACCTCCCCACTGTGCCCTGGCTGGTGCCAAATCTGCCATCTTTTTGGTGCTTGGTTAAGTCAGCCCTCCTTCTGGGCTTTTAAAGACTTACCTGGCCATCAGGGGCTTTAGGGAGATCACCAGGTGTTTCATCATGTTACACCCTTTTTGTTATTCCTTGTTATGGTCTGTTTTTAGCTGATTTATTTATTTTATTTTTTTCTGATTTTATATTTTTATTGTATTGCTATCACCTGTTTTTATGGACTGTGTAAACCACTCAGAGTGCTTTGGCTGTGGGGTTGTATAGAAATGAAATAATAAACAAACAAACAAACAAACAAACAAAATTTATCCCTAACAGCTTCTGCTTCCTTCTCGGTAACAAGAGCTGTTCAACTCCATACAGGAAATTTAGTCCATTTTTAATGTTTCATTCTCACAGAAACCTTTGGGCTGCCCAACAAATGTCTGTGTTATCAATTTAGCAGTGATCTGGCTGTAACAACACACTCAATATTCAGGTGGTCCTGTACCTATCATTTTGGGAGTGAAACGGGGTAATCTAAAACAACATTGGCAGATTTTGCACATTCCTAGCTTAGCTATGCAGAAGTATGTTAGTTTATAAATTTAAATTAAAAAGCAAAACAAAAGACCAACCAGGACCTAGACTTCTGGGACCTATGGAACCATAAAAGCTATTGAGCTGCAGAATGTTAAAGTTTGAGGAGGAAAAAAGATAACAGTGGCTGGATGGATCTGTTAGAATCCCTAGCAAGTTATGTGTCACAAGGAGAAAAGTCGCTGCTATATACTGAGTCAGACCATGGCCCCATCTAGGCCAGTGTTGTCCACACTGACTGGCGGCCAAGGCTTTCCAGGCTTTCAGGCAGGAATTTTTCCAGCCTTGCCTGGAGATGCCAAGAATTGGAATCATCAGCTCTGCATGCAAAACATGGGTGTTCTCACTGGACTTCAACCCATCCCTCAGAGTGCACTGAATTAGCGCATGTGGATGTGGGGATCCGTGCCAGGAGGTTGAAAACTTTCCTCTCAACACTGTCAGCCTGATAGTTCAGGGAAATGAGAAAGAAAAAATTAACTTTGTTTCCCTTTCCCATGCTCCAGGAACCCCATCACAACCTTACGACAACCCACCCGCTTACCTCCCAAAACAAAATGTATTGTAGACACAATAGCTCTCCAGATTTGGGCTGGGGATACACATCAAAGGTTAGTTGTAGCTCCTCAGCTGTGCACTTCTGGTTTTCAGCAGAAGCTATTATTTGCACAGCACTATTGGCCAGCTTTTGTGTTAATCGCATACCTCCCCTTTGGAACAATTTTAAACGGTTGAAAAGCTTTTGAAAATGTTTGCAGACCCCTGAGGCAAGAAATCAAACCAAAAATCTATGAAGAATAGCGTGGTGAATGGGAAGAGGGAGTCCCCAGGTTCTGCATGCAGCTTTGTAGAAATGAAGGGGCAGAGTTGAAAAATGAACACCCACTTCTGTATCCATGTGCTATTTTTTTCTACAATAGTATGTAGTCATAACCTTTGGAAGTTTCATCAAGTGTTTTTTTAGCCATTGATGCAAGAATGGTGTAACTGGAACTATTAAAATAAAGCCCCTGTTGGTAAATGTTGATGTTCTCTCTGAAGAATATGAATAGTTTGGGTGTACTGAAGAAAGCTTACTAGAAACAACCTGTTCCCCACTGATATTTCACGCAGGTGGGAATATGGCTGCCATTTGCCCCTCTGTTTACATCACCTACCCTAGGTATTTAGCAGGCAGGGCTAGTCCTACTGTGAAGCAAAGTGAAACAGTGATCTCAGGCAGCAGATGTTGGACAATGTGAGGGGCAGCTCCTCAGCTGTTTTTCTTCTGTTGGAAGATAGCGCTGTGTGTTTCAGGCAGCCATTTTTCCTGCTACACCCAGGTCTGGTGGACAATCCTGTCCCATCACCTGTGTGGACATAAGCGTCAGCTGCCAGTCTGGCTGGCTTCTGAAGGTGGAACGGAGAGGTGCCACCTTGTCCTTCACCACAGCGTGCAAAATGTCTTGAGGTGGCCCTGAATGTCTTAAGCTTACAGCCCTCCAGAGGCTGCCACAGCCAGGGCGTTGTTCCCCGTTGCTCCAGAACCCTCTTCATCCATTAGCCTGCTCTCATCACAGAGGGCGGTATCTTGCAACAGATGTGGCAGTGCCTCTGGGAGAACCCCTTCAGCTTCCTTCAGCAACAGGCCCTGGTAGCATCTCATATTTTCCTCATGAAGCTGAGTTACCTCAGTGTTCCCTCCATAGGCGCCTGCTGTGTGGTTGGCTAAACCATTGGGGACATTGGCCACATGGACCTTGTTGCCCGTCTGCTTCTTTCTGTTCTTGCCCTGGAAGAGAAGGCAGGTGAAGACCTGCTTGAACCTTCTGCGGAAGTGCTTAGAGATCAGAGCATAAACGATGGGGTTGAGGCAGGAATTGGCATAGGACAGGCAGTGAGAGGCCAGGCGGCAGGCATAGGTAGCTCGGTTAAAGGGGAAGTAGCCAAACCAGAAGCACAAGATTACCAGGTGGTGTGGCAGCCAGCACAGGCAGAAGAGGACGGCCACAGCAATAATCATCTTGGTGACCCTGCGCTTGGCTTTACGGGACTCTGAGATTCTCTCAATGGGGTCCACAGCCGTCCACAAGAATTTAATAGTCCTAGCATAAGCCAGACTGACGACAATGACGGGAAGGATGTAGCCAAATACAAAGGTGAGAATATCCAAAATTTTGCGGCGTTGGTCTTCCCAAATAGGGACGCAAATGGGGACCTCCTGGTAGTGAACTATTTGGTAGTAGCTGAGGTACGGCCCTGCAAAAAGCAGTGACACTGTCCAGATCATGATGATGGCAAGAGCTGCATTGCGGGAGGTGCGGAGATCCCGGGATTTCAGTGGGTAACGGATAGCCAAATACCTAGAAGCAGGATTGTAAAGAGTTATGGACAACAGAAGAAATTATGGCTGCCCATGTCTCTACCCATGCCCCTCACAATCATCATCAACCTCCTTTTCTCACTCCCCTGTGGCTGCTTCAGTGTCTTGTCTCCTAAATTCAGGTGGCATCTAGGCTAGACCACGGTAATGTGCCCTGCCTGGGGCTGCCTTTGAAGATGGTTTGAACACTTCAGTTAATGCAGAATATCGGCTGCCTGGATATTGGTGGGAACGGGGCAGTCTGCTGACGTGACACTGATATTGTGCCAGCTGCTCAAGCCAATTTAGAGTTTTAAGCTTTAAAACTTTACACGGTTATTTAAAAATCCACCTTTATCCCTACCAGCATGTTTATACTCTGAGGTCATCAGCAGAGGCCCTTATCACCTGTCCACCTCCAAAAGTGGTGTGAAAGTGAATTAAAGGGAGATGAGTAGGAGACAAATAAAAGGGAGAGGGCATTTTCACTGGTGGCCCCACAATGCTGTAATTGGCTTCACTCGGGGATTCATGGGGACCCTTCTTTGCCGGGGGCCCTTCCTGTGCCTGTGGACTGCTGGTTTATTAGTGTTATCCACTGTTGTAACGTTTTATTGATTAGATTTTTGGCATAGTTTTATATTGCTTTTATCTTGCATGCTGGCAGCTAAGAAATTAGAAATAAATACCCCGCCCCAAGATTGTCCTGTTGACAGGCCCTTTATAGGTCTTCCCAGAAGACCTCAAACATGTTTGGGTTAAAATACCACTGAAAGATCCTTATTCTGTGGCCCACAACAATGTATGCATATTTCACACAGAATGTGATATGGAATTGGTGTTTCAGTATAGAAGGAAGACAGAATAGGTTCAGAAATCCATATGTACCCATGGGGAATGCCAAATATCCAACCTGAACAGAGAGAATGCATGTTCTGGCAGGAAAGTATTCACATATCCTCTGTGAGGCTAAGAGCGGCTAAGTAGGATGAGCTTACGAAGAGGAAAGGGAAGGAAAAACCTGGAAAGGATAGGGAGGTAAAGTGGAGAAGATGTATGAAGGGGAAGCAAGAAGTACTCTTTGGATTGTATGTAGAGAGGATGAGGTAAAAGCACGAGGGAAACAGAGGCCTGGGGAACTGGTCTGAGGTAGTGACAATACATGCATGGAATGGGGTGGCAGAGTTCAGACATGACACAATGGCAGATGGGAAGCCCCATTTTTGCATATTCGTCTACAGGGTCAAACTCCCAAAAAGTACAAATCTAATACAATCAGAAGACCCTTTCTACCTGATCTGCAAAATTTTTACTTTTAATTTAAACCACTCAGGTGGGATACGTTCCATTCTACCACTTCAAAACTCCACCACTTCATTCTGCTGCATCTACCCTTCTTCTTTTTACCCTGGCTACACACAGGGCAAATTCTGACAATGTAAGCCATCAATCAGCATATTTAGTTACTGAAATATCATTTGAAGAGAAAAACATTTAAGAATTTTTAAACACGAACATATACATTTGCAAACACTTCACTAATTTGGATATTCAAAGGATATTCATTTGGCTATTGCTCTTCTTCACCACTATCTTCTGCAGAAGAAGTAGCAACCTGATCTTGATCAAGAAAATCCTCTTGCTTTGAGGGACAAAGGGTTGGTTTTCTGGGTAGTAAAGGAGAAGTGTTTGCATTTACCTGTCCACCGAGACAGCTGCCAGGGTGAAACTGCTGGCGTACATGGTGAGGTAGATGAGGAAGTGCACCGCCTTGCAGGCGAAGGCCCCAAAGAGCCACCCATCCAGTGTGTAGATGGTGGCTTGGAAAGGGACGCAGAAGAGGATGAAGCAGAGGTCTGCCACAGCCAAGTTGAGGATGAACAGGTTGGTGGTGTTGTATTTCACCTGCCCGTTGCGGAGGAGCACAGCCAGCACCAGGCCATTCCCAACTGTGCCCACGAGAAAGATGAGTGAGAAGACCACAGGCACAACAATGCCAGCGGTGCGAGCTTCTATGCTGTCAGAAGATGTGTTCCAGCTGTCTGGCATCTCTCCATCGGAGAGAAAGGGCCTGCCAAGACAGAAAGAAATTGAAGTGGCAGAGATGGAAATAGCGGTCTTAAATCCATCTATTTGCTTCCGTACTTCTCCCTGCACAAATCTAACACAAATGTCTTGACTTTACCTTCAAAGCCCTCTGCACTGTCCTCTTGATCGCCCAATCTCTCTCTCCATTCTCTGTCCCGATATATCTCTACCTGTGGTCTTCAGTCTTCCAGTTCCACCATCTTCAGCTATCCAAGGATCTCCTGCTCACTCAGGACACTGCCCCTTCTCATTGTCCTGTATGCTTGGGAACTGTCTCCCAGAATACCTGTGTGATGCTGCATGTCCTACCACCCTCAGTGGAGTTTCCCTACTGTATCACTTTCTCCTCTTCTCTAAACAATGGAAAGTTCTAGGGTTGCAGTCTCCAGCTTACTTTGGAAGGAAGCCATTGGTGGTCTGTGGTGTTTGGTAATATTTGAGCTTATTTACAAATCTGCTGGCTGAACATAGCTGGAGCCTGCGTGTCAGATGTGTGGGACTACAACTCCCATTGTCCAACATGCCCAAGAGGAAGGCTGGCTTAAACACTCCAATGACCAGCTAAATTTCTGTCCCCTGCTGATGTCCAGAGAAGCTCAACACCCCAAAAGGCACCTCACAGGCTTTATTTTCTTCCCCACCTCATGGGTCTTTCTACCTCCCTTCCTTCAGACCTCTTTTCAGGAGGGACCATTCTGTGATGCCTTTGGCAAATGCTTATTTCCCACGCTGTGTCTGCAGGGTTGGGTAGATTCCATTTCAGAGATGCTCTTGGGGAGCTGCATTCAGTGGTGAGCAGGGCCAAAGGCGAGAGCAGGCAAGGCTGAAAAGTCAAGCTTCTCCCACGTTCCATTGTTGCCTGTCCACAGTAGAAAGCACATGCCCTGCACATCTACTGTAATTCAGCCTACATTTCAGGCCTTGCAATTAACCGCCACATGTGGCATCCCTGTCTATTCCTGCCTCTCATTTCCACCCTCTTCCTTGGGGGTTGCATTAATGTTTCTATGCTCCTTAGGCAGGAGGGTACAGCAGTAACTAAACCTAACCCTAGCCATTGAATGTGCAAAACTTAATGTGACTGTGAAAAGGTGAGAGTACACTCTGATGAATTTCCCTACTAGCTCCATTTGTGCCAACCATGTCCCAAAGTGATCTTAAAAACAGAGCTTAGTCCCAGAGCTTTTTACTAGCATTGCTGGACAGAATGGAACTCCAAATACAGCTAAAATTATTATTCTGTGACTATGTGCCTCTGAAATTCATTCATTGGAAACTGATGACAATATATAAAGCAGGACTCTCCAGTGCAACACCCATAGGAGCCTTTAAGCCCATGAAAGGTCCATGACATGCTATCAGCAGGCACAGAGAAAATGTTATTGTTATTGTTGGTATTATTAAATTGTTATTATTGTTATAATAATTAGCAATATTGAGAAAATGTTATTGTTATTGTTGTTATTATTAAATCCATGTTTCCTACAAACATGGATTTGTAGGCAATGCATACAACCTTCTAAGAATTATACACAGACTTCAACAAAAGTGGACCGAATACAGTATCCAACTAAGTATCCATTTGAAGTTGGTCTCTATATACCACTTGTTGCTATATTGCAAGCACTGGGCAGTCCTCAGTCCATCGCATTATAGAAGGTGAGTGTTTATCCTTCTAATTCTGTAACAGAAGCATTTCAGAATGCAGTGGTTTTGCCCCCATTCTCATATGCCTGTATCCTAAACAAGGTGCAAAGAGCAACTATCTCCACTATGCCTCATGACCTGATTTTATCAAGATAACTGTTTTCATCTATCTAGATAAAGTCCCGGGAAGGAACAGATAAAGAAGCTGGTATGCCCACAGGAATCAGTGTAAATCCTTGGCTCCAGCCCTCTCCCCTTCCCACCCTAAGACATACTCCTTTTCCCACCCTCCCAGGTGTGTTTGCAACCTTGGGAGAGGCAACTGACACAGTTCTTTCTGTACTGGTCACAATGATGGGGGCAGGGTTTGGCCATGGAGATCACAAAACATGGACTACAAATAATCCTCTGGTCCCCAGGACAATGCTGGCAGGGCATAGGATTGAACCCTTACCTTCAAAAGGGACAGAGAATCCCTTCAATTTGTTAATTTCCATGAAGAAGTTGATTAATTTACAAGTGCATGTATATCAGTGAATACGAAAGACTGTTCCAGTACAAAATCTATTCGTGCAACAATATCTTCCTAAAAAGAAGCAGCTACTGGACATTACCAAAATATGTGTCTAAAGAGGAATCAGCTGTATTGCACTGCAATCAATTAGCTGAATTAGACAAACCCTTACTAGACTTTTTGGTGTCCCGCAGACATGAAAGAGAAGGTTTTGCTGAATAAGACACACCGTAAGATTCATAGATACTGTAGGAATAGATGCCAAAGTGGCAATCCACTGATTAGGCTTTTGTGGTGGTGCCACAGCAGTTTCTCAGATTCCTAAGTGTGTCCACAAATTCGGAAAGGGTAGGATCCCTGATGTAAATAGTTCAATATTAGAGAATTTTAATTAAAACATCCATGTACTGTCTTATAGTTATCATTTCAAGGCAGGTTACTAACATTAAAACAATATTAAATACATATGAAAAAACAGCTTTTTTGTAATAGTTATGCAAGTTTAAAAGCACTTAAGATGAAATGCTTCTTTAATAAATATAAACGGGTTTAAGTGGTGCTGAGAAGACAGCAAAATTGATGCCAAGTATACCTCCTTGGAGACTGCATTTCATAGCTAGGGCATGACTAATGGGGAAAAGAATACTAAAATAGTATGGATGTGATTATAAGAAGGAAAGGTGCAAACCTACACTTTGCTACCACCCAATAGAGTTGCCACTTTGGCTTATCCGGGCACCTTGACACATACATTTACCAATTTTTCCTACACATGGAAATAAGCAGTGGGAAAGGCACCATCAGCTAAAGATTTCTTTATGTTTGACTACTAAAGAAGGTGTAGGAAAAGGCGCGGGGCAGGGGGAACTGCCAAAGCAAGGTTTTGATCAAGGCAAAATATAGATGCAACATTTTCTTGGATGATATCTGTTGGGAATCTGGGGATTCCTCCTCTTTTGCCAGAGCAGACCAATAGGCAACAATGTCTAGTGCCCTTTCTAAATGGGCTTGAACTGAGCATCTTTGCCAGTTGGCAATCTGACCCCTTTTCCTAAGGTCTGCCATGTCTGTTAAGGTATCAGCATTAAACAAGCTAATTTGATAGGGACATCAGCAGGTGCAAAACCTTTCCTCCTCTGTAATGAAAGTGGCGCAGATTACATTGGCATGAGACTGAACTATGTCCAGGTAATCCTGTGTGTGTGGATTCAAGACCAGGTACAAGCCCCAACCCTGGCTTCAGTCCCCCTGCGAGGGAGCCTCTGCCAGGCACCACTTAACCCTCTTTGTTTTATTACATTCCCAAAGCTGTTAAACCTCTTTTCTTAGTTTGGAGAATAAAATTTCCACCTTTGTTTCACAGGACCCAACTGCAACCCAAGCATGTGCCTGCGGAGGAGAAGAGGAGCAGAAGAACACTGAAAGAGAATGCTGGTGGAAAGAAAGGTCCTAGACAGCATTTTTGTTTTCTTGATCAATGAATGGCATAGTGGAGCAGTTGGGTTTTTATGAAAATTGTTGTATTTCCTCCCACTTGGCTCAGTTCTTGCATTTTTACTAGTAACACAGTAAACAAATGGGATAGGTGCAACTTTCCCTAAAAGTGGAAAGCTGAACCTATTGTATTCCTGTCCATCATACTGACAAGGCCCAGAACTATTGGACTGAGAAGTGTTGGTTCTCATACTGTACAGGCATTTCCTTTGCTCCACTTTTGGAGGGGTACCTTAGGTATGCAACTCTCCAATGAGAGTTGTACTTCTATCCCTGGCCCTATCATCTTTCCCATAATCATTGAACATGCAGCAGTGTCCCAGCTTCTGTGTGTTCCCATGTCCCATTCCAGAAGGTTGAAATACCTCTCCTTAGCCTTACTTACTGGCAGGAAGAACCTTAAGCTCCAATAATTTTGCCTTTCATCCCAGCCACCAATTGAATGTGGTCCAAGAACTTTTCCAGAATGGAATCTGAACCCCAGGCAGCGTCAGCCCTCCCACAAAACAGAGTCAAGATCCTATTTCAGGCAACAGAGCAGAAGGAGCTGCAAATTGCACTTCCACCCTCTGTCCCCTTCAGGGGGCCCACCACTGCCTCCAGTCCTCCCAGCCATTTGCCCACAGCAGCGTTTAATGTGGCAGGACAGGGAGACCAGGGGAGCCCTCTGGATCAGCCACCTGCCCAGCGATGCTGATGCCCTCTGCCCCTGTTGCCAATCTGTTTTCCTCTCCCCAGAACAAAAGATCAGCAGCCTCTCTCAGCCCCCTGTGCTGTGGCTCACTCTGATAGTCCTCCAGCTCAAGCAAGTGGGCTTCCAGGCTCTCTGTAGATCTCCTAGCATACCCCTCCTGTTTCTGAGGACCTCCCTTGTACCCCACTCAGCCAGGCGTTTGGGCCTGGTCAGCCCACTGAAGATGCACTGGCTGTTTTTCCTGGCCAGTGCCTCTCTTCAGGGCAGGAGGTGAGTGGATGCAACATGGAGATGGGGGTATGTTGTGTGATGGGATAGGGGAAGGGAAGGGAGGAGGAAGACACAGGTATGGTCTCCCATCTCATGCAATGGGAGGGTTGGTACTGGCCCCGCCCTCGGGCAAAAACAGGTTCAGCACCCCTGGGAAGCACACATTTCTTTGTCTCACTCTTGCTTCTGCTCAAATTGTGTCTTTTTGAAACAATACAAAACTTTGCTTGATGCAAAAACTGGGTGAGCATGCTTCCCTCTAACAATAAATCTTTTAGATTGTTTTCAGCTCTCTAAACAACAAATACAATTGTCTCCAATCTAAGGCTTAATTTCTATATAAACTTACCCAGGTGTAAGTCCCATGGAACTCAGGAGGACTTATTTCTGAGTAGATGTGCAGAGGATTGCACTGGGTAGGTGACAGTTTAGGCGGTGGCAATGGCTTCCTCGCTCAGGCCCACTGTAACCCATGAAGGTCCAAGGGCATGCAACTGCCTTGCTTGTGGTAGCTGCATTTATATTTTTGTTTGTAGCTTTTCCCTGCTTCATGTTCACTGGATGATCTGATTTATTCCCCATGGGCAGACCTGAAATGTTGCACTTCACAAGTCAACCCACATTTAGGTAGTTTATGGTGACATGCAATGTTCCAGGTGCTGCTTGTGACAGAGCAAGTCCAATTAACATTTGTCACGAACAGGAAGCAGCTACAGACATGAAGCATTTGTGTGTACATCAGCCCTAACTGGATTATGCCAGGTTTCTTCACCTGAACACACACATTAGAAGATTCTTCCAGCAGTGTCACAGGGCAGGGGATTTCAATGCCAGTAGTTCACAGCAGCTGACAAAATTACATACAATATCGTATCAGATTCACAATCAAACAGACTTTGCAATGCAAAGCTACCATTTTTGGAATCTGTGAGAGGAAAAAGAGACTAAGGTTTAGAACAGCATTTCCCAACCAGGTGCCCTCCAGATGTACGAGTATGTTGGGCATTGTAGTCCAACACATCTGGAGGGCATTAGATTGGGGAAGGCTGCCTTAGAAAGAAAAGAAAAAACATGAGGTTTTGTGAGTATTCATAAGATAAATGTTACATGGATTTTAATTTCTCCTGCTGTGTTTTGTATCATGTGCGATAGTTATATTATTGCTTGAAATAGAAAATGTAACCTACTAGGAACATCTACACTATTTCAATGGGAGGAAGAAGGAGAGGTTAATATTTTAGAGAAAAGAATGTCAGCCTTTTGGGCCTGGAATGCTCCGTTTAGCAGTTTAGCTTTTCCACGTGTATGAGGAATGTGAATATCACACGGTTCTGCGGCTTTAGCAGTCATTCCCAGAATCCCCTTGAGGTGCCCTCTTGCTTTCTCTCCTACTCTCTTTTGGAATGCTCTCAGATCTACTGAAAGAACTAGCACTCTGTTGGGCTCTTTAGAGATATGTCACATCATATTAGCAAGGAGTTGAGTAGCTAACAACATTTAGAAATCAAGCTGTACTGCAAAAAGTGCCATAATAGATCATACAACAGGGATTGTAAAACATAAAGTAGGAGCTAATATAGCTATGAACTATAGCTATATTATTCAACTGAAAGAAAACTGTACATGTCCCCAGCTCTTGAATGCTCACCCCAACAAAACACTTTTGCAGCCCTCTGATAATCAGGCTCAGACCCAGACTATGTCTTGTCCCGTAATGAAATGTGTGATGTTATCCACCTGTCCCCTCCAAGGCACCTGATTTCCCCTAGACGGAACCGCGGCTCTTAGCTTCTCCCACTCACCTGCCTTCTGCCCTTCTCGAGCCTCCCCTCAATGCCATTTGTCCCATGCTGGAAGATGGGACGTATATCCTAAAACAGCCCTTTCTGCAGTTTTTTTCCTGTCTCCCCCAAATGCAGCATTTCTAAGATGGGAGAAAATGCACTGGTAAAATTCTCCCTGCAGAGCTACCGCGATAAGCAAGCAGGAGCCTTGTGTGCTGACTGTTGCAGTTCAGGGGGTAGGGGGGGGGGACCTCTCTTTTCCCCTCCCCCTCTTGCAAAGCTCCTTTTAGGCCACACTGCCAAAAAAGAAACAAGAACAGAACAAAAGCACCAGCCCTTCTCTCCTTTGCGTTCCGTTCCATGCCAGGCTCTTGCCTCCTCAAAGGGAGTCAGTAGTACTCACTTGTTAGGAAAGAGGTGGGTGCCTCTTGGTCTCCTTCAGGTCTCCATCCTCCAGCAACAACAACTGGACTACATGGGGAAGCCCTTGCCCTGCTTCACTCCAGCGTCAGTGGGAGAGAAACTAGAGAATTCTGTAAGTTCTGATGCAGAAAGCTCTGCTGTGCTTCTGCCTCTCTTGCTCTAGCTACTTCCCAGTGCATCTCCCTCCACTTCGCATCTGCTTTTTCTTTCCCCTCTCCTCCTCCCTTGATCTCTCTCTCTCTCTCTCTCTTTGCTTCCCCCCACTCCAGCTCTGCCAAGCCCATTGATCTTTTTTTTCCCTTTAGGTTTGGTTGGGTGTTAACCCTCCTATGGCCAGATCTCCTTATCCTGAACAGTGCATTTCTTTCCCTATCTATCTATCTATCTTCCTGACTGCTTTGCTAGACCCTTTTCTGGGCACTACCATGCCTGCTCTACAGAGATCCATAGAAATGTAGAGCAGAACATACATATCAGGTGGAATGGCTCTCACCTATGAAAGCAGTCTATTTTGCCATTCAGTTTTAAGGAGCCAGATCACATTCATCGTTGTAACAGAGTAATGTGTTCAAAACATCGTTTAGATGGCCATGGGAAAAGCAATGCATGATCTCCAGTCCCCCATAGAATAATCTGCGACAAACGGGCTGTGTGCAAAACTGAGACAGGAAGGACTGGGCTTTTTCAACATGCATTAAATGTATACAGAGCTCTTAGAACTGCTTCATGTGCTACAAGCAAGAGTCCCCATGTGGCAGATGGGCAGCAAAAGTGATCAGCCCTCCATGGACTTGGTATCACCACCACACACAGGCTTCCTGTACAACAAACATGGGCCTACTGAACATTGGTAGAGGGGAGTGAGGGACAAGAAGTCAACTTTGAATTAGAAGGGATACTGTCTTCCAGTACTAGCCTTCTCAGAATTCCCTATCCCCTCTGAGCTGAGCTGCAATTCTCACAGTAACTGGGTAAACATGAATTTCTCCAGCAACAAAATGTTGTTTCCTGATGTCATGCAAACTATTTTGGAGTAGGTTAGTCTTGCATTGTTATTTAAGGTGCATTAACTTCAACAAAAGATGTTCCTGGTAGAGATAAAACAGCTTGAATTGCTTTTGTTGATATCAATGAAGACAACCCCTTGCTTTTGGGACTCTTCTTGGAGGTGCAGCTGTCTAGCCCAAATCCAGTGTAAAGATCAAGAACTCTAAGAAGGGGTCTTGAAGTTGCCTATCTACCCTCAGCAACTGGACAGCAGACTGAATAGGTCACAGCCTTCCTCCCACTCTGGTGAGACTGTATTTTATTTCTATGTAAATTATAGCAATAAGGGTCAAAGGTGCAGCTATACCTACACAATTGCATGCAGCAAATGATCCTCTCTTTTGGTGATGTGTAGGTAGCCGAGGCTCTGAGGACAACAGTTTAGACAGACCCAGCTTCAAAATGGAAGCAGCTGGATGGATGCTTTAGTTGGTGAGAGGGGTTGCAGGTATCAGAGTACATGTAGCAATGCTGCATACTATAAAGATCTCATCCTAACTGATCTCAGGGGCTTTTTATGAAGATAAAAGAGACAGATGCTATCTTAGCTCCTCAAAGGAAAGGCAGAATAGATAATGCCACAAATAAATAAAATTTGTGCAGAGCTCAGCCTTAGAATCAATATTCAATATTAACTTGAAGTATACAGACCAATAATAAAGTCAATTGCTTTTCCTTTGCCACATGAAACCCTCATGTAAGAGACTATAGAGAATGGCTTCAGTATTGGGATGTGTAATGTCAACCTTAGATCTTATCACCCTAGACATTAACTACAGCACTGTAGTATTTTATACCTTGTGAAAGATGAGGGCTGCTCTGTATGGTTATTCCCAGATAGAAGAGCATACATCTTATTGTTACTGGTAAGGAAAAGAAAAGTACCCTAAAACAAATTGCTCCCAAAGAAGATTCACAGGCAATTTCCTTCCTGGTCATGTAAAGATATAAGGAGCATCAGCCCAATGGTTTGGATTCAAACTTACCCATATTTAGCAAAAACACACTGAAGTCAATAAGCCTACTCTAAATAGCTTTCCTCAGTCTGGCACCCTCTAGATGGGTTGGCGTGACACTGATCATGCTGTTGATGGGAACTGTAGTGCAACATACCTGCAGGCTGCTGGGCTGGGGGAAGCTGTTTTACTGCCTGCCTGGAACTACCAATGTTCTTGGTGTCCTAATATCAAGATTTCTCAAGCTTTTAATTGGAGGAAGAGAATTTGGAAGATTCTTAAACATGATAAGATGGACTTTAATAGCATAACTATTTGCGTAGTTAATATCATATTCTTTAATTTATATTGTTAATTTATATTATTCTATTTTGAAGTTTATTTATGGTTGTGAGCCGCCCCAAGGCTTCAGCGAATGGGGCGGCATAGAAGTCTCCTAAATAAATAAATAATATTCAACTATATACCCTGCATCAACTGCATGCTACTGGAGCCTGCAGAGCTTGCTATTCTGCAGTAGCTTGTGAGCTTATAATTAAATATGTGATTCCCATACCACGTGCAAGCAACCCTAATTTAAAAAGGCAAATGTATAGTTTGCACTATGGCAGCAACTGGATTAATCAGCCTTAGCAAGCAAGCATAGATAGATATTCCATCTATTTGGATATTCCAAATATGGATTTTCCATTATTAAACTAAGGGTGAAACCCTATGTGTGTTTACATAGATAGAAGTCCTACAGCTTCCAGCATTGTGCAGTAGAAAAATGCTAGTTGTACAACTTATTTTCTGTCTAAACATGCACAAAATCACTCCTGAAATGTGTGAAATGTACTCATCCTCATACTGCTGAAGAAACCAAGAATCACCCAATACCCATCCCTAATACTGTCTGTCAGCATGATATCTACTAAAGAACTTCTGAAGAGATGGATCTGGAGGCAGAACTTGTTGGAAGAGTTTGTTGAAGTGACTCAAACTTGCTGGAGGACATTTCTAGCCCATCCGAACGATGGCTACCCCACCTCTGGCCAAAGGCCTGTGGTTATTTAACAGTTCTGTCAGGTGTGGACTCTCCCTCTCCACCCTCCCTCCCTTTTCTCTCATACAAACACCACACACAGTTAAACTTTAGGAAGAAGATTCTACTGAGTAAAGGAAACAAAAGTACCCAGTCTCTTGTTGAATGCAAGTGCTTTGTTGCCATAGAAACAGGTGCATCTGGAACTATGTGGCCTTGTCAGTGTGCAGCACTAAGCGGAGAGTTCCTGTCTTTTTGTCACTGCTAAATATGTCTTTCTCATTAGAAGAATACTGCTTTTTTTTAGGATAGGGGTGCTTTGCCTCATCACACTAGCCACCAGAAACATTACCTGTTAAACATGCCAGAATAACATTGTGGACAAGTGCCATAATGTTCATGGGGTTTTGTTCACCTCCTTTTTTGCTATCACAAAAAGTGCAATGGAGTAACTTAGAAACATAGGACGGTCTCTTATAGTGAGCCAGACCATGCGTCCATCTAGCCCAACATTGTCACCACTGAGGTAGGCATGGCTTTCTAGGGTTTCAGGAATGAAAAGAGAGTGCATTGGGGTGTACAAACAAAAGAACATTTACAGTTTATTCAGACATACAAGAAATGCATGTTGCATGCAGGCCGTCTCCAAGGGACTACCAAGATGGAGTGTGTACAAGATGCTTTCATTGCACACACAGTTTGGAGGAGGGGGAATTATGTACACAGTATGCTAGAGGCCTTTAGAATAAAACAAAAGGGATTAAGACAATGCATCTATGAGTATGCCTCCAGAGGACAAGGCCTTTCAGGACAGGGACACTAGCATTTCCAAGGCATACCTGGGAAGCAAAACTTGTAACATGGATCTTAAGTCTAAAGCTGTTCTTACAGCGTCAGGCTTTTAGCAGCCATATTATGCAAAGGTTTTGCTCATTTTGTCCTCTCACAAACAAGAATTTTGCAGGTGGTGCCTGGAGATGCTGGGAATCAAACCCGTTCCTTCTGCATGCAAGGCATTTGCTCTCTCAGTGTGCTTCATGGGAAGTTTAGATGGCATCCAGGTTTCCAGTGCAGTCCTTGATGCTTGGCAGCTGAGTGTTGGGCTTGTTGGGGCTTACTCTAATAGAAATGTGGGAGTGCAAAGAACAGTCCCCAGTCTGAACAACAGCCATTGGGATCTACTTTTTGAATCACTGCCACAGCTGCGTCACCTGATTGCACCGCACACTGACCAAGCTGCAGAGCCACAGTTGCTTTAGGTATCCAGTGGCACCTTCAGTCTCTTTCCATTCTCAGCAAGACGTCTGGTGTGCCAGAAGCCAGAAGCAAACATGCTCAACTTCACAGCTACGCCTTTGCAATGAGGTGTACCCCTTGTACAAACAGCCAACCCTATGGTGAACCCAGAATCATCCACATTGGGCAGGTAGTTCAATTTTATGAATATTTAAATAGTTGGGTTTGGGGTTCCTAACCCAGTTGGTTTTCAGAAAATGGCTGCCAAAGGATCGGTGCTTTCCTGTTCATAAAATGGCTGCTGAAACACATCATAGAGATCTAGCTGTTGAGGCTCTGAACAAAGTAACTTGGCCAAGGACCTAAAGAGAAAGCAGAGGGGGAATCTGAGCCTCAAATGCCAAATCACCTACTTTTTCCTAACAAAGCACAGCAAAGTACCCATCTCTCAGAAGGCAAACTGGTGATGCTGAAAGACACACACAAAACTAGGCAAAACACACACCCAGCACAAGGAAAACAGTCCTTCTGCTCCCCGCCTTCTATTGCCCCTCTCCCAGTACTGTTTTCTCTCTATTTCCCTAATTTACCTTTTCCTTTTTTCAGGTTGGTTGCACATGTTTCAAAATGCAGTGCTAGTCTGCAGCACTTTTATTTTCTATGAATGCCTCTGGGAATTAGAGGCATTTTTATACATAAAAGCAGAAGGTGGTACCTTGCTTTACAGAATGCCAGATTCCCGTTCAAAAGAATGCTCTTGGATGATGATGATGTTAAGAAATCAGTTAAAATGAAGTTATTCAGGGAATCTTGCAGTACTGTGTTGGAGACACCAAGTCAAGCTGCAGTTGGAGTTAATGTATGTAATCTTTCTGATCATGTGTCTGCCTCCACTGACATTGTGACATATCTGGTAATTTGTCATGTTTAGTCCTTATGTTTTGGACTACAACTCCTGTATCCCACAGTCCACATAGCCAGTGTAACTTGTGATATGTGTTTTATAGTTGAATGCATTTGGAAGGAAGCAGGTTGCCTGCCCTGGATTTGTAGTGAAGGTCCAGATCCAGACCCCACTCTTGCCATTGACACATCCCTGACTGGGTTATGCCAGCCCTTGCATGGGCATACCATCTTCCAAACTGCCAAGACATGCTGCATCCTTTGCAGTAAGGTCAGTACTGTAATTACATGCCATAAAAAGCACAGATAACCACAAATGCCCAGTAGGCTAAAGGGGTAGGTATTTTTCCTCACTCTGTATTTGCTAAGGCCCCTGGGAGCAGCAGTGCTCTCTCACATCAAGGTTTGTAACTAGGGAAAAGGGGAATGATTAAGTTCTTGGCCAAAGGGATCTGCTGACAGCAAAAAGGGGTGGAGAGAAGAGCCCACAGGGCCAGCTTGCTGCAATTAAAAGGCACTCCAGTCCTGAAGGAACTGTGGCAGCCATGGAAGTCAGAGCTTGGTTAATCTGTGTGCTGCTGGAGCCCTGCTGCCAGAGATCTCAGCATGCTGGGGCCATCTGCCTTTCCCAAGAAGGAGACGTTCCCCAAAGGCAAGCTCCCCCACCTCATAAGAGCAGTAAGATGGCCCAAGCCAAGCCTGACATCCGCCTCATCCAAAGTAAGCCAGGCACCCAAGCAAGGCCCTACAGCCTGTCCCTCTCTCCAGATGACTACCACCAGTACTTACCAAAACCCAAGCGCCTGCTGCATGCCACCCGGTTGATGAAACTGTTGGGCTCTTCCTATGATCCTTTCTGGATGTCTCTTGAGGACCCCCGAGGTCAGAACACAAGCCAAGAAGAATTGGGCACCCTGAACCAAGACCTGGCTGAACATACAGCCCAGTTTAGGAAGAAACTCCTGCAGGAGGCCAAGGCACTAGATTTTTCTGACCTGCTGCCTTCCGAGGATGGGATCCCCCACAACCTGAGCCAAGCCCTCCTCCCGCGCCTCCATCAGTGGTTAGTGGCTAGTGCTTCCTGCCATCTGAAGTCTTCCTGGGTGGATATGGGACCCATCTTCTGGCCACGCTGGGTGCGCCATACTGACTGTGACCTAATGGATGCTGGATGCTCATGGCCTCCAGGCATGTCGTGCCAGCCTGCACAGACCACCCACATCAAACTCCTTGCGTGGCATTGCTGGATGAACAGGGATCATACTTCGAGTCACAGGAAGTCCCTTCAGCAGTGCACTTGGAGGCAAGTCCCATACCCTGTGGTGGCTGCATGCAAGTGTTCCTGCTGATTACAAGAAGGAACGGTGAAGAGCTGCCCTGCCAGCTCTGGCACTCTTTGGGATTTTGCTGTTATTTCTTGGTCAGTCAACCAGCATGCTCAAGATGAAGGGAGGGTCTGGAGGCATCTGGGCAAGAGGGCAGCAATGGAAAGAGATGAAAGAAAGCAGGACTGCATGGAAATATAAAAAACTGTGCCTTGGAGAGGTCTCCAGAGAGACGACAGAAACAAGACTTGCAAGATGGCTGGCATGTTGAAGAAAAGGAAGCCAAGAGAGTGAAACCCTAAGCCTGACCTATAACTATCTTAGACTGGCATAGATAATGATAAGCTGACAGCTGAAACTAATGGCAAAACTCAATGCATTGTTTGTCACTGGAGAAGAAACCTGATTCTCATGCGAAGAAATATAAGGGCTTAATTGGTGTTTATGAGAAGTCATGTTGTCATGTTTAAAAATCTGAGTCTGGAGCAATTACCATGTTGTTGACTGTATAGGATTTCTGTCTTGTTTGAACATAACTTAGTAAGCTTTGCAGATAGAGCTCACAGGCACAATCCACCTGGATGTTTTCCTGTACATGATCCATAGATACAAATGTGTGCATAAGTGCACTAGTTTCCTATTTTTCTAGGGGGCGTGTGCAGAGGGACTTCCAAATGTCCCATAAATGGGGCTAAACCAGCAGGGCAGCTTCAGGGTATCTATTCCATACTCTTTCACTAAAACCTTTTATACCAAAGGGCTGCTACTCAGCTTACTTTTCTCTAGATAAGCTCTTGAGATGCGTTTAAGGAGAGGGCAACAGGATGACTGCCTTTCTAGTTTCTAGGCAGCATCTTGGATTCAGGTTGCAGACCTGTGCACTCTTCTAGACTTACCTGTGAGTCAGGGGAGGGTGGTGACTTCTCTCTCAGCAGGTCCCCTGATCCACTGCAGCTTTTATTTGAGCTTTATGGGAGTTATCCAAAGTGGGGAACTCCATTCCCAAACATCTAGGGGAGGAGTGGGCATTACTGGTAAGCATATCTGAGACATACAATGGATGACTGAGAAATTACAAAAAATGTCTGATATCCAGTCCTATTCAATTATTGTTATCATGGTGGAGAATTATATTCCACCTATTTCAATGGAACTCAAGTAATCCTTAGGCAGCTGCCCATCCTAGCACTGATAAGACCCAGAACTGCTTTGCAGAGGTAAGTCTTGCATCTCTATCTTATAGCTCTGTCTATAGGGACATACATGGGGAAATGTGATTGGGGAAGACACCCAAACCTTTACTATATTGCAATAAAAAATTACCTTCCCAAAGCACAATATTATCTGACACCTCAGTACTTCTGGGTATAGCCACAAACTATATACCCAAACTAGTTTAATAGTTGTTCCATCATTCCAAGGAGCCCAAGGAACTAAGGGAGATATCAAAGCTAGGAACAGTATCTTTGATGGTCTGTAATTCAGCATCACTGGTGATAGGAATGAGACAGGAATGTAGCAATTAAGAAAACTGTGGCCCTGTGTTAACTGAGGGAGCTTAAAGTGACTGATCTAGAATAGCCGCAAATAACTAGCTGGAGCTCCAGGGGTAGAAGATTACAAGGAAATGGTCAAATTTGGGTAGAGAGAAAAAAAGGAGGGCATTGTTCTTGGCTGTATATTGTGCTGGATGGCAAAATATAACCTGCCACTTCTTATGTATTGTATGTCATAAATCTGCAGCCCGGTAGCTGGTAGTACAGCATTTGTGCTCACAAATTAGGAACTAGTTGTATAAATGTGAGCACTGTGATCCATGCCAACAGCAATATTCATCTGAGTCCTAATAGTGCCACCTTTATTATTCCCAGCATATATCCTGCTGTTGTCTGAAACTGCAGAAAGTGCATGCATGCAGAATAAAGTTGGAGGTAGATGAAATATTTGGAAGCAAGCAGCGAAGACAGGGGGATTGGAACAAAGAGGTGTCAGCCAACATATCTGAAACCAATTTGATCATTTTCAAGTCTGCAACAATTATTTTTCTTTATTAACCTCCACAAAGAATCAACGGTTGAATTTCTTGAAGGCCATCACCTGGTACAAAGGAAGCATTTGCTTTCATGGAGAAACTAGCAAGCAGTTGCTTTGCTAGAATAAGTTAAAGTGCTACTTTCTGGGGAAAGTTATATTTCCCAAAGCAGTCTCTCTCAAACTCCTTTGAACAGACTCTACTTGTAAAAAGCAAAACCAAAAAAAATTACTCCCATCTTTTGAGATGTGCACACGTCTAACCTTGCACCAAAGATTTGTTCAAAGTGAGAATATGCAGTAGAGTCCTGTGTGTTTGTGTGTGTGCATGGAGGATCTGTTATTGTGTGGGAGGATCTGTTGACTAGAAAATTAATGTAACAATGACATTGCAAAGGAATAGGAAAGAGCCTATCTGAATTCATCCTAAAGTCACAGACAGGATAACTTCCTTAGACTAGAGGACGAAGAACTAACACTGGCTCATCTTCTAAGGAACAACCTTGAGAAGAGGCAGAAATGTTTTGGAGTGGCCCCAACTTATACTGGAATACCACAATATGCAAATTTAACTTGCTCATCCAGAACACAGAGGAAGCCATGACAGTCCATTAAAAAATAAAAATCCACAGATGAATAAATCCCTGTATTAGGACAAAGAAAAATGGCACACGATCATGAACAGGCTTTTAATTTCTCTAGAACTCTTAATTAAGGTGGCAGAGAGCATCTGTAGGGAATGGGCAGGTAAGGTGACACAGAGGAAGAGTGACTAGTTTGCTAGAATCTCAGTCAACATTTACTGGGAAGTGGGTTGTAGGGAAAAAGCAGACTAAGAGAGTCATGCTATGTGCTCCTGTGCAAGGACTAGTCCCACTGAATTCAGTGAGATTTACTTCTGTCATTACATACAGAATTGCATTTGGCTGAACAAGGTGCTACACAGGTTTCCAATCCCTCCTAGGACTGCTGGGACAAAGAACTACCATCTCATCATTGTGTTGAATCAAAACACGGGGTCTGCAACACTATCCACCTCTTCCAAAGATGCTGCAGTAGCAGGAACACCTACTAGTCCCAAGAGGAAAATAGTTTTCACTAGCACAACAATTTAGCATAAACTATTACTGCAGGAATAAGAGTAGATCATCAGGACTTTCCCTTTCTGACCTCCACAGGCCAGTCCTCAAAATGATCATTCAGGGAAGTTTCCAGCTGCACCAGCCATACTATTTTCCATTGCGTTTAGTAGCTGCTGTGTCATGTTAGCAAAACAGCAGTACTGGCTGCTGCTTCAGGAAACATTTTGACTCTTCCAGAGTTAACAGCTTCCCCAGTCACTCACCAGTCACTTCAATATGGCTCATCAAGAGACTGTGCAACCTGTTCAGTTCTAAGCTGCCAAAGACAGAAGATTCCCACTTCCTCAGACTGTTATCCTTTCTTGGAGCTTCCTATCCACCCTCTCCAAGGGCCCATCTTACATTTCAAAAACACAAGTCATAAAATTAATCGATATCCTGGGCTAACGTGAGCATCACTGAGCACCTGCTGCTCCTGGAGACTACAGACCCTGCTGACTGGGTGGCCACGCTTCCTAGTTTACAGAGCTCAGTCCTCTACTTGAAGGCATTCTCCTCTTTTTAAAGGGCTGTCCCAGTTCAAGTCTGATTTCAAGATAAAGAGCCCTAACCATCTTTTAAGTGATGTGTTTTCCATTTTTTTAAAATTGGCAACGTGCAAGAGCCCACCTACATGCTGTTTTTCTTCCCGACTGATTCTTCTTGTACACTTCCCCTTTTTTGGCCACATGTGACTGGCCACCTACCTGCTGCTTTCCTCCCTTGCCGAGTCTTCCTGTTCACGTGACCTCTCGTGTGTGGCAAAGCAAAGAGCAGTAACCTCTGCACACCCCCAGAGAAGGGAAAGCATCGAGCGCCTCTTGCCCAGTGTCCCTTTCCCACCCCTCTACTGCCAATACCAGCCATGAACTAGAGGTTTGCTCCTTGGGCCACAATTGCAGAAGCTGCATCACCTGTTTCTTCCATCTTCAGTTCAGCACAGAGCTGGCCCAATCCAATAAGCAGTGCAGCTGGCTTCTGGAGCAGGAGGGTTCAAGCAGCCCCAAAACAGCAAGGAGGGGAGACCTGAAGGAAGAATTCCTCAAATCATGTGGACTGGGAAATGCTGGGACTTTTAGGGCTCCCCCCCCCCACTCTCTGGACATGCAAGGGAGCGCTCCCTTAAAGCCTCATTCCATTCCCAGTAGGGTGAAGTGATGCAGTTTGGCAAGCTACTGCAGAGGGAACAGAACTGGTGTTTTCCACTCCACAGCTGCTTAAGCAATGAAAAACTTGCGGGTGGGGAAGGGAGAGTATGTTTCACCAAACGGTTTCAACTAATGCATTAAGCACTTGCAAAGACTGATTTTTAAAAAAATAAAGAAGCAAAAGATGTTTTTTAAAAAGCTGTATATTTGAAACCTTGCAATTGTGTTAATTTGCACATGCCTGCTGGTATTTTTTGCAGACTGATACCCACCTTTTATGGGCTGTTCATAATAGCTTATATTGAGAAAGAAGGGGTATGACATATTGCAATGGATATGCTTAAATCAGAGACAGGAAACTTGGAGCCCTCCAGATGTTAGACAATTGACCCCCAGTATTCCTTGCCAGTGGTCATGATGGCTGAAGTTGATTGGAACTTATCTCTAACATGATCTGAAGGACATAGATCTCCTTACCACTCTCACTGTAGCATTATGCTTCCTGCGATGTCTCTCTCTCACAGTGTGCAGGATGCATTGAACGAATGTGTTGAGTTTGATCCTACTCCACTTTGCAGCATGTGTGAAAGAGGAGTTTTTTTTTTCTAATGTAGGGCAGCTTTGTGCACCAGAACTATCTGTAGGATGCCCAAAACTCTCATCATTGATGATGCTAGTTAGGCCAGATGAGAGCTGTCAGCCAAAACATTTGAAGGACCAAGTTGGCTACCCCCGATATAAGTTAAAAAGAAACATTCAAGAAGAACATTCTTGCTTCTCTCTCCATCATCCTTTTGCAATCTGATTATATTGCAAAACTAGCTACTAGGATACAGAGAACCGCAAAGCTGGTTGAGCTTCTTTTAGCATTCTGTGGTGCATTGTAATAGCCATGAATACATCAAAATGATAGGCTCATATAATTAAGTGTAATCAAATACTGAGACAGCTTAGCTCTTGCATGTTCTTTTGTCTCTTCTTCGCTTGTGCATGAGCAACACAATCAGATTGTTCCAAAGCTGCCCTCTAGCGATCAGACCAAAGCAAAATGGTGGTTTTCAAAAGAATACTTTTTTCAAGTAGTGCAAATTATCACTTCCATCCTGCTGCCTTGAACTCTGCAGAACAGGGCCAGGATAGGCAGCCAGGGCTGTTAAACAGGAGATGAAGGACAAAATGATACATTCTCCATTCCATTTACAGATGTTGGCAGATGAATGTTATGTTGAGACTGCTGAAAGAACAATGTCCTTCACTGCACCGGAAGACAACAGGATAATGCATGGGGGGCAGAGAAGGCTACCTGGAACACACAGCTCTGTCCTCCAACAGAGAGAAATGTGGGGGGGGGGAGAAGCTGCCTCTGCACCCCCTGCTTATGGTGACTAACCTCACTGCACCTTATGACCAGCCTTGCATTCAAGGCTTTTAGAAATACCTGTGATGCCATGGCCACTAAAGCATATGCTGAGAACCAGAAGAGTGCAGGCTCTGGGGCCCATCCAGATGTCTTAAACAAGATCTAAGCGCCACTGGAAAGGAGCTTGTATATTATCTGTTGATTTTAGGACAAGTACACCTGCTTAGTCTAAGACTAATTCTATGAACGTTGTGGTGGGGCTTGTGGATGATCATGTTGTCTGAACTAAGAAGCACTGAAGCAGTTTAAGAGAGTAGTGAGGTGTACGTCATTCATTCCACTGACACATTTAGTTGAAAAAGGCAGTTTTGGTAGCTAAAGAAAAACCTGTCTGACCACAAGTAAACATGGGCTGAGTATACCCCTCCCACACAAAAATTACTGCTACTTCTCAGAGAGATGAAGAATCCTTTGAAAAAGAAGTGATCCCTCTTTCAAAGCCACCTTTATCTCTCTGAAAAGTAGCATTGCTCCTTTGCGGTTCCATGTTCCAAAAGGCACAACTCATGTTCCGTCTTCAGCCATTCAAGGCAAGGCTCCGTGTTTGCGGCCCACTTCAGTGAAGGCTTCCACACATCGATCAATATCCTCTTCACTGTGAACTGCAGAGATCTGCACCCGGATACGAGCTTTTCCCTTGGGCACCACGGGGTAGCTGAATCCAATGACATAGATGCCTGTTTGGTAAGAAACAGGGGAATTGCTGTCATAGAATTATAGAATGGTAGAGTTGGAAGGGGCCAAGACAACCATCAGGTCCCAACCACCTGCTGTTGCAGTTCACCAATTTATACCATCCCACTCAGATGACCGTCAGGTTTTTGCTCTGGTTTATTCTGAAGCTGTTTTGGATGACATATTATGGTTCAATGTATTTGCATGCCTTATTACTTTATCTTTATTTTGTAAATTGCCTGGAGTGCTTTTAGAAATGCAGTTAATAAGATAAAGAGGGATAAGCCTAGCGGAGAATAATTATCTCTAAGAACAGTAATATGTCCTGCTATGTATACATCTGCCTCCTCTAGGAGGCACATCTTAATTTGGTGAGAGGATTTGACAGTGACAGCAAAGCCAAGAGCAATGCCACCAGAAGGCCAGACTATCTCATTAGCCTGGTCTCCTAGTGGGGTTGCCCAAGGCAGGGCGGTGAAAGCTGAGATGCCAAAGTAAGATGCAACCACCCTCTTCAGGAGCAATCAACACATGTGTAGGGATAACTCTGATGGTAATGGAAGCAGAGAAACTCCTGAAGGGCAGCAACCGTGCAGTAGCTGAAGGGGACACCGGTGGAGGATCTTGCAGAGACAATGACCTACCAACTAACTCTGGTTAGTACTGTGCAGTAGAAGACATCGATAAACTGCTTTTGAATATTTCTTATCCTGAAAACCCTGTGATGAAACAATCCAAAATGAAGCAAGAGATAATGCCAGAAGATGAGACACCCAAGTCAGAAGGCACTCAAATGGCTACTGAGGAAGAGCAATGCTTAAATATGAACAGTGCTGCTGCTAATGAAAAATGAGATCGCAGCTGAAAAGAAGCCTAGCAGTTGACATGCACCGAGGTGAATATGAAGTCCAGTACTGCACAACATATACAATTGGAACATGCAATGTGAGAAGTATGACTCAAGGCAAATGGGAAACCATCAAGAAATGGAACAGTTAACATTGGAATACTTGGTGTGAACAAACTAAAGTGAACTGGAATGGGACATTTTCAGTCAGACAAACCCAAAGTGTTTTACTTGGAAAATGGCAAACTCAGATGAAACAGCGTGGCAATAATAGTGAAACAAGATGCAGCGCTGGCAGTAATGAGTTACAATGTGAAGTCTGACCAAATAGTATCAAATTTCTTGGATAATCTGCCAATATAACCATCATTCATGATTGCATTCCAACAACAGATGTTGAAGAAGAAATCAAAAATGTTATACAAACATCCAGGATGAAATTGGTAACACACCAAAGCAAGACATGTTGATAAGCCTAGCTGGCTGGAAGACAAAAGTATGAAACTAAACAGAAACAAACATTGTGGGAGAATTTAGCCTAGGTGTTCGAAGCAAAGCAGGAGAATGACTCACAGAATTCTGTGAAACTGAAAATCTGTTTCTAACAAATACATACTTCAACAAGTCAGAAGATAGTCCACATGGACATCACCAGTGAAATCAAATAAACTACATAATTGGAGAAACTTCATTCTCACTGCCAGAAGAACAGGAACAGATTGTAGCAGTGAATATGAACTAGTAATATCAAAATTTGGAGTAAAGCTGAAAAAGATCACTAACAGAATAGTGTCAAAATGCAACTTAAATAACATCCCTGAAGGATTTGAAGTCATGTTAGTAACAGAGTGGCAATACTGAATTCAGTTGACTGTAAGTCAAAGAACTGCAGACTGAAACCAGAGGCATTATTAGGGAAGAATGCAAAAAGACAATTCCTGTAGTGAAAATTAAACAAACAAAACTAGATATGACAGATGAAACACAATATCTAAGGAAAAGCAAGAAACACAAGCAAAAGAATCTTGAAAGCAACTTTTTAGCAACTATCATGTAGAGGCAAAAATAACTGTTACAATAGCCAGAACAAGGAAATACAGCAACAAAAAGGAAAAACAAAACAAGAAATCTCTTCCAGAAGATTCAAGAAATCGAAGGGAAATTCAAACCTAGATTAGAAATGCTAAAAGAACATCAGGGAAACAGACTATCTCAGTGGTTTTCAACCTTTCCACAGTCTGGGACTAGCAAAAACATGCAAACCACCTTGGGGACCACTGAGTCAGAAACAAAAAGCACATACACATAATACAGTATTCTGTGTATTAGTTTCCAAACACAATACCAAAAACGAAAAAAAAGAAAAGAAAAGCAAAACATGCACATGGTGGGCATGTCGTGAGTGGAGCTGGCTGGAACCAGAGGTCAGACTAGATGGCCCGGGAGACCCCTTTTGACTCGCTCTGTTTCTATGTTTCTAAAAAGAAAATAATTCAAAACAACCAGAAACTGAGCAAGGAAAAAAGCCAACAAAAGAACAAAATACTGAATACTGGCACAGCATGGCTCCCACCAAGACATCTTGGGGGAAGACCAACTATGGGGAAGACCAACTGTGAGATGGATCAATTCCATAAAGGAGTTTCCAGGGCTGAGCAGGTCTAGGGCATTTTGGAGAGCATTCATTTACAGGGTCACCGTGAGTCAGAAACAATTTGATGACACACAGCAACCACCGACATATAGCATATTCATTGCAACAGATCCACTTAAGTTTCAGTAAGAACACTGCAATATTTTATTTCTTCCCCTTTGTTTTGGTTTTGGCTTCAATTTCAAAAAGCACAATGAAGAAAATTTGGGGTGGGTGGGGGGAAGCCTAGCAGAGGCAGTGGGTAAATGACATGAGCAAAAGCTGAGGTAATTGATGCTGTTCTGGTGCCAGAACATCCAATGGACTGGCTGAGCTGGGATTTTGTCATGGAATGCTCAGAACCCAAGGTATTAAGGAATTTCCATTACACTCCTCCTGTGATGGAAAAAAAACTTGGGAGACAAGTGAACAGAAGCAAGAAGGGTTTAATTAATTAGAAAACTTAACTGAACTTTGGGCCAGGAGGAACTGTGTGCTTTGGAGTCCAATAGTGAGACAGGATGAGCAAAAAAAGTGATTGATATATCTAGGTGTCTAACTTTGTGTCCTGGAGATGTTTTGGATTACAATTGCCATCAGTCTTAGTCAGCCACTGATGCTGGTAATTGTAATCAAAATACTTGAATGGAACCAGCTTTGGAAAGACTGACCTAGATCCTGAATTCTGCCATTTATGACTTTTATGGCCACGGAAACCTTGTGACCTGTTAATCCAAAAAAGAAAATGAAGGCCAAAACAGTAATTTAAGGGGGAATTTTACCATGTCCATTTGAACTAACTGGACACTTTTTTGGCTTCATGGTCCTAAGATTGTGTTGTTGGTAGCACTGAACACTGTGGCAATTTTAAGAGCTGCGTCCAAGAATCTCTAGGTATGTCACAGAAGGTCTGCATCATGGAACAGTAGTGAGTGGGGCAAAGGGGAAAGGATTGACTCTCCTGATGCAGGAGCTCAGCAGGTTTTTCTTCTCTTCCTCCCTAAGGGCAGCCAGAAAGTTTCCCTGACTTGCTTACTGATTCTATCTGTTGCTTGAGATTGGCTTTACATGAAATGAAATGGGGATACGAGGGCCAGCATTCCGACTGAGATAGCTGTCAAACAATGGAAGGGGCCACTTAGACCTTCCCATCTAACACAAAGATCTGAAACCCAGGGTGTCCAATTTTGGGAAGTTTGGGAACTGTTTTCACTCTCTTTCTCCATCATTCCAAGGCAGGCTGCACCTCCCATCTACAGCATTGTAAATGCCAGAAGGCATTTGTCAGAACAGCATTTAAGTGTTGTCAAGAATGGTTACAGAACATCAAAAAACTCAACATTTGTTTGCTTCCAGGCTTTCTCTCTCTCTTTGTGTGATCTAGAGTAGCTATGGAGCATTAGAAAGGTAAAAAAAAAGGGATTAAAATGTTCATTCTAGATGCAATTTTCTCCCCTCCCCCGGGTTTCTACCATTTTGGGGTTAAGTTGGGGGACACTGTAATGCAAGCTACCTTAGGCAATCCTAGGACTGACTGGGCAGTATATCTGAGAATAAAAATACCATGGGCTACATAAGCCTCCCTTGTCTCAAACTGATTACCTCTCTTCAGCATGTCATCAGCCATCACTGAGGCTAACCGAGCATCACCCAGCATCACAGGACAAATTGGATGATTATTGCCCGAAATGGTGAATCCAGCTGCTGCCATCTTGCTTCGGAACCTGCAAGGAAGAGGAAAACCTTCACTGTGGGAAAGCCTAGGCTTGTGGGCTTGGCATCTCTATAGATTATATGAACACATCAACCCTCTCTCTCTGAGTTGAGTGTGTGAGAGAAATTGCATACTAATTTTACTTTTTCCTAGCTTGTGCCAGAGAAATACCTTTGATAGACAGCACTCCCTTTAAGAAAGCTCAGGTGTTAAGTGCCAACAACTATAGAACCAAGTAGGATCATTGGGAAGGAAGAGGGAAGTGCCAGGATGTTCTAGGAATCCCACAAGTTTTACAGAAATACAAAACATCTATAGTTTAAAAAAGGCAAACCTCTCCAGAACAGCCCAGTGGGCTTATTTAATGGCCGATGACCAAGGAGTAAGGTAATGCCAGTTGCTTTAGAGAAAGTATTCCCAATAGAGGAGCACAGGGAGAAAGGAATAATTTTCTAAGAAAAAGCAATGGAGAGCAATCTATTTTTAACCTGGTACGTAGAAGGTGCACTTGTGGAAATATTATTACCTGTTACAAAACTGGCTGACCCAATGAGGGAATAATCTCTGTGGAACCCAGATGGAGTCCTGTCAGCCAGAGGCAGGCAGACTAACCACAAGGCATTCCTCAGTCCCTGTGCCAAAAGGATTGTATTCCCCATGCAGAGGAGGAGCCAGACAAGTGAAGGGTATGACTCCCAGGAGCGGACCACTTATAAGCCAAAACAACTGAAGGGTCACAGCTCCCATGATCCATTAGCACTGTTGTAGGGTTGATGGGAATTAAAGGCCAAAATGTCTGGAGGGACATGAATTCCCTGTCTACTACAAACAACCTTGGAAGCATGCAGAGGTTCTAGATAAATGACGTCCTCCCTTACTGTGCAGTCTTGGCAGCCATGGACTGTGCAATGGCATTGCTCTCCATGAGAAGATCCAGAGCCTTGGAAGCACATCCCACAACAGCAGGAGGCAGGCTATTGGAGAAGAGGTAAGGCCGAGAACGTTGGCGCAGGAGGTCAATGAGTGCCTTGGGGCCAGTTGTATACCCACCTGCAAATAAAAACCATCATCACAATTACACGGCAGGACTGCTAAGCTTGTGATCCACCAAACAGCCATGCATTGTGGTTTGCCAAGTATTTGACACACTGTCCCCGCATGGCTTCTGCAATCCTAGGCAGGCAGCAAAGACGGGAGATTATTTCAAGACTCTGATGAGTTACCAGACTCTGTTCTTGGAGGATCTTAGAGCAGGAGAGACCATCCAATAGCTTCACCTCACACTGAACTTAGGGGCCAAATCCCATTTTGAAGGTGCTCTCGGGGGCTGTGTTCCAGTGGTGGGCAGGACCAAAGGGCCAGCACAGTTTAGCTTAAAGTTCTTGTTGCCAGTAACAAAACCTTTGGAGAAGTACTTCAACGGTTTATAGAATGGGGGATCTGCACACCAGCTGGTAAACCACCACTGGCCAGAAGGTGGCCAGGGCAACAGGTTATGGTCTTCTGGGGAACCCCAAAGGGCTGGATTGGTCCCGTGGCCTGAAGTTCTGCACCGCTGCTCGAGGGACCTTTTGTAGCTCCTGGCATGGTGTTATGCAGGGCAGGTTGGCATCCGTGGTGACACGACTAGAAACAGGATGATGGGACGGCAGGAGGACTTGCTGTTCCCCAGCCCTAAGAATTCCTTTGAATGCGCTCAGTGGAGGGGTCTGGCTCATTCTCCAGCCTGCAGTGCTAGCATATGAAGAGAGGGTGGCACTCCTGGTAGCTCTGGCAAGTCATACTGCAAGACAAAGCTTGCCCCCAAACATCCTTTCCCCACATAGTCCATGGAGATCTACTTGGTAGATCAGTCAGGGAGCTTAAGCACACAGCTTAGTATGCACAGGTGAGAGTACAGGATGAGGTGCAGGTGAGAACACAGGTTGACAGGGGAGGGATGGAGTGCTCTGTCTTTCTGCACCCAACGAAGAAACCAATCAAGCTGCCAGAGTTGGGAAGGCCCCCTCCTTCACACCTAGCAAAGAAATACAGCAGGTTCCCAGAAAAAGGACAAAGATATACATCCCTTCTCTGCTAGCCCAAAGCAGTTTTCTCTTTTCTGGCAGGCCCATAATTTTTGTGTACTGATTGATACGGCTGAGACATATAGCACCATATTTAGGCAGCATGACTGCAGTAGATGATCTCTGCAGCCCTGCAACTTGCTGATTCTCGCAGCTTGCTTTTCCTTCCCTGCCCCTGCTTCAATGTGTAGCCAGCCACTTAAGTTTTTAGCCCACAGAACTATCCACTGTGTCCCCCAAACCTTCTGCATGGAAGAGGAGAGAGATCTCTGGCAAACTCTTTTTGACACAAGCTGCTTTGGGTTTCTATTTGTAGAGAAAAGCAGGGCATGAGTTGCAACACTGATAGAAATGGTTCTGTAGTTCCCCCAAGTTTCTAGCTAGGACAGTGCCAGTTTGAAACTGCACCTGCTGCTCCCCCAAGCGCCTTCCCAAGTGTCGAGTTGATTACAGTGACTTGATCCATCACTCCCAAGAGCTCATCAGTGCCCCTTAAAGAAAAGAATAAACGTATTAGCCTAGGCAGTTTAGCTACAGGCCTCACACCATAACTACAACACCAAACCAGCTTGCGGAGCTATCACATGCAGTTTTACTGCTACAACAGAGTAAGAACACGCCAAAGGACAGTGCAACCAGACATGCAAAAGCCATCCAGATTAATGGAACACAAACCACTATTTGCTAGCCTGTGCTGGGCACAAGGCTTCATAGGCAAAGGGCTCCCAAATTCTGACGTATCAGAGGTCAAGAGAGAATCATATCATCACTGCCCAGTGCTTTTTACACCTCCTCTGAGGCAGCCAGTGAGAGGATACAGGGATATGTGGAGCACTGGTACAGCCATTATGACAGTTTTTAACCTGTTGCCAACACTAAAATAAGGGATATGACAAAAGATGCTCCCGTACTGGAAGCCACTTTAATTTTGTTGTCCAAAGCATACATACTATAACAATTGCAAAAGCAGTTGTTCATTATTGTCTGCATTTTATCTATCTTTGTTTATTCAAAAGAAGGGCAGCCAAATTGTTTCAAACATCTGGCTTTGGCGTTCTTAAAACATCCACTTATTTCAACTTCTTGGATATCTTCCAAATTTTCACTCAGCACTTTTTTCAGTGTATGAGCAATGGATCCACACCCTTATTAGCAGTAATAAATCTGGCAATACTTAGCAAATTCTGTACAAACTCCTGACTGACTGACCAACTTAATCTGTTCTTCAAAGACCTCAAGAAAAATCACAAGTGGATTCAAAGCAACTGGATGTTTAAGTATTGGAATCATGGTATACCTTTCTCCCAAATGTTTTGTAAATTACATGGCATGATTGTCTGAACCCAACCATTGTCATTGCCCCAAAAGGAGCCTCCAACTTTTTATAATAACTAAACTGCTTGTTCTGGTTCCTGATTTCACGTTTTCTCCTGCTATTGATGTTTTTACAGATCATATTGTAACTATGTTTATATTGTATTTTGTATTTCCTAGATTAGCTTCTGCATGCCAATTTGAGGACCCTGTGGACAAAAACAATCTAACACAAAATAAACCTTAACAACTTTTCTCACCAATCACTGCAGATCAGTTTTCTTTGCTAAAGCCCTGAGCTCCAGAAATTGAGACAAAAGAGAGTAATTCAATTCCTTACCGTCCATTGGGCCCAAGGAATCCAGTAGCATGACACTCATCCACAAAAACAATGGCTTTGTATTTCTGACAGAGGTTACAGATTTCCTTCAAGGGGGCAATGTCACCATCCATGGAGAATGCCCCATCAGTTGCCACCATCCGCAGACGGTATTTCTGTGCAGGAGAGCAAGTGCCAGGTGAGCCATGGGAAACAAAGAGAACCCGAGAGAGCCACTGCGGTGTAATGGCTAGAGTGCTGGACTCAGGTGATGTGGGTTCTAGTCCTCACTCGGGACATGAAGCTCCTAGGTGACATTCAGCCAGTCACTGACTCAGCTTCACCTACCACAAGGAATTGTTCTGAGGATAAGTTGAAGAGAAGGCGCACCATGTAAGTACTGGGTTCCTTGCCAAGGGAAAAAAGTTGGCATATATATGTAATAATGAAAACTGTTTGTAGGAAGGAACATTTTAAAAATCAGTGCTCTAACCTTGATGTGGAGCAATGTGCTGTCAAACAGCCAAAGACAAGAGCACCAACTTACTTGTGCATCCTGCAGCTTGGCTTCCAGGTCCTGCATATCCATGTGTTTGTAACGATACTTATTGGCCTTACAAAGCCGGATCCCGTCGATGATGGAGGCATGATTCAATTCATCTGACAGGACTGCATCTTCAGGGGTCAGCAGTGCCTGAACCATTACAGGAAGCACCTCTTTACTGCATATCTCATTTCAGAAAATGTATTGCCCACTTTTCATTATGAAATAACCCAAAGCAGGATACAATACCAATAAAACACATATAAACATCATATAATCAGAAACAATTAGGACAGTTAAACAAAACGCATGTACAAATAATTTACAAGAGCAACATAGCTTCAGTTAAAAGTCTGAATGGACAACACTTATGGGGATGCCCATAAACCTCTGAGCACAGAGGATTATGGGCAACCTATGCAGGGTGGGAGTAGCACAGAGGCAATCTTGTCTCTGCAGTCCTTTTGCCCTTTGCAGCCTCTGTGAAGCAGCCAGCACTGTTCTTATCTACCTGGCTGCCAGGGGTGGGGGAGGGCAATCCAAGCACAAATGCCCACCTCTGAGGCTGAAGCGCTTTTCCAACATCACATCTGGGAATCCAAAGAATCCTATGGCTCCCTAGACACTATCTGGTAAAAATAGGATTGTTCTGCCCATGACTATTCTCCTGTAAAACTACAAAATGAGAAAGCCATTCTACAAGCTGTCCTAAAATCTTCTGGCACTTTTCTTTCCAACTTTTCTTTTTACTGCAAGGCTGGGATGCTTGTGCTATCAATTATGGCTCTCGTGAGTGATTAGAGTGTTTATTTTCCATACATTTAAGTTTTAACAGATTGTACACTTTTGCATTTTATTTTCATCTGACCTTACTGTTTACATTTTTCTCTATATTTCTGTCTATATTGGCATGCACACAAAATGCCAACAGAAGTTAGTATCTGCATTTGATAAAATCAGCTTTAGCCCATAAATGCCGAAGCTATAAAAATTAGTTGCCTTTATGCAACATACCAACAGGTCTACCATTCTAGATGTGAGAGCAAAGAGAGTTGTTTGTCACTTTCTGGAAGCCAACCCCAACCAGCCCCCTACAGAGAGAGTGCTATGAACCTCAAAGATTCCAGCGTTGGCATCAAAGCAGCTGGCATAAAGAATCGCATCTTCTCTCTGGTGGAAGCAAGCAATCTTCTCCTCGAGATCCTTGTGTATATTCTAAAAAGTTGTAGAGAACACAAAGAAAGGACTATGACGTTTCCAACTATTATTGCCAATGTGGCAAACACACAATTTAATTCATTTATCAATGCGACTATAATCACGTTTCATCAAGATGGGATCCAAACCAGGAATCCTAGTTCTTTTTTAATCCTGGTTTGAGTCCTTAAGACATCAGGCTTGAAAATACGGGCAAGTACATTGTCCCCAGGATTATTATTAAGACATAACACCGTTTTCACATGTTTCCACACCAAATATAGTTACGTTTTTGCAAAGGAGAGACAACTTAAGGTTCCACATTCCTACTCCTTCCTACCTGTGTTCCACAGATGAAACGGACAGAACTCAGGCCAGCACCATAGTTCTTCAGGGCATCCAGTCCAGAACGGATCACTTCTGGATGACTTGAGAGTCCAAGGTAATTGTTGGCACAAAAATTTAGGATATCTGCAACAATAACCACAATGAAGCTAGCGGGAAGAAGGGACATGATATTAAGCAGCACACAAACTTAAGTAGTTGTAGGTTTCTCACTTTGACTCTAGGAATGCGGGAAGCTACCTTAATCTGTGGGATTATCAAAATTACTATGGCCTTTTGTGAATAGCAGCTGATCTCTAGGAGTTTTGGCAGGCTTCTTACCTTGTCACCTGCTACCTGATCCTTTCAAGCAGACATGCTGGGAACTTCTACATGCAAACCATGTAGTCTAGCACAAATTAAGGATTCTCCCCAATAGTTAAAAGTAGGGGTGCCAGTTTCAGATTTTAAAGGATTTGGATCAGTACTGGAGGATTCTGGTGTGCATGGGACCAAAGGGAACAAGACTCAGTGATATTCATAGCATAAGGTTTCTGCTTGCTGTGGTGGTTGGTTCTGGCAGGTCTGTTGGTGTGGGCCTCTGCTTGGGACCTGGGGCCAAGTTCAACAGAGCATCTTGCTAGTGTGCATTTACCAAATCGTCTGAGCATGGACACAGAGTGAAAACAGTGCTGTTCTTAAGTAAAAAATTACAGCTTTATTCAAAAGATATTTGACAAGGAGTCAAACAGTTTTGGTATTCACACCCACACACATGATCTGGCAGCTACTACAGGGGCCAAAAATGATGTGTTTTCCCCCTCTTCACACCATTTGGTCAGCCATCCCACTTGGAAGCACATCAAGAAATCATGACTCAATGAGCTGAAGGGATAAAACAAACACAGCAAACATATAAAGCACAAGGTCAGAAGTATAGAACTATTCCAGCTCATGGAGCGTCATATGCTGAGCTTTTTCTGGTTATTCACATGACCACTACTGCTGCACCAGCAAATTAGACCCAAATCATATAGACCCTTTAAAAAGCAAAAAAATTTAGATGTGGATTTGAATTCAATTTGCATAATTTAATTTATATGTAGAGATGCAGGGTTATTACACTTCAAATAAAAACACAGTACATCTCACTACAGTAGAAAAGATTGTGAACAGATGACCAGCATGTCTGGTTAATCTGTTGACCTGGTGTTAACTGTCAGTAGTCAACTTCAAGGTCATGTCCAGTGGTTTCCCCTCTTTGGGAAGAGGTCTTTGCCTGGATTTGTTTTGTATTGGAACACTCCATAACATTTTACTGATGCATGTGATTTTTTAAATGATCTACATGCTACCTGGAAGTGAATGCATAGCCACAGAAATGGATTCTCCATGATCTTCTGACAATGAAAAGACTGTTGTTGCAGCACTGAAAGGATAACTGCACATCTCCTAAAATGCAATGGATTGAAGACCTTACAAACTTTCTACATCTCACAAGGGTTGTTTTCTATACTGCTAAACATCTTTGTTGCTGTTCTCAGACCTTATTCCAAGTTGGCTATGTCCTTCTTGGAGTTCAGTGCCCCAAACTGCACATATTCTGCCCTGTCCTTTAGGAGAAAGGACCTGAGACTGTCTCACCAACTGCCATGTCCCAAGACAGACCATCCCCAAACATAGCAGCATGGTCCTAATGACATTGCATGTTTTATTTTAATTTATAAGCATCTCTGGAATCCCATATAGGATGAAAAGATACAAAGAAATAAAATAATTGATATTTATTCTAAGGTTGATATTTTGCCTATAAGCATCTATTAGCCCAATCATGTAAAGTCTCAAAGTCAATGATACAAAGTTTACCATCCAAATTAGTCCCCACTGGGTCCTCAAAATTTGACAGCACAATTTAATAGAACAAAATGTTCAAATGAATAGCCTTGTTGTTGTTGGAATCTGAAGAAAATGTGCCAACGTGCTCTCACGCATGCATGCTCAAAAACTAGCCAAACCAGAATGCACTGTAAGTGCTACATTCTTTGATCAACATAGCTGCATGCTACACTTAAAACCCTTTGTATTTTCCTCTAATTCTTTCTTAATCCTAGATCAACAACCCATGTTTTCACATTATCCCAGCTATGTAAACACTCCCTGCCACTTCTCCTTTCAACACCAGTTTCAACTTCATTCTTGGCTAGACTATTATTATTTATTGAAAGTTAATTATATTGTACAACTGCTTTTTATCATACAGCACTACCATTTGAATGAAATAAACTCCTCAATTTCCATGTGATTAACTTGAAAATTTCTGATTTCATTAATTTTATTCTAACTACGACTTGTTGTGAGCTGCCCAGAGGTGCTGTGGCACAATTGGGTGGCATACAGATGTTTTAAATAAATAAAGCTGATTCCAACCCTTTTGTGCATGTAAAAAACAGAAAATGCTTTTTTAAAAAAATCCTAGCATTACTCATCATTCCAGGACACAAATAGGATTTCTTTGGTTTACAGATTGTATCTCACACCTATCAAAGGTGACACACACATGATTTTTAAAAGAGCACTTCCAAAGGTGCATATATGATGGTTCCCAGAGTGAGAGTTAATCAAATCAAATTATGCTATTAGGCGACTTTTATACAAAATTAATAAATGAATAACATGACTTATTAGTGTGACTTACATGACAAAAATATTAAAGTTAAAATGTTTTTAAGACTTTCTCATGTTAGTCACACACCTCCAGCGATGGTTAAGAAATGCTGCATAAGCATATGCAGGGTTGCATCCTTAGTGTCGCAAGACTTCACTGGAACTGCTGAAAGACTTCACTGGAACTGCTGAAAGACTTCACTGGAAGGGCTGCAACATTAAAACAGCTACAGTCATGCACATACGATTTTTGATGTAAGAGAATCTTCGGCAATATTCTCTTCGATCCATTTAGCTCAGTAGAAGCAACAATCCTATTTGCATAATGAGCTTGCGAAGGGGTTGAAGGCCTTCGGCAAACCACGCTCTCTTTCTAAAGGTTTCCATTTACAAAAATTCAACAAGGGCAGCTTTCAATGTCTGTCACACCCAGGAGCCCAAGAACAAAGATGATCATATTGTTCCTGGGCTGCCACAAAATAATCCTCCGCCTGCTTTTTTCTTTTTTAAGGTAACGCCTAACCAAAGCGCTTTCCCTTCTTCCTAGCTGCTTTCCACCTGAGCGCGAACGAGTCATTAACCCTAAATGGATCACACACTTACCTCCTTGGCTACCTTCTACGTGAATATGGGGCCCTTGCTTTGACGTGATCACCCTCTCGCTCTTCCAGGTCCCAGCGCCTCGAATGCCCTCGAGCTCTCCCTCCAGCACCTGCTTTAGCTGGGCCAAGGCCGACTGTTCCCGCCAGGGGAAGATTTGCCCCAGCGGAGCAAAACGGGGTCCGCAGAAGAGTCGCCCACACCACATGGCAATCGCTCGATCAAGCTCCACGTCCAGCTAGAGAGCGAGAGCGAAACGGAAGGGAGGTGTGCACTCATGGAGCCAATCAGAAGGCTGCGGGGACCTGCTCCCTAAAGCAACCAATCAGAGGGTTCATGTGGAGAGACACGGGAAAGGCAGGCGAGAGTAGTTGCTGGCGGAACCGAGCCTCGCGAAAGGCGGCGCGCGGGACGCTATTCATTCATTTCGTTCATTCATTTGGATGCAGGCAGGCAGGCATATTTATGTGTTAGTGCTGATCCGTTTATTGACACCAATTTAAAACCGGGTTGGACCAACGTCTGAAGAGAAGGTTATTGGTGGCTGATACTCCTGATAGCGATATGCTACCTCCAGTAGCAGAGGGAGCGTGCCTATGGACACCAGTTGCTGGATATGTGGGTGGGAGGGCGCTGTTGCGTTCATGCCTGGTTGTGAGATCCTGTGAACAGCTGGTTGGTTGTGAACTGTGGGATCCTGTGAACAGATTACTGGACTGGATGGACCCTTTATGTTTTATTAGATTTATATGCCACCTTTTTTCTTTTAAAGTACTCAAAGCAACTTACATCATTCTCTGCCTGCTCTCAATTTTATCTCCACAACAACAATCCTGTGAGGTAGGTTGGGCTGAGATTCTGTGACTGGCCAAAGTCCTCCAGTTGGCTCTATGGCTGAGTGGGGACTAAAACCCAGATCACCTGAGTGCCAGACCCGCACTCTTAGTGGCTACACCACACTGGCTATGTTTGTGGTTTTGTGCACACTGTTTTTTTTACAGTTTAATCAAATAAAATCCCTAAGCAGTTCATAAATTTTAAACATTATTTTAATGTTTATTTTAAACATTTAAAGAAATAATTTATTGATGTATTTATTTTATAGGTGATACTTCCATACCACTTACTACAATATAAATATTAACATCACATTGAAAATGCAATATTAAAAGTAAATCCATTCACAATACTAGTACAGAGCACTAATAACAGTATGGGCTTCTCTACATATACATGATAATTCCTCACTCACACTAGTCTGTGGGTGCTTTACATCATATTCACCTTCCACAGTCTCCCATTTTCCATGGGATTTTGGCCATTATTATCTGGAAGGTATGCTATGAGAAGCTTCAGAATTCCTGCAGTTCTCACTATACTGCAGTGCTACCTTCTGCTTGTGTAAAGGCAGATACAGAAAGGCAGGGGATGAAAAATGCTAGGGGGGAAAATCCCCATGTGTATAAAGGAGCTGATCTTAATGCTGCAAAGAATCCATAATAGAAACTTCAGGAAAGGTTAAACACCTAATGAAAGAAATGCTAAGATTGAACAGCAGGGTTTAATGGAAAGCCAGGGAAAGTAAGTGCACTCTCAGGTGGGTTTTGAAACATGCCACCGTCTCTGCTTTCCAGATTGCATGAGCTTTTCCAGCAGATGGGTGGAAAAACCAAGAAAAGCATTGTTGAGGTATTACATGGAAATACTCTCTTAGGTTTGGAATATTAAACTTGTTAGGCCTCTTATGATCTTAAAGGTGGGCTAAGAATGTACCAGGCAGTCTGCTAGATATCCTGGTCCCAAGCTGTTAAGCATACACTTATATCTTGCTTTGTTTTCCAAGGATTCAAAACTGGATACAAGATCCTCCTCCTCTCCATTTTATCCTCACAACAATCCTGTGAAGTAGATTAGGCTGAGAATCTGAGAAGTAGTAGCCCAAGCAGCAATTTGAACACAGGTGCAACTTTCTGACTGCTGTACTGTACACTGGCTTATGGTGGTAAGACTGAGGGCAGAAGTTCACTATGTAATCTTAGACCTGGACTTAAAGCTTTTATAGCAGCAAGGTTGTTAGTGAAATTGCAGGTGCTCAGGGTTGAGAAACTGTTGTTCTTCAAAACCATGATACACAGTTTTAAAGCATGAACTGACACCTGGGGGAGGGGGGCAGAGCAGAACAGCACCCTAGCTGGAAATGTGGTATCATATGAAATAGAAAGCTGGCACAATGTTCAAGTACCTAATTTTTAAGGCACACCTTTATTGTCCCCCTCCAAAAGGGACCTACCTCTTTTTTGAGAAACAGTTGTGATTGACAGAACAATGTAGAGTCTCCCTTATTTATAGCATGCCTGGGAGAAGAGTTAATTGACAAAGTGCTGAAGGCCCCAGAAAAGCCTCCTTTATTTATCACCATAGCCATTATTAATTATCTGCCCACACCCCTCAGAGGAACATTTGGGATGGGAACATCAAGGATGGGAAACATGTGGCCCTCCAGATGTTCAGCTACAACTCCTGTCATCTCTTCACCTTGGTTATGGCGACTACAGTAGTTGCAAACTGCCATCCACCAATACCCAGAGGGCCACATATTCTCTATCCTATTGTCTTAGGTCACACAATATGACAAGCCAGAGTATGGGTCGAGCATGGGTTGTTACTGAACCATGTGAGCGGTCATGTGAATTAAGCTGTTCTAACAAAGCATGCTTGCTATCCGTAGTGCACAACTCAACAAAAAAGCATGGATTCCATTTGTGAACGGTTCTTAGTTATCAATCATTGTTGAGTGTTGCTGCGTTCGCAAAACAACTGTCAAATCACTCAACAGTAAGTTACCACTAAATGCAGGAAACCCATCTGTGTGACACATTGTTGAGTGTGTGATCTCAATGTAGGGATGATTCCTGCACAGCCTTCTTCCAGCTGGCATTTCCACTTGTAAACTTGTCACGGATTTCAGTGAATTTTGCTTCTACCGAAGGATGTATCTGCATGGGTAGTTTAGGGAATCAGATGCACTTCTGCCAATCTACCTACCCTGCATTCCAAATGTCAGGTGCTCTGCCAGGTGGCCCCCCCTAAAGCTTGCAGCCTGGTTGATGTGTCTCAGGGTTACTATGCAACACACTCCCACAACCCCAATTCTCATTGAAGTGACAAACCACAAGCAAGGTTATCTCCCTTACAAACATGTGCTGTAGGGCCATCTGATGTTTTGCACAGTAACGATCTACCGCATGTACTGTATATACAGAATAGCAGTTTGGAAGAGTCACACCCCAAGGAGCAGACAGTTGGAGGTTCCAGGTGCCTGTCTACCATGTGCTCACAAATACCCATGTATATTATACAGTGCTGACTGCTGCAAATGCCAGTGTATACATTGCCCATGTGCTTGCAAAGGAAAGTATGACCGATTATAGGACAGCCAAGGCATTAAGGAGCAAATTGTTGGCCTTTTCCCCACCAAAACACAAACGGTGCCTCTTTCTAAAGTGAGATCAATCCTTCCTGGGCTGCCATCTGGTGGCTAATCACATCGATCTTCTTCCTTAGAGAAAGCTTCCCTTCTCCAGCCTGTCACACACTGAAATTATTCACCATTTCTCAAGGAGTGTTTTTATAGTTTAGGAGGAAAGAAGTTTTTGTATCTTCTCGTTACTGGTACAAGGGTCTTTTTGCCATTTGGTTTTAGATTTGAACAGGAATCATTCGCCCATTCATTTGGAGGACGCACGGCTCATCCTACTATTCGAAACATTTGTTTTACAAAGCTTTATTTCAAAGGATAGTAAAAAGAGATGCCTATGCTTTTGTGTTTAAAATTTTATTTTAAACCCTAGAATTACAAAGACAGCTAAATGCTTCCACAAAATGACACATATAAAATAAAATGGACAATCAGGTATCAATCCTATAAGAATTTTACTTTGTTTAAACAAGCATACTTAATTTTAATTGGAGTACTGAAAATTATTTCTTTCCATTCCCCATGGAAAAAACACTCCCAACCTAAGCAATAAGAATACACAGCTTCATAAACCTACCAAAGTAGATTCAGTATTGGCTACATGTCCATTCCCCTCTACATTCGTTCTTCCCTCCCTCACAGGAGACCCACTCTGAAAAAGTAAAGATTACTTGGGAGGGAGTACATACTGTGGATAAAGGACTCTAATAGAAAAGCTGTGAATTAGGAGGCAGGCACTGTAGGGTTGGGAAGCACTCAGATGGCAAATAAAGGACGCTTTTGATAACACCTTCCCTTGAAGTTGCCAAGACCAAGATAGTGGTCAGAAAAAACCCCACTTGCCTTTGAAAAAAATTCTTTGGAAGAAGGGGAATTAAAATCTTCAATCTCTCCAGATCAATGTGGTCAACCTATACAGCTTTTAAAGAGGGAAATCCAAATAATCAAGTTTTTTTTCACAGATGCTATTTAATCTCCCTCCCCCCTATAATAAGAGCACACCATCCTCCTCTGAAAGAGCAAAGTAGTGGAAAGCTTATATACCTCACATCCAATCTTCACAAGAGCTAAAAACACACCATCCTACTTGCATTCAGCCAAAGCTGAGTCTTATTCATTCTTGAAAAAAGCTAGCCTTATTTTTCTTCTTTTTTTAAAAAAAGCAAGTTACAGCATTCAGTTGCAGGTACCCAAGAGCTTCCACTATGGTTGTTTCTCAAACCCATAATTTAAGGGGCCTTATTCATTTTTTTTTTCTAAAATCTTCTCCAAGGAGTGGGAAAATTAAGAATATCCCCTATCAATCAGACTGTCTTCCCTCATGCTTAAAAGACAAACAAGTATTGCATACCTTTAAGAGGGAGGAAAGATGAGCACACAAAAATATCTTTAAAATTACAATTGAAAAAGAAAATCCAAGCCAAAAAATGGAGCTGTCCATATTGATGGGTGTTTAAGTAATTGGTTTAAACTACTATGGGCGGAAAATAGTTCAGTCTTGTATAAAGCTGCACTAGAAAGGTGTAGAGAATAAAGGAGAAATCTATTTACAGAGTAGAGGTCAAGGATGTCCAAGAAAGAAGGTCCCAAACTTGCACTTCACTTTTTCTTAGTTGACTTCTTTGCACTGGACTTTGCTTTGGGTTTCGATGCTTTCGCCTTTTTAGGCTTTGATGCTTTCACTGGCTTAGCCTTGACAGTCTTTGGCTTCTTGGCTTTCTTTGGAGCAGGTGTGGGCTTCTTTTTGGCTTTCTTTGCCGCAGGCTTGGGCTTCTTGGCTGGCGACTTGGCAGCAGCCTTTTTGGGCTTAGCTGCTTTCTTGGGGGTTGCAGCCTTCTTGACTTCCTTTTTGGCCTTTTTAACTGGAGCTTTCTTGGGTTCATCTCCCTTGGCCAAGCGGAAGGAACCTGAAGCACCAACCCCTTTCGTCTGCTTGAGGACACCTGTTGTCACCAACCTCTTGATGGACAACTTGATTTGGGAATCAGCATTCTCACCCACCTTGTAGTGACTCTTGATATATTTCTGAATAGACTGACGGGAGGAGCCAGCCCGGCTCTTTTCAGCCTGGATGGCAGCCACAATCATATCAGAGTACTTGGGGTGGTCCGTCGACTTCTTGACTGCCTTGGCCCGCTTGGGCTTAGCAGCAGGTGCTGCAGTAGAGTTCTCAGTCATTGTGTCTTGCAATTTCCGTTTCCGAAGAGCAGCTTGTTGTCAAAGTTACCTGGCTTCTGGGCTGCTCCTAAAAGTCTTTCTTTAGGCACACAAGACTCCTTCCAAATAGCCTTGTTGCTGAGGTTCACGTTGATGAGTTGTGCCCAACTTTTCCCCTCAATTCTTGCAGATTCTTTAAAATGCACAAGTGGAGTGTCGCCCCCTTGAGGTCTCTTCCAGGCAGCTGGTGGCAGGGTGTGGTCAGGGCAGTCTTCCCAGGGAATGCCCCTCTGAAACTTAAGGAGGTTTGGCTAAGGCCGGCCGGCCAGCCTGCCTGCTTGCTTGCCTGCCTGCCTGCAAGCTTCTTCCTCTGGGCAGGCGCCCACTGCCGCCGCTTGGTGCCCAAAGCCCAGCCCCCGATCGCCTCTTTTCCTCCTCTCTGGGGCTCAATTCCCCACCTCTGCTGCCAGCCTCGGCTACGCTCCTACCTCTGCCTCTTGCTCTGTGTCTGGCTCTCTAGGCAGCAGCCGGCGCATCCGGGTATTTAGCGCTCAGGAGCGGACCGCGGTGAGGACAGGGCTGCTGGCTGCCTGTTCAGGCCCCGAATGGCGCCGCGCCGCCGACATCTGTGTTTCTTCCGCCGCCTAAAGCGGCGTTTTCCCGCTTCTCCCGGCAGCTCCTGGGCCCGGCAGCCCTGCCGCCGGCTGCTCCGGTCCTTGAGCTCTTGGGCCCCGCGGCCGGCTCCCTCTGTCGCCGTCCCCCGCCTCCTCAGGGCGCCCCAAACGGCGCTGGGTGCGAGTGGGGTGCAGCGACATTTCCCCTTTGCTCCCCCATAGCGAAGCAGCCAAGGGGGACCCGGACGGGGCGAAAGGCGAGCAACAAGGGGCACCCCTGGGCCGCCGGGAGACCCCCATCCCGGATCTCTGGGCGCTCCGAGAACCGCGCAGGGGGGCCAGGAGCAGACCGCAACTAACACAGGGAGCCCCGAGCCAGGCGAGACTCAGCTCAGACCTGCCCAGGAAGGGGGGGAGGAGTGGCTCCCCCATGGGTGGGGGGGCTGTGGGGGGACCCCTGCCCCCCATCCCGTGGTCCCCCTTTTCCGGCCGCCCCCTCTTCGGAGCCCCAGCGCTGCAAAAACTTTCCTGTTTGTTAGATGGGAAGTTTGCAGCCATCCCCTCCCCCAAGGAGTACCTGGCAGCCCCCTGCTTGGGTTTGGGGGAGACAGGGTCCCCCGGCTCTACCTTGACTCTGCTAAGCGGGTGGAAAGGGACGGGGGGGCAGCTTGCTACATTCACCCCCTGTCCCCCCAAAAAAGTCGTTCACTGGCTGCAGTGGGTTCTGAATAACTAGTTGTCTATATAAGAAGGAAAAATTGGGGAGGGGGAGACGGCACCTCTTTCTTTTTGCATCCAGGTACTGGCACCTTCTCAGATAGCCTTTATTCCTTCCGGGCTGCACCTGTGTCCCTCCCCCAATAATTTTGCACCCCACCAAAGTGCTATGGAGATTTACATAGGCTGTTTTGTTCTTGCTTAGTTTTTTCAAGGTGGAGTCGATCCTTTGGCTTAAAAACACTTTCTTAACATCATTCGTCAGGGAGGGAAGTCGGGGTACGTGACGGGTGGGATAAAGAGCAGCTTCACGAAATGTATTAACTATAATTTCCCAGTCCTGGGGGAGTGCTTAACTGTTGTTAGGAGATTAAATGTACGTGCCATCGCCATCTTGCTGGGAGAACTGAGGTTGTTTTTTTTCCCCTCCCATCTCCTCATGTGTTCTTCTTTCTCTTAATAAAGATATTAATTGTTTAAAAAGCGTAGTAGCAACATTAAAGATGCGGACTGCCTACGATACCGAAGAACTCCGGAGAGGGAAAGTAAAAACACCTCTGGAACACTTAAAAAAATAAATGATAAAATCAAGCTGGCATCCTAGCAACACGGAGAATACTAGCAACAAAAATATACATCTAGGCACTTTGACATCTCAGCCCCCCCCCTCATCCTACGTTTATTCCCCCACAGCTCAGCTTAAGAAGTTTAAATTTGTGGCATCTATTTAGGATAAATAATAATAAAGGGTGCAGTTCTGTGACTAGAATATGAATAATTCAACCTCCATATCTTTGAAGTGCCCATAGCTTTGCTCTTCGTATGATTTTTTCCGTGGGTTCTTTCCTCCAAAAAGTAATCGGACAGGTGTTTATCGACCTCGAAAAAGGGAAAACACTAATCTGAATATAAAGGGCATGCAGGGAGAGTGTTAGGATCCTACTCGGCGACGGACAGAGGCAGGCTTGGTGTTAACCCACCAATAATACAAGAAAGTTATTCAGCAAGTTCCAAAGTGAGAGGACCGTGGAGGGGGCGGCGGTGGGGGGGGGGGCGCGGGGAGAGATCGGCCCCTACCACTTTCGATTTTTTTCCTGCATTCTGAACTGTAGGTGTTTGGGGGGATTCGTTTGCTGGTTTGGCTAAGAGATCAGGTTGCGGGCTTAGGCTGCTCTTCTCCCTTCTTCCACCCTCGCTACTATCCTGGTGTATTTATCAAAAGCGACACGGTTTAAACAAACACACACATTTGATGGGGAGAGGCGATAACGTGCCTTGTAGAAACTTTTTTGTGAGGAGGAGGAGCCGTATTCCTTTTGATGTGTTCTACCAAAAGAAGAAATGCAATAGGAGAAAAGATTAGCATGCTTGCGAATTAAATGTAAGTTTCTATTTCCCACCCCCCACCCACCCAGCCACCCCAATATTTTAAAGTAGAGACTTAAAGGGTATTTGTTGGTGGAGAAAGATTGTTATCTCTGAAGACAACATAAATGTAAAAAGTGCAGTGCATGCAAAATTGTATTACATATTTTTCAGAAACTTAAAAGAGTGTTTGGAGTAAAAACAATAGAAGTGATAACATGTTTTCTTCGTCTTCTCGCTTCGGGAAAGAGCATGGACAAGTTGATTCGTGCAAATATTTCGGATGGAGCTGAGCAAGATCCTCGCAAGGTCCATCGCGTGCACAGTAGCCCATGGACGGTCCTTTTGGCTAGCAGTCATCGCCGCTTTGAAGAGCCTCTCCTCAGTCAGCTGATTAGTTTTTACAGAGAGGGGTACGGTTAAGCTTTCACCGAAAAGAGCCACCGTAGGATGCGTGAGCGGTGGCTTGTGGGAAATGTAGTCAGCGAACTGATGCGTGTTCTCCTGTAGAAACGACAACGCAGGATTACCAAAGAAACACGAACGTAACCATTAATTCGCCGCGGCGGCAGAGCGCATAGCGAGACACGTCTTTGCCTTGGGCAGGGATTACGTGCAGACTAGAGTGCATTTGTGGAGAGTCCGACCTTGTACGCAGGAGGCAACATCTCGGTCCCTTTGTTGTACCGCTCCAAGCCACTCAGTGGTTTTCCGTTAAGATTTCTTGCTGGTACATGTGGTATTTACTTCCCGTTTGTGGTTTTCCCGGAACTTGAGGCTTCACCTCAGTTTCTCCTGTAAGAAGTACCGCCTGGTGCGTTAGGAAAGAACTGCACCGTGTGGAATGGGTCTTAAAGACCGGTTTAATTTATTTAGGACGCGATCCTGCGCATGTTTAAACAGAAAAAAAAATCCTACAATTCCCAGTATTCTCCAGCTAGCGCCCTTAGAGCACAATCCTTTGCATGATTATTCAGAAGTCCTACTGAATTCATTGGAACTTACTCCCAAGTCGGTATGACCAATATTGCAGTCTTTGTAGAGTAAGCTTGTATTGGCTGCGGCAGGAAACGTTCATTTAAAGGAGGAACGCGAAAATGTAGATTTAGGTATAACTGCCTGGTGTCTCTTAATCCACTATAAAGGTAAATACAGGATTGTGTCCAGTTAGTCCTATCTAGAATAGACCTATTGAAATAAATAGGACTGCTATTAAACAGTGGACACAAGCCTCACTGGTTTAATGTTCGGCAATTTTACAAATGCAATTATTAACATAATCCACGAGCTCTTCATGAGATATGCTGATGGTGGTTTAAAAAAAATAAAATATGGAGGACAGAATGTTTCTGTTTGGCAACAATGGTATTTCTGCCATGGCTGTGTTCAAAGTCCTATTACCACATGATGATGAAGCACGAAAATGGTGATAATTGCCTCATGCCCAATTTCATGTACAGAAGCTGACCAGACTAGGAGCTAAAATTTACTTCCATGCTGGCTACTGCCCTTCACGGCAGCAGGTTACTCTTTATCAGCATCAGAGCAATGGAATTCTCTGGAAGGCAATGGAAGACATAGTTGGGCAGCTGCTGATATCTCACACTTCGACCCACTGCTGGACCCAATAATCCCCCTGGACTTCTCTCCACAAGGGCAGCCTACTTGTTTGCCTGCCTCTTGTCCTGGGCCAAACAATGGCAAGGAGTAGATGCTACCGCCTACTTCTCCATCAAAGAAGCTGTGGGTTGGGAAAGGTGTGGTAGGCAAGACATGGAAAGCAGACCATAATTTAACATGTGCGAGGAGGAAGAGTTAGAGCACCCACTGCTCCCAGCTACATCCTACCCCTCATCAATGACTAAATGGAAAGGACAAGGACAGTATCTTTTAAGAAGTATTTAAATATTTTTAGTATTTTATGTGTAGATCATCCTCTGCATACATTTTCTTATATTATTACAACAAGATGGGTTAGTACAATCTACATATTGCAAATTTTCAAGAAGAAGCTCAAAGTAGGAGAGAATTATTTACCTCTGGACATCTTATGCAGCAACTAATGCTGCTTCCCTGCTAGCAAACTGAGTCACCAATTCTTGTCCATGTGTGGCAAGCCCTGAGAATTCCATTGCTCAAGTGGCCTTAACTATTTAATTCTTCTGAGGGGTGTCAGTGTGCAGCATTTGTCTCTGGAAGAAGCAGGCTCCTTATGTTGGCTCCACCAACTTCTCCCAGGAACTTTTGGTTGCCCCCCCAGAAGCACTAAATTGCTATTGCAGAAGCAGTGTGGGCTGCTTGCACAGTGGAATTGGTGGGGCACAAAAGAATGAGAGGGCATAAGCACCCTTTGGATACTGCTCATGGCACTGGTGAAATTAAAACCACGGAGTTGCCAGGTTGCTCATTTGGCCTCACTGCAAGTTAATTGGCTTGCACTACCTCCAATTTCTGTTTAGGCCAGCTAAAGAAAAAAAATGCTCAGGATGCTTTGCACCAGCAGTGGGCAACCTGGTGCCCTCTAGATGTTTTGTATTATACTTCCCATCGGCCCCAAACATGGCCAGGTTTTACACAAATGAACATTTACTTAGACTACACTAAATGCTTTTTGATATAGCTTTTACTTCAAAAAAGAGGGAGATTATATATTCAGAACAAAGCAATTTCTTTCTACACAACCAAATCCTATGCTGCGACTGCTACTGCAGCAATGACTCATTTGCACTGCTACTTAAGGGGCAATGCCATGATCCGAAAACAGTAGTTGGTGTTTGGGTACAGATAAATTTGGAACACTAATCCAGTAGCCATCATAAGCAGAACTGTGTATGCTTCTGATGTATGCACACATCAAAAGTATACACATAATTCAGCACATTAAAACATCACAACTTCCTATTTCAAAAGATCACACCTTTTAAGGAGCATGTTTCTAACCCTCATGGTGGTGAATAGAAGCTTTAGTGAGGCCAGCTCATCCTAGTAAGCAGAAAAGAACAAATGCAAAAGCAGCAAATTGCTAACAAAGACTTTAAGTGAGATACTTGTATCTTCCTTCAATAAGAGGCATAGATTGTACAAATAGTTAAGGCAGCCATCCCCAGCCTGACACTTTCCTGATATTTAGGGCAATTGTGGGTTAATCTATTATTTTCACATTAACTAGAAAGCCATAATTCAGTAGTAATTCAATTGCTAGAGAGGCCTGAAGATGAACATTAGTATCTCCTAATGTTGCTTCAAGCAACCTAACAGAAAGCAACCTAAGGCCAGGTTACCATGAAAGCAAGAAAGAAAAAACTTGTGGTTTTGCGACCTGTTCACACACTTCGATCAGGCCTTTTGAAGAACGGGACCCATTATTTTTGCACATCACATTCTGTAGTTGCAAATTGTGAAGCGCAAGCGCTCTTCGTGGCAGTCATAGCCATGCTTCCCAGCAGGGTCCCAAAATCCAGGCAACTACGTTGATCCGTACAAACCTCTAGCAGTTTCCATAGAATGTCCATTGCAGACCAAGCTACTCCAAAGGACTGTATTATAACCAAGAAAGTATTTTGTTGCTGAGAAATTTCATTCCCCCACAGCTACTAAGAGGATCTCAGTGAAGCTCAGAGAGAACAGGGAAGCCTGTGGGGGTGCCAGATCCTGCTGGCACCTGCTAATCCAAAAAGTGCCAGCACTGTCTCTGAGAGCCTTGATTCCCTGGGTTCTGCTCCCTACACAGCATGCTAGCTTGCAAGTGTAACCATTAACAAACCAATGTTGTAGCACATCCTCACCTCTTAAGAGGGCTGATTCTGTTTAGGGTCCTGGCCAATAGGCCCTCCTTCGAAATAGCACCTACTGGTAGTCAAGGACAGTCCATTCCTTCCCCAACTCAGCACTCCATGACTCTGGGGCATTATTCAGCCTTCATAACCTTTTACACTGAAATGTTGCTCCTTTAAGGCACAACCCTGTGGATGTTTGAACAGAAAAAAGGCCTACAAGTCCCAGCATGCTCCATCCAGCATAGAATCAGTTTTCTTTCTAATCATGCACAGCATGGCACCTGTAATGATCTGCTAAACTCAGGGATCCCCCAAGCCTGCCAGTAACCAGGGGAGGCTGGTGACTGCTGTTAGTAGAGCTCCTTGTCGATTGCTGCTTTTCTCAAGTTTTATAGGAGCTACCCATTGTTTTGAACTTCATTCCCAAAACAGGCTCACCATCATGTATAGTTCCTATAAAGCTCAGAATAAAAGCTGCTGTTGATATGCCTGTTTCTATTAAGGATAGGCTGGGCATGTACACAGTAGGCATGTCATGAGTGGAGCCAGCTAGAGCCAGGGGTCAGACTAGATGGCCCAGGAAGCCCCTTCTGACTTGCTCTGTTTCTGTTTCCATATGGAGCCCCACTGATATAGGTGCCTGCCCTGCTGATTCCTCTCACTTTGGCTCAGTCCTCCTGGCACTCACCACTGGAGTTTACTGTTCCTGGAAGTGAAGGAATGGTGGATACTACTAACCAGCCAACCAGAACAGTAGGCAAGGCAGACTTCAGGCCTGTAGAATCTCTTTTCCTAAAAAGGATACTAGGAATCCCAGTGCACACTGGAGCAAAATATCACAACCTCAAATATAACCTGATGGGTTCTGAGCTAGCAGTGACTGGTTGAGAAAGAGATCCTGGGGTTGTAGGGGGCAGCTGCTGCGAAAAAGGTAAAACTTAATGTTAGGCATAATTAGGCAAGGAATTGGAAAGAAAACTGACAAGATTATATTGACCTTATACAAATCTATGGTGCAACCACATTTATGATACTGTGTCTAGTTGCAGTCACTCCACCTAAAAAAGGAGTATTTTGCAGTTGGAAAAATTGTCAAAAAACATGGAGGATTGGTGCAACTCCTTTTGTGAGGAAAGGTTACAAAATCTGGGTTTAGCTTAGCAAAAAGACAAGGGAGATGTAGGTGTACAAAATCATGCATGTTGTGTAGAGAGTGAACAGGAAGCATTGTGCCCCCCTCACATACTAGAATGTGGGGGTCATCCGGTGAAGCTGAAGCTGATTGGTGGTAGATTCAGGATAAAGGAGATACATATTCACACAGCGCATGATTGATCTGTGTAATTCCCTTTCACACAATGCAGTAATACGCCACCAATTTGGATGGCTTTAAATTTGGATTGTTGGACAAATTCAAGGAGGAGGCTATTACATATAGTTTTGATGGCCATAGCTGGGTTTTCTGTGAGCAGCTGCTTGGCTACCCTGTGAACAGAACGCTGGATCAGATGGACCTTGGGGCTCTTGTTAAGGAGACAAAGTGTTGACTCAAGCATGGGAATCCAACAAAGATTGAGCAAATTGTCATATATTAGGATACAAGTTCATACAAGTACAAATCAACATGCACCTTATAGGAGATCAGGCTATTAACAACCTGATTTAAGATGTTTGTTTTGTTCATGCCATTGTGAAACAATTGGGAGTCGTGCACTTGCTGATTTACTGCAAATCATCTCATCGTCTATGAAAAGATTCCTTTCTATGGTCTGCCATCCCAGCCTTACAAGCTTCTGAAGAGGAGGGAGATAAAATAGGTGAACTGATTTGAGCTGTCAAATAGCACTAGGTACCGGTGATGGTAAAGCGGATGTGAAAACAGCAAACGTGATCTTCTGTGAATATAGCATGTCTAGCACTTACCGTAACTTTGAGTACAGTAGCCTTCCCCAACCTGGGGCCATCCAGATTTGTCAGAATGCAACTCCCCAGCTGGTTGAGAAGGATGGCAATTAGAGTCCAGCATACCCGAAAAACACCAAGCTAGAGAGGGCTGATTTGCTGCAGAGAGAGTTCGTAACAATTTTTGTTGCCAAACCAAGAAACAAACAAGCAGCACCAACGTTTGTGTTTCAGGATTTTATTAAGTTAGTTTATAACTGTGCAGAAAAAGAAGAAATCAGTCACCGTCATCATTTGGCTCTGGCGACATTAGCAGTGAAGTCGCCCCTCACAGGAACATACAAGTGGAAGACGAGCTTCTGGAATGCTGTGGATGCTGTCACTGTGGTAGGATGCACAGGCATTTTCAACAACATGGGGAAAAAATCTGCTTGTGTTTCAAGGTTGTGAAAATGAACAACTAGTCCCAGATCCTTAACAAAAGGAAGCGAACATGAATGAAAAACCTTGTGTAGTCTTTGGACCGACACCAGTTTCTCTGACAAAGCCATCAGTAAAACATTCTCCCAGCAAGGTGCATCACCACGAAGCGATGCTGTCATTTCCAAGGAGACTCACCATAAAGCTGGATGTGTGTGACTTTCTGTCTCTGCTTGAAAAGAATTGGAAGTAGGTGGCCATTGGTATTTTAGATATACTCAAGGATTTTGGAAGAGGGATCAGTTATGATGACTAAAAGGAGGCTGGGGAGAAGGATCTGGTTTACTTCTCTGGTCAACTGCTGCTTAAAACATAGTATAGGATTCCATAATGTAACCCACCCCTCAAAACCATATAAAATATATTTTCATGTATAAAATCCCCAGAAGGTGCAAATACTAGGTTCCAGCCCAATACACGCTGAGTAATGCAGGTACATGTGATGGACAGTCCAATGGAGGTTTGGTCCTGTTTTCCTGGAGGGGGATGCTGCTTGCTAGGTTCCATCTTTGTCCTCCAAAGTGAGGGACTCAAAGCCAATTAACCTGAGGAATGGACAAAAAAAGAATTAAGGAAATTAACGCCTGAAACGTATTACACTGCGCAAGGTTTAGGACAGAGGTGCACCACTTGTGTCCCCTCCAGGACTTTAACATGTTCCCCCCATGAGAGCACACCTGCTGCTGCTGAATCCCGCCGCCTAAGCTGCCTGTATTCTCCACTCCACCCCACAGCAATCCTCACCCAGATCACTCTTGCCCTGCCACTCTTTGCAGCAAGAAGTGAGCACACAAACACCCCTTTGCCTAGCTTCCAAGGAGGCCCTATGCCCAATACAAGGGAGTCCTCTAATGCTGCAGGGAAGAAGCCCCCATCCACCAAACCCTCCCTTCCTCTGCATTTGGACTAATCAAGCTCTACTTGCCAATACTGTTGTGCAGCATTTCCTTCTCTTGCAAGGCTGCCATGGCCAGGCGCAGATGCTCCTTCAGCTGCTCAATCTCCCGCTCCGACCACTGCTTGATGTGGTTTAACTCTGTGTAGACGTCCTGGTATTTCTCCATGGCAAACTTCTTGTCCTGGGAGAGGAAGGAATCACTGCACGGAGACTGCTGTTTAGCTCATGGAAAGATCCCTGAGAGAATCCTCTTGTTCAGTTTACTCTATGCCCTCCCCCTCCCCCCCAAAAAATAGAACAGCTGGAAGAACATGGTAGCTGCATGGAAGTACAGACTGCAGGGGGCCAGAGGTCTCTGAAGGTTCCTCACCGATTCTCCTCTAGTGGTGCAGAACCTCAGAACAGGGTGCCAAATTAGGTCCTCCAAGAATTCCCAAAGTGGCCACACCCCTTCCCCAGCTTCACCCCCTCTTCCCACCCACCAACAGTTTGCTTGATTTCCCAGCTTTTGTGCCATTTATCTCCCCATTCTAAAAGGTTAGTTCCTGGCAGTAATAGTTTTAAACTAAAGTATGTGGAACCAGCTGCCTAGAGAGGTGGTGAGCTCTCCCACACTAGAGACATTCAAAAAGAAACTGGACAGCCATCTGAGTGGGATGGTGTAACGTGGTGTCCTGCAACAGCAGGGGGTTGGACTCAATGGCCTTCATGGCCCCTTCCAATTCTACTATTCTATGTTTCTGTGTTGGTATTTTGGGCACTTCCCCTTTCATCTTTGGCCTAAAATACCACTGGAATAAAGCTCCTAAAGGATTCTCCAAAATGGAATTCAACTCTCAGGCTGAAGGGTGTCCTGAACCCCTACCCCTAGTGTAATAGAAACCCTTTGGTGAGAAACAGAAATTTTAAAAGCTGAAGGAATCTTAGAGACTGTAGATTGGAAGGCCTTGATGTGCTGGTTATGAACTAGATTTTGACAGTACAGCTTTGAGTGTGGCTGGACAGCATGCCTGCAATGGGTAACAAAAATTTAAAAATGGGTAACAGTAATGTGAATGGGTAATGTGAATTTAACTTTGATCGTACACTGACATTCTGGAATGCTGCTGTTCTGGGAAAAAAGGGGGCATGCAAATCTAGTAACACTGCAGAGCAATTAAGAAGAATGGGAAGGTGCAGATGCACAGGGGAGAAGGAGCCCACCACTATAATCCTTCTGTTTCATGATTAAGGGCAGTGGTAGGTGGGTGGGTTGGGAGGCATTGGGTGGGTCAGGGAGTCTTTTGCCCCAGCGGTTGCATTCCTGCCACCACCGCAATGCTAAGCTGGACAATGGCAAAAGATGGGCTGCTGGATTTTGACAGCAAGATGCCCCTCCCTTTTTTACTGTTCCTAACTTTAGTGACCATGGCCACATGTGGCCCACTTCTGCTTTAGGGCAAAGATGGGACACTTCCAGCTTGGAGGACCTAAGCAAAGCCTCACCCTCTACCCAGAGCTCTGAAGAGCAAAGCCAGTATGCTCTCTGCTAGCACTTCTGGGATCCATCCTGGTTCAAAGGCTAGGATTCAGACAGTCTAAGGCTGCCAGCTGAATGCTCCTGTTGCACCATCCCCATGTGGCGAAGGGGATGGTGCAACAGGAGAGCTGAATCTGGAAGAGCCCCAGCCAGCACTTCAGTTGGGGACCCCAAAACACAGAGCAGGAGGGTTACGCCAGTCACCTTGCATTTCTTACAAGATATGAACGTAATATATAAAGTTTGTGCCCCAAAAGTTGCAAGAAAGAGAAGAATAATGGATTTAATTTTTGCTGCCAGAGAAGGGAACTATGGTCCTGCATGTCAGGAAGGAACCAGTCTGGGGAAGGCCACACTGACCTGTTGTGCCTGTCTCTAAGGCAGGAGTGATCCTGCTGGATTACAACTCCCATCAGCCAGCTTGACTATTGGCCAGAGACCAGGATGGAAGCTGGAGTCCAATGACATCTGGAGAAACAGGTTCCTCATCCCTGCTTTAAGATGTGAGCAAGACATACTTCACCTTCTTCCTACAAACAAGCAAATCCAAGTTGCTCCTTAGAGGTTTACCTTTTGCATCATTTGTAGTTCATCTCTAAGGCACTGCACCTCTTGTTTCATGTACTGGAGTTCATTCTCCTTCACTCGGAGCAGCACCTGTGAAGAAGGACAGAAGGGAGAAAAGTAAGGGAGAGAAGTCTTAGTATTAACCAGGGAGACAGTTTTCAATAAACTGCGATTAACTTTGTATTGCTCTGGAAAAGCATCAAGAGCGAAATTGTTCTTTTTATTGCCCTGGAGAAATAGCAAAAGCGAGATTGCCTAAGTGTCCTGAAATGCCTTCTGGCATGAAGCAAAGACACTGGAGTATGCACATTGTCATGAGCAAGCCAAGTGGCTTTCAATATGGACGAAGTACTCACAACTGTCTGGAGTGCAACCAGGTTTGGCAAGTAATCCAACCTGAGTAGAGAACAGACGCCAAGGGCTTCTTCACACAATCACTGCACAGCCGGTGGCAGCTGTGCGTACTGGCAGGGAGGAAGGTATGCAACTTCCATTTGCAGTAGCCCACAAACAGACAGCTAGCTCTGTGGATCAGCTTTCAGGTTCTGAATTCAGCATGGACTAGCTTTTGGCAGGCCATTACCATGCCACTGCAAAACTATATTTGCAGTAGCGCACCAATAGCCAATCCAAGCTCAGTTCAGTGTAAAGGTGTCAAGCACAAATGGTCAAAGCACTGTGGAGTTAGGTAACTTTTAATGTTTTAATGCTTTTGCCACTTTTAATGTTTTTGTTTTTACTCTTTCATTCTTTTAAATCATTGTCAAGTGCTTTCAGCATACTCGAGACAAATCAAGTTACAACTGAGGCTCTGTTTTTATTAATCAAATGGTTTTCACAAGACTACTCAGCAACAACTATAGAATTTCACATTCAGCTAAGAGGTCCATTGCTCTAAAATAAGTAGAATCAAATTTCTAACATGTAACTTCAGAGGACGGAGTCCTGCAAACACTGGTCTGGACCATAATCTGTAGGCAGATTTCCAGAAATCATCAAAGGTAGAAGCAGGGCAGCCATAAAAATGAACACAGTGGAAAGGAATTTGGTTTCAACAGAGGGAGATACAGCAACAAAGCTGGAAAGAAGGGCTGAAAGGAAGGAAGATCTGCTGTAGATGGGATCAAACCATTCACAGTTCTGTGTAAACATTTTTTTTTTAATTTGGGCATAGATGGACTTCAGTATCCCATGGTTTTTGTGGATACACACACGAAGAACAGGAATTTCAGTGCCCTTTGAACCTTGCTGTCTTCCTTTAGCAGGTAAATGCAAAACTAGAGATTCTATACATGTCTGGTTAAGCTGCATGATGCCGAAACCCCCATGTGCGGCTGGAGAAGTTCTGAGTTTCTTTGAGTTTAACCCGAAACAGGACAAGAGCCAAAGCTTTACACACAGAGCAGACCATCCTTTCCCAACCTAGCACTCTCCAGATCTGTTGGATTAGAACTCCAGTCATCCCAACCAAGTTGCTTTCCAATACATCCAGAGGGTGTCAGGTTAGGCAAAGCTGTAGTTCATGTAGCCCAGGGGCTGAAAATATGTTTGGCAATTGAGAAACTGTCCTGGGCGCCACCACAAAATGGCTTCCATAGGAAGCATAGCAAAGGATAGGTAACCTGCCAGAAAGACTGACAACAAGGCAAAAATGGGATCTGAGCCGCAGTGCACTGAACTGCCTTTGAGCCCAAAGTTTTCAGTGCCATGAGAAACCTATTTCGTAGCAATCCTAGCTGCCAGGGTGAAAATGTGTTAATTTTTCAAAAGAAGTGTGTGGGGTAGCAGAACAGCTTCATGGGTGCCAAGTGAGGTATCCAGGGCACAATGTTGCCCCTAAGTACCAAGATGCCAATTGCTGATGGAGCGCCTGGTTACAGCTCTTCTTTGTTCTATATGCTATCATTATTTTTCCCTTTTACTTTTTGTATAAAATGCAAGCACAGCCCTTCAGCGCTCAGAACCATCCTGTGAAAGAGCTCACCTTTATTAGTAAGCCATTGCCATTGTCGTGAGCCACAGAAAGAGCCCAGATATGGGCTACTGTAGTGGCATACAAACTGAAATAAGTAATAGTTGCATTTCACCTATGGGGAAGCAAGGCTGCCCTAAAACTTGTCAGAAAATCCATGCATGACTAACAACGGGTTTGTATTAAGATCCAAGTAAGGCACTCTCCAGATTGAATCACTCATTCGTTGCTGTACTGTTTTTTTGTTTATAAATTTTTTTCCAAATGCAGATGCCGCTGGAAATTGCACAAACCTCTCCCCTTTCCAGCCTTCCAAATCGATGACTATTTTCTTGGCACTCTGAAACACTGTGCTCTCTGATGTAAGCAGCTGTTCATACCCAAGACACAGAAACTCAGAAAACAAGGGATTTTCTGTTCAACAAAAAGCAATCATCTTCCTCACCTCGAGCTCACAAGAGTTCCTTTCACTGTTATGGGAAGCACCATCCTGTGAGCGTTGGGCTGTGATGAATGTCCGTAACTGCCCAATCTCCTCTGACAGGCGCCTCTGTAATTCCTGGAGGCAAGAATGCAAAAGTTGGGGCATCTGCTTTATTCAGCTTAAGGGTGGCAATGGACACAAATCATAAGTCCATCTTTCCAGGACTCCTTACCCCTTTCCCCAGCTTTTAGTATAGCCCATGCTATTTAGAAGAAGGGCTGAAGCTCACATATCTGTTTTGTATGCAGAGGTCCCAGGTTCAACCACTGGTGGCTCCAGGTAGAGCTGGAAAAACCCCTGCCTAAAACCCTGGAGAGCAGCTGCCAGTCAGTGCCTTGCCAACCATACTGGGCTAGGACCCACAGTGCAACCAGAATAAGGCAGCTTGCCATGTTCCTGCTCAGCTTGCTTCAGAAACAAGACATTTGTCAGTCTTCACAAAACCATTGCCAAAAGCCTCAAGTATCATGACCCAACAGCAGCTGCTCTATAAAATGTCAAGCAAGAACTTGGAGCTTTTTGCCTGACTTCTGAAGGACTTTTAAAGCTGCTTAAATTTACAGTGATTGCAACAGTCCCCCCCACCCGTAAAGACCTTCCTCAAATGCTGCCCCCCCCCTGCACCATTCCAATTCCTTCCCTTAGCAACACTTCCTATATTTAGAGGCAGAGCCATAGCTTGGTGGCCAAGGGCCTGCTTTGCATGCAGAAGGTCTCGGGTTCAATCCACAGCATATTCAAGTATGGAGAGGAATGAGTTCTGCCTGAAGCCTTGGAGAACCACTGCTGCCAGTCAGTGTCAACAACACTGGGTAGCTGGGCCCATGGTCTCACTTGGTATTAGCAACCTCCCTAAGTTCCTAGCCACTTGCCTGGTTTTGCCGCAGCAGCTCCTTTCCCTCCTGTTGGCAGCGCTGCAGCAGTTGCTCCTGTTCTTCTGCCTTCTGCATGAGATTCCCAATCTCCAGGCACTTCTGTGAATACTGTTCCGAAAGCACTTGCAGCTCCCGCTTTAGAGATTCCACATCGGATCTGCAGGAGAGGTTGGAATGTTGCACCAGGACTCCCTGTTATTTCCCCTCCCAGGCTCCCAGTAGCAACAGACCTCCCAACACTGGTATATCAGCACCCGCTGGCCCAAGGGCTACAAAAGCTGTACCTTGACCAGAGGATAAAAGGTGCTCGGCGGCAGAAAGGATCAGTCAGGTCTCAAATGACCAATCACTAACAGTTACAATTGGAAAAGAAGTAGGGCTTCCAGTGAAGATGTATATTATGCAGATCTACAATATTTAAGCTTAAGATGGGGTGGGGAGTCCAGTGTGAGGGCCAAACTCAGTTTTGCAGAAGGTCTTGGAAGCTGCACTGTAGCGGGGAGTAGGACTGAAGGTAAAAGCAGGCAAGACAAAAAATGCCAGCATATTTTAGCTGAAAGCCCTTATTGCCGATCATTCTGCCTTAGAAGAGGCATTAAAGCCTTTCAGGATAGGTGGGGAAAAACCTGCATAAAAGCCTGGAAATCACTAAACAATCAGCAACTGGGGGAAAGGGGGTGTGGTCAGGAGAAGGGGGTGTGGCTATCAGGAAAACTCAAGACTGAACTGGGAAGGGCAACATTTGGCTCCCGTGCCCGAGATAACTAAGCAGCCAGGATGTCACAACTGGGCATTTTGCCATTTCTTCAGCACCAGTGGCACTGCAGCCTGCATGTGGGAACCCACCATTGCTCCCTCCCTCTCTCCTAGGGGTCAACATTCAAAGTTTGCAAAGGGGCAAAATGTAATTCTAGAAGTGTTGCTTACCGATGTTGCTGATGAAGTGCATCTGAGTCTAAAACCCCTTTCTGGAAACTGCGGGTCCTGCTCAGTTCTTTGTTCAGTTCCTCCCTGTGTGCCTTCTTCAGTGCTTCAATTGCTAAAGCAAAGGGAAAGGAAAGGAAGAATGAGCGAGAGAGGAGGTGGCACCCGTATGAACTCTACCAAATTGAGATGCCTGGTGCATTTTATTGCTTCCTAACTAATGGGAGAAGCAAGGGTTTTCTTGGGCAGGGTCAGAGATCAATGGGAAAGCAAGTGCTTTCTATGCACAAGGTCCAAATCTAATCTGAGGCATCTCTAAATTAAAAGGAACTGCAAGCAGATAAGGAAGATTTTCTGTGCAAGGTGCCAGAGAGCTGCTGTCAGTCAGAGTGTGCAACACTGGCTTAGATTGGCCAAGTGCCTGACTCCGGATAATGCAGCTTCCTATGTTCAGAAATTTGCTGGCCAGTCCTCAGTTACTCCTATGCCATACAGCACAATAGCATAGCATACATCTATGCCAGCCTTTGCCAACCTGGTACAAATCCAGATGTTTTGAACTACAACTCCCATCAGTCCCTACAACATGGCTAATGATCAGGAAAAATAAGTTATTCTAGAGGGCACCCAGGTTCGGAAAGACCTACCCAGCTCTCTGTCTAATGCATCGAACTCTATAATAGCTTTCCCCAACCTGATATCTTCCTGATGTGTTGTACAACAATTCCTATAATCCCCCACCACATATGTTATATACTGCATGTGTGTTAGCCTGACATGCCTGATCCTGCCTAATCTTGAAAGCTAAACAGAGTCAGGTCTGGTTGAAATCTAGATGGATGACTTACTGCTGTTAGCCATCCAGACAACTTCAGCTAGAGGCAGTATGGAAATGCAGTGAATAATAATTATAATCCTATTAAGTTTATATAAAAATAAAACCAGCTCAAAGCTGGTTCATGCCTCCACATTTTATCCTCACAACAGCCCTATGAAGTAGGTTAGTCTGAGAGAGGGCCACTGGTCCAAAGACACCCAGTGAGCTTAAAGGTCCAGAGATGCATGGGAAGGCCTTGAGCCCCATTTTCTCCAATCTGAGCCCAACACTGGCTTATGGCACTAGGATTTTCCAGCTGGTATAAAGAAAAGACTGCTTGTGTGCATTCTTTAGCATGGTACTCTAAAGGAGATCTCACAGACACACAGACACGGGCATCAACCTGCAGCAGTGGCAGCTGCCTCCTCGAACAGAAGTCGCTCCTTCTCCTTCTGCAACTGTTCCATCTCCTGCCGGTGATGCCGCCGCAGTTCGGCCATGACCTGTTGGTGAGACGTCTCCATCTCTGCTAAACTGCGCTCGCATGCCTCCTGCCAGGTAAGATTTGAGGTGTGCGGGGAGAGGAAGGAGATGAAAATGAGAACAAAAAGCTTTTGGTAGCCTGATTGCTAGATTCAGGGCACAATCCTATGCCCATTCACACAGAAAAAACTCCTACAATTCCCAGCATATCCAAGCCAAATATGGCTGGCTGATGAATGTTGGGAGCTGTAGAACTTTTATCTCTCTTTACACATTGTGCACTTAGAAATGTGAACTCTGGAGAGTCCAGGAACCAGTGTCAGGTCTGGCAGACAAAACCACGAAGACCCCAAATGGGGTAGATTTTAAGGCAACTATGTATACTCAATGTTATGACAGGAAAACAAAAGCCCTTCAATTTTCTCCATACTAGGTTTTGATATCTTTAAAACACCATCCTATATGGTGCAATGTAAATACCCACAACTTGCTTCCCTTTACTATGTTCATCCCTGTTTCATATATGGGGGCAGCATATCAAGGGTAGGTCAGCACAGAAAGTAGTAACAGGTTTCTCATAACATTAAACAGGCAGCATGAAACCATACAGTTTTCAGGGATTAAGTTATAAGGTCACACTCCTGATGGGGGGGGCACTATTTTTTAAAAATATGGAGTATAACTGAGACAGAGAAAATCATTCCTTAAAAGGGAATGGCAAACTGATTGTTTCGAGATATTTTTTTTGTGGGGGTTTTGATTTATGTAAATTTAATTTATGTACTAGTACTGAAAATTTTAGTATGCGAATATATCCAACAGCATATGTTGCACCTTCCAGGACTTCAATTTGAGGTCTATTCACAGCAGGAAAAAGAGTAGTCCCAGACATGGCGGCTGAGGGTTGAGGGGCAGTAACTCTCATTGCAATCTAAAGTCCAGGCTGGAACAGCTTGGAAGCTTCCCCCAAACTCCAACAAAATGCCTGTTCCAGCATTAATAATAGCGCTAGAACAGTATTCCTCCTACCCTCTTCCATCTCGCTTGTCAGATCGAAGTGGGCAAGGTCTTCACAGCTCTGTGAGCCCGATTTAGCATTATGAAAACAAGCCACCATGAACCCCAGCATCACACACTTGCACAGAAGAGTTCAGAAGCCTTTGCTTCTATTTTAGATTAACTGCAGCCTCACACAGTTAATATTACTTATAGTTAGGTGAAGCAAACCAGCCTTAAACCATTGTTTATGAAGTTGGCTCGTTTCTACTAATGGCAATTAACTGAAGGAAGCAGACAGGAAGAAAACTGATATGTTTGAAACATGGTGCAGTTTTGCAAATATGCTGAACAGGCAGAAAGATGAACAAGTGGGTCCCAGAGCAAACCAAGCCAGAACTTTCACTGGAAGCAAAGATGAAAGAATCTGAAGCTATCATACTCCAGGCACATCATGAGAAGGCAAGACTCATTAGAGAAAATAATAATGTTAGACAAAAAGTTCAAGGCAGAAGAAGAGGAAGACCAACTGTGACATGGATCAATTCCATAAAGGAAGCCACAGTCTTGAGTTTCTGAGCAGGGCTGTCAAGGACAAAATGTTTTGGAGGACTGTCATTCATAGGGTTGCCATAAGCTGGAGACAACATGATGGAACATAACAACAATGCATTAATTCAGGCTTGGATGACACAAGCAACTGTGGTTAGTCTAAAATGGCAGTTGATTTCCTTCCTGCAGCCAAGTGTGGGCAGGAGCAGGGCTGAGAGCCTAAGTCTCACCATGATCCATTCTAATGAGGCTAAACCATAGTGTTATGCAACCTTTCCCAACTTGCATTTCAGTTTCTTAGAAGGCGGGGGGGGGGGGGGGGAACCATGCAAAAGCTGGGAAACACTCAAGCCACTGACAGGGGAAACCCCAAAGCGCCAGACTGTCCCAGGAAAGGCAGGTTCAACTTGCAGGCCAGAGGTTTGGCATGCCTGGTTCTACTATAATCCCTGCTCTAAAAAAGACTCTCAGCATGTCGGGTATTTGCATAGGACAAGCAACGTTTTCTTCCCAAACTTAGTTCATACTTCTCTCAACACATGGGAGTTTGTCCTAGTTTAACTATGAAGTCAGTAATCTCCTTGCTCAGCTTTAGTTGGCAAGCAGGCAGGCCAGAGTTCTGTGACATACTGCACTGTTTATTTTGATTCCATTAATTGACCACATAGGTCACAATGGAAGGTGTGCCACTGGGAAGGGACTGGCCCATATTTCTTTCTAGCATTGTAGTACCTACTGACGTTAAAACTCTGGAATCCAGAGTACCAATCAATGGATTTTAACTCTCCTAGTTATTAGCCAGCCCGCTGCTTTTCAACAGCAGCCAGAGAGGCAGCCCAACAGAATGCCAGTGAAAATTTGGCCACTCGAGCAAAGCATGTTTTGCTGTTAGAACAGCATTATGAGGTTTCCACAGTGGCAGTAACTTTCCCCTTCAGCAAACATTGATGGGTGGAGATGCGATATACATATCTAGACAGGCCAGCTTCCTGCCTACAGTTCCTCAAAGATGTATTTGACCATGGCCATAACATGTGTTTCAGATTAAAAGGAACCGCAGGATTTTTGTGTTGGCAGGAAATATGGAGATCATCTAGCCCAGCCCCTTGCTTGATGCAAATCTTAATGAAGAAATGCAACCATTAGGATCACTGCTTAAATATGTTCACTGAAGAAGAGTCCAGCACCTACCCAAGCAGTCTGTGTCACTACTGAACAGCTCTTAACATTCGGAGCTTTCCTTTAACGTTCAGATGAAACCTGCTTTATTCACATTTCCAACCATTCATTCAAGACCTAACCTAATTTACTTTGCTTTTCACACAACTGTTGTCATTGTACTTCAATTTCAGGCCAGGGCCCCTATCACAGTACTAATGAATCAGTCATGGAGGTGGGGGTGGAGATTCCACTCCCTGTCTTCTTCAAAAGCTTTGTTTAAACACAAGAACTTCGACAAATATTTGGGCACAAGGTTCTCCCTCCTGTTCTTGAACCTGCCACTGACCACCTGTTGAATGAAGGGAAGGAAAGATTTCTTTGTTGCCCTGTCCAATCTTCCTCCAGCTGTTCCCCTTTTCTCTGTCTCTATCTGCACTGCCAGCCTCTAGCCTTGCTGCTCCTTTCCACCCTGCCGTAGCCATTATTCGACTAGAAACACAGAAACAGAGCAAGCCTTCTAGAAGGGGCCTCCCAAGCCTTCTAGTCTGACCCCTGGCTCCAGTTGGCTCCGATCATGACATGCTTACCATGTGCATGTTCAGCCTATCCTTGAACACCCTCACCAATGGGGCTTCTACCACCTCCCGTGGAATCCCGTTCCATACCCTAGGAAAGTGGTGGCAAACCTATGGCACGCGTACCAAAGGGGGCACGCAGAGCCCTCTGTCGGCATGCGAGCCAAGTTGCCCCAGCATCACCCCAGCAGCCGAGCATCGGATAACAGCATACACAGGGGCCATGCGCATGCTTGGAAAGGAGTAGTGGTGCCAGGCGATGAAGTCACGAGCCATGACTCATTAGCCGCGACTCGTCCGAGCTTTCGCATGGCTGGTCAGTGCGCTGCCACAGACAGACAGACAGACAGACTTGCTTGGACTGGCTGTGAGTTGTTTTTTCTAAACTAAAACCTCAGTTTTCAGGTTTTATTGCAGTGTTGGCAGTTTGCGATAAATAAGTGGGTTTTGGGTTGCAGTTTGGGCACTTGGTCTCTAAAAGGTTCACCATCACTGGATTAGGGTTAGAAAAACGAGGTGTCCTGGCATGATTTTGATACTTAGAATGTGTTTAGAATGGACAGAAAGGATGAGCTGTGCAGGAACAGCTACTTAAGGAAGGCTTTTTCAAAATCGCCCTCTTTTCAATGGTATTTTACCCCTCTATAAGGGTTAGGGGAGTGCACCAGGGCAGGGTTAGGGCAGTGGTGGCGAACCTGTGGCTCGCGTGCCACAGCAGGCACACAGAACCCTCTCTGTCAGGGGCTCTGTCCATATTTGCTTGGACAGGCTGTGAGTTGTTTTTTCTAAACTAAAACCTCGGTTTTCAGGTTGTATTGTCATGTTGTCAACTTTGCGACAAATAAGTGGGTTTTGAGTTGCAGTTTGGCACTCGGTCTTTAAAAGGCCCGCCATCAACTAGGAGTCCTTATTAGGCTCACCCTCCATGGGAGCCATTTTGTAATGGTGCCCACAGCAGTTACGCAAATTCCCAGATGATCTTACAAGTCCAAAGTGGTTGGGGAACCTTATTTAGACTGAATTAGGCTGAAATAAAAACACTTAACAGTGCCTATCAATGAGGGAAGATTTTCTCTTGGCAGCCACTTCAGCACTACAAGACTTGAGAAAACCTCACCCAGCTGTGTAAGTAATTCCTCTAAGAGAGGAAAGCATGATTGCAAAATTGCTCAGAGCAGCTTTTCCCAGTGGGTCCCTCTATGTGTTATTGGCCTTCTGCTCTCATGAGCCCCAACCAGCATGACCAAAATACTAGGAATTGTTCTCCAAAGCATCTGGAGGGTTCCCAGCTCAGGGAAAGGCCTTATTAGGGTTTTCTGCTGAATTCTAGGTCTTAAAGCCCAATGAAGTCTCAAGGCAATCACTAAGCTGCTTTTAGGGCTTTTTTGTTTGGCTCAAAAAGTCAGACAGATGACCTATTAGTCAAAGGAGAAACTGGTTATTTTCAAATAGACACTATAAGCGCCAGATAAAAGCACTGCAGTTCCATCCAGACCTGTTAAACAGGACATTCCATCAACCTAAAAGGATCCTGGATTACAAGAAAGCTTCTAAAATGGCTGCATCAGATCTATAAACTGTGTCTGCACCAGAATATCTGGTAGCAGTTTTTTTATTATGCCATGCTTGCTCCTCTTTGCTTCCGACTTACATTTTGCATTCTTCTTGTGGGTGCATAAACCAACTATGATTAGGCTAAAATGCTTACAAAGGCTAAGGGCTCAAGACCAGGACTTTCCCCAAAATTGAGAGCTTTGGCCATGAGCTTGGTGGGGAGTTCCTTGCATACAGCAGCTACATATAATTAACATTGATTACAGATGGGCCTGATTGTGGTTGCTATGGCAGCAATGATCCACAAAGTACAAGCACATGGGTGTGACCCCGGTTTGCCTTTCTCTGCACTTATTGTGTATTTTGGGGCCCGGGGTGCAAAAGAGCTTCCAGGAAAAGGGCAGAAGATACACAGCGTGGTGTTAGGCAGCGCCATTACCTGAGAGATGTATCTGTGGGGCACATGCCCATCTTGGTGAGATTTTGTTTTGCTGTGGGCACGCAAGGACTCCAGCTGGGACCTCAGGACTTGGACCTGTGCCCAAAAAAGGAGGAGGGCAGAGAGGGAGGAAGAAGAAGATTGACCATGCTGGAGGAAGAAGGGCATTGTCATCCGGGACAGATAGCATAACATACATGTGCAAGCACCCTGCCCCCATACAATCATTGGGGGGCATTCATGTCGACAGAAAATTACTTAAGTTCATTTTAACGTCTTTAATAATAGTCCTACAATACCCACACCACAGACCCATTAAACATTTACTTTGTAAAGCAACTATTATTATTACTATTATTAATCCAAGATTATAGCTACCATGTGGAAGTCAGTGAAAGCACTTCTTATGCGGCAGCGGATTCCGTCACGTTCTCCAGTTTCCAGCCTCAATATGCTCTGGGTGATAACACGGATACCCTGCACCATTGTTCACCATTACAATTATGCCTTCTTTATCACCCAAGAACATATTGTGGACATCAAATGCTCAGGCAATCATCACTTTCTGCACTTCAGTGCCTTCTGATAAGGCAGTTTACATCCCCTATCCTCACCCCAGCCAGCATATATATATATATCTGCCAATGCAAGTTAACGCTTTATGCATCCGACCAAGCAAACAGAAGCCTATGAAAGCTTCAGCCAAAACAAATCGGTTAAGTCCTTAAGGTGTTACAAGCCTCTTTGCTCATCTTACGGAAGCACAAGCTTTTCCTGTGATCTCTACATACCTGGCCTTCAAAAAGGTGTTGAATCAAGGAAGAAAGAGGAATACAGGCTCCTCTCTAAAGGCAAATGCCACCATTTGTTCCTGTGACTTCTACATAGCAAACAAACAGATGGCTCTTCTCTTTCCTGAGATGCCTTTACCCAAAAGGGAGACAGTAATGCTCTGGGTCAGAGCAGCACAGGCTAGGAATTCTGTGCAACCTCTTACCCATTTGTACTGGTAAAACACCACAGCACCTCACACTCTCACACCCTGCAGGCACAAGACAGACAGACGCCCACACACCCTACGCTTGATTCTTAAAAGCCCCCTCTCTTTCTGAACACGCCACTGCATCGTTCCCTCCACAACTAGTTCTACCTCTTTCTCCAGCGCCTCACTCGAATCCTCGTGGCCTCCTTTGCCTTGGTTCAGCAGTGCCATCAGCGGTACCCGCTTGGAATCCTTCAGGGGCAGACGCTCCAGCTCCTGCCATTTCCTCTCAATCTCTTCGCTCAGCTGACTCCTCTGAGCCTCGGAGAGGGGGGTCCCTGGAGATTCGTGGCCGCCAGCCTTGTTGCCGAGGTCTCCTGCTGGACCGTCCGTCTGCAGGACCCCGCTGGCTGGAGACTCAAACCACTTCCGCCGTTCCTCCGAGCGGGAGGCCAGGTCCCGCTCAAGCTCCTCACGCTTGGCTGCTCCATCCGTGGCTCTCACGCTCCCTCTTGTCCGCTGTGGAGACCCCTGATTTAAAGCGCCCTGCTGCAAGGGAGCCAGCTCAACATAGTCAAAAGCATGGCGCTGCCCATCTGTTTTCCTGCCGCTGCTCCTGGTTATAACCTCAGATCCTGAGCTTGGCCGTTGCTCCTCAGACTTGAAGGGGCTTTTCTGAGATCCATAGCTGCGGAAGGAGTTTTCCTTATTGCAGTCAGACAGCCTAGAATTGGAAGAAAATTCACCTGGAACTCAGCAGCAGAGCACAGGCAAGCGTTATGAAAGCCGGCCGTGCAGGTTGTCTCACCCTGCCCTACGGTCGTATCCCAATCCCTGAAACTGCCCAAGCCCCGTCCACCCCGTTATACCACACAGCAATGCAAGAGGAACAAGTCTGCAGTGGCCACAAGAACCAGGTAGTTGGAATTGCAGCCAAACACTCAAGTTCTGCTGCATCTGAGAGAAAAGGCTTGGGATGCAAAAAGCAGCACAACAGATGCCTGTGGAATTCTTTCCTTCTCCCGGGAGAATGCCCACTTCAGCAGGAACGGTCAGAACCAGCACTGCGTGTTCAGCACTGCAATGCCGGTGCCCAGTTAACCACTAAACAGGTGGTTGCTCTGCACTGGTGCCCATCCTGGGTGTGGGAGTGGGGTGGGGGAGTCCCTTCAATGGGTCCTCACTCCAGTCATTGGTTAAGATAAAATTTACGAACTGCTGCACATTGAGAGACAACAAATACACAAAATGCAAAAAGGTGCTATGAAAGCAAACAGATCAATGCAACAGTGGCTGTAAATTATTTTCTTTTTGAAGCACAGTATGAAATAACAATTATGTAATTGAAATTAAATTATATACATATGCATACATACATATATTGTATTTATCATGTTGCCTTTTATAGTTTTTCTTGCTGCGAACTGTCCAGAGAGCTTGAGCTGTGTAGCACAGGAATGTACAAAGACAGACAGACAGAATCGACTCATCATTCAGCAATGCTAGCTGAAAAGTCTTCAGCACACTTCTGAAACAAAGCTGTGCAGGTATGGCTGACCTCAGTCAGAAGGCCATTCCATGGGGTGTGGGCCACCAGTCCAAAGGCCCTACACCTGCTAAATCTCTGACCCATGTGGGACTCCCAGGAGACCTCCATGGCCGCTTGTATGGCGGCAGCGACTCCTCAGTCCCCATGGCTGCTGGCCAGGCAGGCGGGCAAGCAGGCAAGAGGAAACCACTGCTGCTGGCAGCTCCCCAGAGAGGGAAGGAAAGCAACAGCACCTGCTTCTTGTGACCATCCGCACTTACCAGCTCCTCCTACATGCCACTAGTGGCAACAGCTACCCGAGTCAGCTCTTGGCAGAGGTGAGTCATTCCAGGACTCTTCCACCCCACCATATGCCACTTCTGTCCCAGTCACTCACACTGATGTGTTGGCTTTGGAGTGCACGCATGTAGAGGAGGACTGCATGACTGAACTTGCGCATGCCATCTAAAGTGCATCACCAAAGCACTTCTGGCTGAGTACCTTCTCTCAGTCTACAGCATCATAAAATTTGGCTTTGCTCTACATATTTTGCTCCGGTCAAGGTGGGAACAGAATCAGCATTCCAGCCTCACAGCAAGGGATCAATAGAAGGGCCATGGCACAGCCTCACAGCACATGATCAACAGGTTCAATCACAGCTCCCTTAAGCCCCATTCATTTCAGTGCCTCTACTCTATGTAAGAATTATATTGGAATTTACCCAGAGAAAAGAAACATAGGATGGTTTGGAACAGAGTATATGTTTGGCTCAGGGGAACCAATCAAAAATGCCATGCTGTCAGAAGACCTAGGGAAAGCAAAAATTCCCAGTGCACGTACTTTGTGACATCCGGCACACTGACAGGTCGTATGCTTTTCCTCAGAGCCTCAATCCAGTTCCGCCGGATTCCTGATGTCATTGCGGATAACGTGAAGACACCATCTTTAGTCTGAAAAAGAAACACCAAATGGTCTTGTCCATCTACGTCAGGCAAACAGGTCCCATGGCTTCAATAGAGAAAGGAAGCCTGAAGGTAATAGGGCAGATGGAAGCTGCCACATGCCACCAAACCTTACAAGAAACTTTTGGAATATCAGTGGACTTCTAATGTTTGGGCTTTAACTAAACAAAACTCTTGGAATTCTATGAGATTTTAATGCTTATGAACCATGCTGAAATCTTCTAGAAATGCTTTGTATTTTGTATTAATCTGAAGTTCAGTTACAATTTGTTTAAATCTTTGCCCAGTAAGAAACTGGCTTTTGAACCCGAAAATGGGGTATCTGCATTGTTTTTTCACCGAAAAGGGGGTATTATTGTTTTTAGAGAAGTCACAGTAGCATGGTTGTTATTCTATGTCCCCATCCACTTAAAAAATAAAACTTCCATGCTGCTGAAAAATTATGTTGATTGCCTCCATAAACTACAAGCATGAGTAGAGAAAATGGACATCTATCTTGCATCAAGGTAGGCAACCTGGTACCCTTTATGTTTTGGACTAAAGTTTTGATAACGTTAAGAGTAGCCATGATGGTTGTAGCTACTGGGAGCTGTAGTCCAACATGGCTGGAAGGCCCCAGGCTACCTGGAACGGGAAAGGCCTTAAGCTGCAGAAGGAGAAGCGATGGCCCAAGGGGGCGAACGCCTGTGACTGTATTCTTTTGACTAAAAGCTGCTATCCCACTTCCACTTTCCTGTTCCCTTCCCCTTACATTTGTGTATTTGTAGTCGTGGCCTGTTTCTGTTCCGATGGCATGTATGGTGTGGTTTAATAAAGTACCTTTTCCCCAAGACTTGGGTCACCGTGTGCTGGTCCAGTGCAGTTTCGCTTGCTAAGGGGGGACATTGGGCTTTCCTGGCCCTACGGACTGCCGGGAGGAGGGGGACTCCTGGCAGTGTTGGTGGGGGTGGCTTGCCTCACCATTACACTACCTACTCCTGCTGGAAAGAAACTGTTTCCTACCCAAAAAATGCAGGGAAGTCTTCAATGCTATAATGTTATAAGTATGATTTGTAGAAAAATGTTCACCCGTACCCTGTTCCCCTTATCCTCTGAGTTTCCCATTGTGATGGCGAAGGGATGCAAAGCCTTTTGATTGCAGCAATATCAAGTCATTGCACAGGTTTTTGTGCCAGCACTGCAGACCAGACGACATTTTTGTTTCACCCCAAATGCCTCCAGATTCTAAGCACTCACGTGTATCTGGAAGCCATAGTTGCGCTGCACGGCATATTCCGTCACATCAGTGCAAGAGCGTAGGTCAATCTCCCCATCCAGATCATCTGCCTGAAATGACCTCCAAACCATCAACTTGAGCTAGGCTTCAGGCCTAACACCATTCCCAACTTATTTAAGCCTGCGCTCACACACACCTACGCCAACCAGCCTCTTTCAAGCTTATATACTTCTCTAGACAATTCTTTCAACGCACAAAAGACTCCATGGTCTACTTCCTTCATCAATATAAAATGTACTGCCCATACCATCACTGCCCCTGCCCTCTTTCACGTGTTCCAAACACACCACTTCTGCTCATTTTCTTCCAAAGAAAAAATAAGCCATAATTATGCCATTTTTTCCACAGTGCATAGCACTGGCTAATAAAGAGAGCAGCCTGGGGGTAGAATGCCCTTCCCTGAAAGACTTCCCTAGTGCTTATGCTTGATTTTTTTTCAGTGCTTGGTTTTGCTTCTGTTTTATTCTCTATCTGTTCTTTGATGTTATTGATTTTTTAAAATATATATTTTTGGGGTTTTCACTCTATTGTGAGAATCATCTAGTGGGTTTTAGCTATTGGATGGTACGGAAACATTATATACAAGTACATTAAATACATAATAGACAAGCACTAGTATGGTCCATGGTTAGACTGGGACTGGGAAGGCCCAGGTTTTGGCTCCCATTTGGCCATGAAGCTCATTAGGCAACCTCAGGCCAGATGTTGACTCAGCCTAACCTACCTCATAGGGTTGTTGTGAGGATAAAATGAAGAGGGAAACCATGTGAGCTGCCTTGCAGGCGGGGGAACAAGACAGACTCTGAATGAATACAATAAAGGTATTTTCACAGCAGTGGCTCGACTACCCCCATGCAGGAGAGACCATGCAGGTCAGGATGCCTCCTTACCTCCTCTGCATTGGAGTCCCTGTAATATCTCAGGCTTGAGTCTGTTAGCACAAACCAATGCTTCGTCCACTGCAGATTGGAACCATGAGGGGAGCAGGGAGGGAAGAGCAAAATAAAAGGGAAGGGTCTATGTTAAAGAATCCACAGAAGCTTGCGGCACTCATTGACCTTTCAAAATTCTGCTCAGGAAGGAAAAGTCAACCCCAGTTTGAACTGCCTCATTTTTGCTTAGGACACACCCCTCCCCTTTGGTTTCTGCAATGGGACATAGCAGGGGTGCAGAAATGCAGGCCTGCAGACCAAATCTTACTTGGGGAATCAATCTGGCCCTCCAGAGCTCCCCAAACAGCCCAACATCCCTTCCCCTGTTGTTTCCTCAAATGCTAATTGGGGATTTCCTGGCATTTGCCCATTTCCACCCCTGCAAATTCTGAACAATTGAAATGCTTCCCCAAAGGCATTATTACTGGCAACAAAAGCTACCCCTCTGCCTTCCACTCCTTCCAGAGCTTCTCCAAAACCAAATTTGTTTGTCGGGTTGAAGACACACAATATGGGGAACCACCGGCAGGCAGGTTGCATCATCATGCAACAGGGGTTACGAGGCACACAAAGCATGCTAGGACAAAGCAGGAGGCAGGCTTCCAGTCTTATGAGCAAATTAGCCCTTCCCAAGCTGTCAGCTAAACATCCATGTCATTCCATTCAATTTCAAAGGGAGCTGGTTCTAGTCTCAAGGATGAGTGGATGACTTGGTGCCCTCCAGATGTCTGGAACTACAGCTCCTATGATCCCTGGCTACTGGCCATTCTGGCTAAAGTTGATGGAAGCTGCCTTCCAACACATCTGGAGGGGAACAGGTGGGCTGCCTCAGTTCTGGAAAGGTTTGTTTTCTGTGCTTCCAGTGAGATTTCCACCAGCTGCAGATAAACAAAAGATCCTGAAAGCAGCATGTTCAAGGATGAAGTCAAAAGCAGCTCTTTATTTATTTAGACATTGAGATGCCACCCCCTTACTCCAAGTGGGGTCTCTGGGCAGCTTATTCCTACTGTTCCAAAAGGAGTGCTCTTACACAAACCATGTTGGAGTTTGTAGAAGAAAGGAAAACTACTTCCTTTATCGGTGATAGGGGCAGAAAATTTTCTATGGAAATTTTTCCATTTCATAAGTTCATGAATAACAATGAACAATGAATAAGTGTAAATACAGTAGGCAGGCATGAATGCTGTAATTGATTTTTTTCAGATGATTGTCCCTAGTCAGTAATGTGAATGATTGAACAAGTATTGTGAACGGTTCTTTAAGAAACTAAAATTAATTAGCTCAGCCTTGTGCAACTTAGTTCTTTTCAGATGTACTGAACTACAGTTCCTAGAATCCTAGCCAGTCAAAATGACTAGGGGACACTGGGAGTTGTATTCCAACATATCAGGAAGGTACCATGATCTGGAAGGCTGAATTAGCAGTCAAAAGTTTTCAGAACCTTTGTTTCTTTCTTTCAACTAAACAATGTAAACCAAGTACATGTTATTGACTTTACTTTTTTACAAGTACAGTGGTACCTTGGCTCACGAACTTAATCCATTCCAGGACTCTGGTCGTGACCTAAAATGGTCGTGATCCAAGTTAAATTTCCCAGTAAGGTTCAATGTAACTAAGGTTAATCTGTTCTGTAACTACTGAATTTTCTTAATCAGAAAAATGTGAAGAAGCAAAGTGACAAAGAACAACAAAGATTGCAGCCATCTCCCCCCCACCCCCACACACACCCCAAACACGAGCCCGGCCATCTCCCCGCCCCCCCAGCAAGACTGGATCGCACCCGTCATCCCTGCAAGCACCCATCATCCCAGCGTGCTGAGGGAGAAACAGACGGGCGTGAACACAGGCGCACTGTGGGGGGGGGGGAGACGGGTGCGAATGTGGGTGCGCTCGGAGGGGGGGAAGACGGACACAATCGTGCTGGGGGGGGGGGAGATGACCGAGATTGCGGATGCGCTCATGCAGGAAAGACGGGAGCAATCACAGGCGTGCTCCTACAGGAAAGATAGGCACAATCTCGGCCATCTCCCCCCTGCCCCCAGCATGATCGCGGCCATCTCCCCACTCAGCGGGTGGGGAGATGGCCGCGATTGCGATCGTCACCCAATGTAGAGTTCACGACCTGAGTCAAAATGTTAATGAAATGTGTGTTCGCGACCCGATTTGATCATGAACTGAGCCATTTGTGAGCTGAGGTACCACTGTATTCTAATAGAAACAACTACATGATCTCAAGTTACATTATGTACATTTTAACTTTTCTCAAATAGTCAAATACTTGTGGTATATTGGGGCAAAAATGTAACATGGAACCTTCAACGTGCTAAACCAGATCTCTGATATTCTGATGCAAAGAGTGCCCTCCAAGGTCAATGACCCTATGCAAATTAGCCTAATTTAAATAGGATATTTTTCATATTTCCCAATTTCAATTCAAAAATTTCCCAAAAACCCGCCTCACTGTCTCCATCTTACCTCTCCTGGTTCGTCCAATATGGACATCCATCCCTTCTTGAAATTGAGAAGATCTGGCTAGAAAGAGAGATCACACAGAAGCTTAATGAATGACATGAAATGAAGACGTAAAATGTGGTGGTCTGAAATAATGCATGCGTAATAAAAGTGGAGGTCTTATGATAATAAACTGAAATAAGAATCCTACCAAGAGAGGACATTTGTGTGGCAGTTAGAACCCTTCCTCCTTATGAGTAACTCACTCTGCCTTGAAATTAGCCTCCCAATGGTACCAGCTTCCAATGCAGCAGCGATGTCATCAGCCAGCCTACTAGGGCTAGAACTCCAAATCTTTACCTGGAACCCCAAATCTCAGGGAGGACTTCTGTCCCAGCATCCTGCTGTTCATGGACTCTTGCTGAAATAAAGGTACAGGGGTCCTCTTGATCCATTGCATCTGAACCCCCTGGAGTTGCTGGTTTTTTGCCCATATGGGCTTTAGCTCCTGCTATGCCCTCCAAGTGTTTCTTGAAATCAAATGCCAGCGTCTCCCTTGTCAACACACCCCCTTTTTACAAAGATGGGCCTTTTTAGGAGACAGGGTCCTTTAGAGACTTTAGAGCATATGTAAATTAGGACGTGCAAATTTTGTACTTTTTTTGGTTCAGTGGCCCTGAGCCCCAGATCATTTTCCTACCTAGCACTTCCCCAGCTTAACACTTCTTGTTTTGTAGCATGTCTTTGTTTACTTTCCCTACTAAGCTAGGGCAAAGAGCTGTATTTCTGTGTTAGGTGGATAAGAAGGACCTGTGAGGAACTCCCCCTCTGCCAGTCCACATACTCACTCTCTCAATTCTCCAGAATCATGCTATTTATTTAAAGCCATTTATATCGCCCTTCCCTTGGGCGCAAAACCAGTAAAATATAAACAAGCAACAACAAGCAGTTCAAACATCTAGGAGAGCTTAAAGATCTGAGTGTCCCTGGGCTAACCACATATGCTCACCCCCGATGTAAAAACCATGGGGCACAGAACAGAACTGTGAAGAACCCACAACCCAAAAGCCACGGGTTTAAACATAGGTTCATTGTGATTTGGATCTATCAGACTCCTGCACTGGAGCATTTTAATAGGTCATCCATCTTTGCTGAAGGTCCGGGTCATCAGCAGTCTAAATCTCACTAAATAAAGGTCAAATGAATTCTTCCATCTTCAGAACACCATGCAAACAAGTCCAAAGAGATACCAGATTGAATCTGTGTGTGTCCTGGGGAAAGAGATAATTTGGAACATGCTTGTGATTGGCATAGTGTCCATGAAATCCTAGGCCACTCTCCAACAGGAAGATTCTGGGGTAAACAATGACATCAACCAAGACCATAGGTCAGTTTTCTCCATCCTGGCATCCTCCAGATGTGTTAGACCACAACTCTCATCATTCCCAGCCAGCAGGATCAAGACAGGAGTTATAGCCCAACCCATCTGGAGGGCACCAGAATGGAGAAGGTTGCAAGAAGCCTAGGGAACTCCAACCCCAAGGCTGGGCTAACTTACAGGAGAGGGAGCTATTCTTCAGAAACTGAATCCATTTATTAATTTCCCAGAAAGGCTGGAGCCTTTTGCATTCAGGTAAAAAATAGCTGAGCGTGATTTAAAAGGCACTAATCTAATACTATATATTCATTCTTAAAATGATGAATTTTCATCAACTTTCATTTGCACATCATAGGCAAGAAGCATGAAACTTTGCCATGTCTACAAAGGAGATGAATAAATATCCAGATATTAAAGTAACCTCTCCGCAGCAATGGAATGAATCAGATTTGAGACTACAAACTGCCTTTTTAAAATGCAAGAGCAGCCCCTCCCACTCTTCTCAAACATGTGCCCCCTTCCCCAGCTGCACCTGTGTCTGTTGGCAAGGCCCTTGCGCCTCATCAACATAAAAGGTGTGGAAGCCATTCAGAATCAAAGCAGTTATGCCACGCTCTCGCTCGACTGAGGCACCCCAACCAGTTTGGCCTCCCAGTGTAGAACAGCTGACATAGGAAGACATCCCTGTTGCTTCACAAATCCAGAATCAGGCATAATGACCTCCTCACCACATAAAGCCAAGTCAAAAGTCATTAAATATTTGGATGCATTGTGTGGATTATAAATGATAGAAAGGACAATGAAGGGCAGAAGGAAGAAATCAGAATAATTATCCAGATGACCCCTCTCCCTTTCACTCTCATCCTTTAAAACCTGTGTTTTTTTAATATGTTGCCCAAGAGGCTCCCAAGGCTGCTGCTGCTGCTACTTCCCAGCTCAGCAAATGCTTCCTTCATCTATTCTACCTCACCTTCCCTGCCCTACAAATTTCAGGCACTCCTCTGAGTTGGATCCTTTCCCAGAGAGCGAGCTTTTGGGGTAGACTGAGCAGGAGGCAGCCTCAGTTCTGCATATAAGGCCTGGAGATGGAGCCTTAAAGTACCTATCTGGTCTATTCTCCAAAAGGGGGCTCCTGATTTTCCAAAAACAATCAGTACAAGCCCTGAAACAGCCTTAGAAGCTGAGCAGATCATCTTAAGTTACATCACCCATCCCCAACCTAACACCCTCCAGAATGGGAGCTTACAATCCCCAGCATTCCCACCAGCTGTAATGAGAAATGTAGCCCAATATATTTGGAGGGTGCCCAGTTGGAGAATTCTGTGTTACCTGCCATTCTAGTGCTTCTCCTGTCGCCAAATGCTTCTTTCTCACTATGAACAGGAAAGAAGAAAAGCACAAAGGGACATTTCCATACCGGAGCACTGTCTGTGTCAAGAGAACCATTCACTTGTAAATGGTCCAGGGGTCCCAATGGCCACATACTCTTTGGAAAGATGGTATCCTGGAGAACAGCTCAGCACTTCCTGGAAGGGTACTCGGTGCCCCACTGGGATTCTGATACTTCCAGGAAAGCAACAACCAGATGCCAAGCTACTCTGTACACCTGGCTAGGTGAAACTTTCCCTTGCTTTCATCTTGAAAGGCTGGGTTCTTCGGTTACACCCAAGCTTATGAATAAGCAGAAGTATAGACCTCCCGGCTCACCCTGAATGGACCAACCTGATTGGATACAGGGGAGGGCCACCTGTTGCAACACCTGTGACTCCCAGCCTATCACTGGCAGGTCTGATTGCAGGGACTGGATGTCAACAAAAAGGAGGTGGGAAATGAAAAACCTCAAGGAAAGAAGAGCCAAGTGACCTTGGCTCCCACATGCTTTAACTCCATGATTGCCAAATGCTAGAAGAGCAGTGTAGCAATGTGGAGGGGGCAGAGATGACAGGGAAGATCAGCGGCCATTAGGATCATGTAAAATATATGAACACCATAGGAGCCAGAGGGAAAGATTTCATGGCACATCAGAGAAGCCTGGTTGTGGATTTCAACACACTATTTTGGCAGCCTTGAGCTGCCCTACATACACACAGAATGGACTGAAGAAAACAGAGGTACTGTTGATTGAAATTATGCAGTGGGGGAAGTTAGTTGAAGGATCCTATGAGCTAGCCCTAGTCTTAAAAAGCAGCTTTAGCCATCCGGCTCTCTGCCCACTGAAACAACTTAGGACCCATTGACCTGAAGGAGTGCCATTTCCCATTGTTTGTCTGATTTCTAAGACCTGTGCAGGATCCTCTCTGGAGCTGCTGGCTGCAATGGTTTAACAGGTGGTTACCAAGGAAGAGAGCTCTCTCTGTATGGGCCTCCTATCTCTGAAATGTCCTTCCAAGGAAAATTCTACTGGCATCTTCAACTCTATTATGTTCATGTACCAGGTTAAGACCTCCCTCTTTAAGCAGGCATTTAACTTTAATCTGTAGCTTAATTGCTTTACTGCAGAGTTCATGGTGCTATAGTCGCTGGAGTGTTGGAATGGGACTCAGGAAGGCCAGGATCTAGTCCCCACTGGGCCATGAAGCTTACTAAGTGACTTTGGGTCAGTCACTAGTTCTCAGCCTGATCCACATCATAGGGTTGTTGTGAGGATAAAAAGGAGAGGAGGAGCATGTAAGCTGCCTTGGATTCATTATAAAGTGAATAAATAAATAACTGTGTATATATACTATTTTAATGTTTAATATTGTATTACTTTGTCCCTTTTATTGTTGTATATTTTTGCTTGGGTTTGATGTGTTGGTTTAAGACTGTAAACTGCCCTGTAGTCCTTTATCAGTTAAACAAATAGGTGTTAGTCTTATGTAAAGTAGACCCATTCATTACAATGGGTCTGCTCTATGAAGCACTGGCAGTGGATACTACCTAACTAAAATCAGATTTTCCAGGATAGAGCCTTTTCACTAAGGGTTCCATGGCTGTGGAATTCCCTCTTTGGAATCTTGGGCAGAGTTCATATTATACAACAGCCCAGTGTTGGTAAGTTGTTGTGTCATCCAAACCAAGCCCCTTCCCTCAGGATGGCTTGTTTGGGGGCATCAAGCCACCCCAGAGAGCCATTTCTTCTAGGCATTCTCGGACCCATGCTGGGTTATCATGTTATCTGAGCCATGTCATTTGAACTGAGCAATCGCATATGGGCTGCAGGAGACAGCTAGCAAAGGGGCATGGCAAGAACACCAACCCCACCCCACCTGCTGCTCCTGGCCATCTGCCTGTGTCACGACTAGTAACAGCACTTCCATTAATGCCCAAACTTTAATGGAGCGACCATTGCTGGTTAGACACCTTTAGAAAAACAAAACAAAAAGATGATGCCAGAAATGTGTGCAAATGTTCTCATGTTTTAAGGAAAAAAACTTTGTTGGCTGTATTTTGAGTTGCACAAGTGCACTCTTTTGGATTTTTGATCTACGCATGTTCACCTTGCCTATTGCCTTATTGGTTACAGCTGCCAAATGGTGTTCTTAGAGGTACTAAATGAGACAGAGTGAGTGGGCTGCCCTGTGTGGCCATGGATTGTTGGGGTGGCTTCATGGTCATGAAGAAAATATCCCATGGCAGGGGGCACCAGGTTCAGACAGCACAGCAAACCACTGTGGCTTCAACGCCAAGGCAAGTTACAAGCATTCAGGTGGCTCCTTTGCCCAGGGCCCCCAATGTGCCCAGCAGATGACTGGGCCCAGCAGGGGTTGCAATGCTACAAAAATCAAATTTAGCATGGACACTTCTGGGAAGATACAAGTGTCCATGCCAGATTTGAACACTGGGGCACTTGCAAAGCATGCTTTGCAAATGCTTGGGAAAAAGGAGGTGAGGAACACTTTTTGCAGTCTGTGGGAGCCCAGAGACACACAAGTCCCCTGAAAAAAGCTCAAAGATCCCACTGTTAAGAATGCTGGGTCCCCAACAGTTTCCCCATTTTTGCCATTTACCCCAGGATGATGGCATCAGGGAGCCCAAAACTGGAGGAAACCCATTGATGGAAGTCCAAAAGGGTTGATTAGCCTTTTGTGACTGCCATTGGCAGGAATCCCATCCAGTTTTGAAGATTTCTTCACTCAGGTGCAAAGCTGGTGGGTGGGAGGGATTTCAGGGATTTGGATATTGTTTTGTTGCATTTCATGGTGTGTTGCCAGACAGAGTTGAATCTTCAAGAGGAGGGATAGATGACAATAATTGAAAATGGAAGACCTGGGAGGATGAGAATGTAAAGTGCTAAACGCACCACGTTTGAGAGTTCTTCCTCCTTGGCCTTCTGGGAAAAGAGGAGCAGAGGGGAAGCTTGTATCTAAGAATTACTAAGATTTAAGACACCATATATTTATAAGGAGGGCTTTAAAGTCACCCTATTAAGGTGCCACACAACAGTTAAAACTATGAAACTGAAGTAGCAATAATCATAAAATAAAAATGAATGATTTAAACCATATAGTACCATTCACACACAAGAGCACCTGATACAGTTCTGAGCCAACTGTAGGCCAAGGTAAACTAATAAACCTTCAGGATCTGATGATGGAGCTTGGTGGATTTCAGTTAGAAAATCCCATTAGTGGAGGGCAGCAACTGAGGAGCCCTTGTGCCCACCCATCAGCCTAAGTACTTGGAGAAGCAGTATACAAACAGGGCCCCAATTTCATCCTGAATGACTGCAAACCAACTGAGCTTATATTTGAACTTATTCTGTATTTTACTTGTTACATGTTTATGCTGTGTCTTCTTCTAAGAAGCCCGAGCAGGAGTACATGATCTTCCTCCTCTCCATTTTATCCGCACAGCAATTAATTAACCCTGTGAGGTAGGTAAATGACCCAAACTCTTCCCAGTGAGTGCCATGGCCAACGTGGAGCCTAGAATCAGATTTCTCAAATCCTAGTCTAACACTGTAATTGCCACAGCACACTAGCTCTCGACAGTGCTGGCAGCACAGAACTATGCCTCCAACTCCTCTCACAAACACCCCGGAGCAATTATCTTTTCAATGTTTCAAATCTTCTAAACTGGTATCACATTTTAAACTCACACACAAAACAAATGCTGCGTTCACGCCAAAGGGCCTTGCTTCACTCAGTCAACAATGACCAAGAATTTAAAGGTAACAGGAAGCCAAGAACACAGACAGACAACTGGAAACTGATAGACACAAACACAGTCTAAACAGCTGGTGGAGCATGATGACCAAAGCTACTGCTTGTCCACCACATCAGCTGGCAGAGGAGGAATGAGGAGCAAGAGCCACAATAATGTTGTTTAAACCTAAAAAAAACCCCCACACTGTCAGAATTTGAGTCCAGTAACAATTTTGCTTCTTTAAAAAGCCTACTAGGAATCTAGATTACAACTAGTAGAAGTGACAAGTGCTACATACCAACCATCATGGTTAAAGGACACATAAAACAAGGAACAGTACTTTAAACACAAAGAAATATTGTAATGCATAATGTGCATCATTGTGAGTATTTCATTTTATACAATTAAGTACCTTTTAGTTTAGAACAAAGGTGACTAAGAGAGAACGAGTATATTGAGTTTTGTATGGTGTGGACAAAGCTCATACAGTGATCCTTTGCTCCTTTTCATAGTATTATAACCCCGGTCATCCAAATAATGATGGGAGATTCAAGACAGACAAACACATGTTCTTCTTCCCTCTTCGCATATTCAAGCTATAGAATGTGCTACCATAATATATAATGGTGGCCACCCAACTTGGCCAGTTTTAAAAGCGATTAGACAAATCCATGGAAAAAAGGCTATCAGTGGCTACTAGGCAAGATGGCTATAGATTACCTCCAGCTATTAGAGGTAGTATATGCCTGAATTCCAGTTGCTAGGGAACATACGCAGGAGGGTGATACTGACCTCACCTTCTGCTCATGGAGCTACCACAGGCATCTAGTTAGCCGCTTTGGGAAAATGGATACCGGAACAGATAGGACTTCCACCTGATCCAGTTTTGGCTTTTATGTACCCCATTTTTACTCAAATCATGAGCGCTTTTTAAACTCAGAGGAACTGGCAGTGATCCACCAAACGCCAATTCTGGAGCCTTTCCAGTTTCTTCAGATTGGCTGGGATGGTAGCTTTGATTTCATTAGAACAGCTGGGATCAAAGCCCTATTTCAAGCATCCCCAAACTTTGGAGGCAATGGGCAAATTTTGATTTTTGAGATAATGTGATGGGCAATCTAATAACATGGTTGCCATAGGGATGGGACCTGTGCATTCATAAAATGGCTGCTATTGTGGGTATGGGCAATCACAAAGCACACACTTCCCATAAGACAACTGGTGAAAGTAACAGTAACTTGCATGGGAACCTAAGAGGAGTGAAGTTTGAGCTCCAAAACACAAAAGTGATTGAGCCCTAAGGAGCAGGCATATAACTAATGATGATCATCACCACCATCTTAAGAAACAAATAAAAATTAGGAAAGGCAGGAAGCCTAGTGGATGCCAAGCGTGGTGCCTATGGGGACCACAGTAGAGACCTTTGCCCTCTCCGAATGCAGAATCCTCCCCTCCCATATGTATTACATTTAACATTTGATGTGCAAGAAGGGATCCGACATCACCAAAGTTTAGAAAACTGTGCTGCTCCTATTCATTTTTGCTTCCTAGAATCCACCATTACATTCCAGATCAACCACCAATGTCCACATTGTTTTTTCTCCATAAAGAAAGAATAATACACATAGAGTTTTGCAAGAAATCCCTAGGCATTTAGGCAACTACAGAAATATGAGCTACCATCATAACTCCAGCCAGTTACACCCAGATCTCATAATGAGCCAAAGGAATGTAGTGCATATTGTATATCTGCATTTTACAGCCAAAATGTACAGTGTCTCCATGGCATTTCAAGTCCAAATAGTTCAGGCTGTTATGTAGATTAGATACAATGGTAATACTAGTCACAACAAACATCAAAGTAATGAAAGGGAGCACATTTATCTAATAAAGATGCATGGTGTGTCAGGCATACTTCCCCAGTCGAAAGAGTAAACATAAAATTAGACCAAATTTGCAGGCAACATTAAATGAGGAAGAACAACAAGCTGTATGGGATGAGACACTGTTTTCTGCTCTTTTTTTATTCGCAGGTAGAAAAAAAATACTGAAGGCTACTGATTGTCCCAATAGCTAAAAATGTAAGGCTACCCAAAAGGTTTTGATTTTTATTTTCTATTCTTGTAGGACTAAATTATTTAATGCTGTGAACTATCTTAAAAAAGGAGCTGCAACAGTTGTAGGCAAGATGCCTACAGAAACCATGTGGTGTCAAAGTACCAGGCAACAGCTCTGTTGAAGCACACTTGGTAAAAGCCCAACTGTGGGAAAGACTTCAACTGGAGCTGTTTCTAAAAGAGATAACCGAGAAAGAAAAAGCACAGGATGGGACTACTTAATGTGTTCTCCCAAAAAGACCACACAACATAATAGCCCACACAAATCGCAACTGATCCGCCTGCGCACACAAAGGGATTCTCCCCCCCCCCCAGAAGGGAACAGGTGCCAGATGCACAGGCAAAGTGATAGCATCTGCATTCTACCGATTCTCTGGTACTGGGTGTCCCTCCTTTAGGCATCTGAAAACAACCTGTGGACTCGGGTAACTTGCGCCTTCCATCCTGCAGAAACTCCCTGTCCAGGGCAGAAAAGGGAGCAAGCAGCAGAACGAAGCGTGAGTATCACAGCACCCCCACATTTTCTGCATTTGATGCTGAGGCCAGACATTGAACTGAAGCAGCAAAAGCCCCACTGCATCAGGGATTACCTTGGAAACATGGTATCACATCAGGCCTTTTGGGCATTCTCGACATCCATCTTCTACACTCACCTTCCCCAACATGGCAACTTCCATATGAGTGGGACTGCAACCTCCATTATTCCCAACCATCATATCCAAATGCATCTGGAGGGCACTGAGTTGGGAAAGGCTAGTCTCTATCTATTCACGGCAGGGTCTCAAGACATCAATTGCTACAGTGGGGTCCCCAGAAAGACCCACAGGTGCTTCCAAAGATGCTATGAAGCTCTCTACTCCCTACCCTGTTGAAAACACGTTAATAAAACACCTGACAAATGTTAGAGTAGTCTTCTTTCTCTCCCTTTCTAATTTCTACCCTTGCCTTTTCTCTCTCCTCTAAGCCTTCTCCTGTTTCCCCCTCCGTTCTAATCTTGCTATTCCCTCCACTTCTTTTGCTCATGTTTCTTCCCCCTCCCAGCTTCTAGCCTTGCTTGTATCTTGCTACCTCTCCCCCAGTCCTCTTTAGCTCAATTTTGGTTGGCTAGACCTTCACAGCAATCTCTATGTGACTAGCCACAACTGCCAGAAGAGCAATTTTGTGAGGTGCCAAGACAGGTTCTCAAATTCTGCAAACGGGTAGAAACGGTTGTGTAGATCAAAACGGTTGAGGAGCCCATCGCTACAGCCTCTTCCCAACCTGGGTCCATCCAAACATTGTGAGCTACATCTCCCTTTCAATTCCAACCAGCGCAGACAATGGTTGGGGTGATGGGAGTTGGTCTAGAGGATCCTGGGTGAGCATGCTACCCAGTCCCCTTAAATGTAGACACCAGGGATTGAGCCTGGAACTTCAGCCTGCAAAGCAGGTGCTCCGACCCTGTGAAAGAGCATGGCAAGCCCAACTGGAGCCACAGCAGACATACCATTGCCAAAGAGAGGGTCCACAAGAACCCAGTGGGATGGGATGCTGCAGGAGAACACGAGGACAGAAGGGTGGAGAAGCTCCTGCAGCCCAAAGGGACAAATTCAGTTTGAAGGAAGCTTTCAGGAGCCACACTCCATTTGTGCGTTGAGCCAATGACCGGAGGTGGGGGGAGCAAAATACTCCTAAAAGCCAGCACATTGTAGCTTGAAGCTCTGTTAGCAGCAAAGCTTTAAGGGAGGCATTTCAATCTTAAAATGGGCATAAACTGCACAAAAGCAGGGAAACAATTGGTGGTTGAGAGAAAGGCAGTGGGGCTGGAGAAGGGAGCATGGCCATGTGAATTGGGAATCTGGTCCTGCAATCTCCCACCCATTTAGTAACACAACTCGGAGAAAGTGTGCAGTTTGTGTATGAAGAGCTGCCTGCCTGCAGGAAAGCTCAATGTGCCTTGAACTTTGCAGGAGGAACAAGCAGACTCCAAGTTAGCTATGTTCCCAAGCAGCAGTATTTCACTCTAGGACACCGTGATGCTGTAGATAAAGAAACAAAAATGCAACAACACTTGGACGGCTGAAGGGACAGCGTTGCAGGAAGAGATTAAAGAGAATGCAATATGCTTAGTCTGGCAAAAATCAAGTCGGGGGGCATGATAATAGTGTGGAAGTATGCAAGGAATGTAAACACCAAAGAAGGAAAGGAATTGCCTAGGATGGCACAAACGGGTAGAAAAGGAACACAGAAAGAATGCTCATGAAAGCAAAAGAGATGTGTGAGGTCCAACAGTGGATTGAGAAGCAGACTGATTAAAAAGTCTCCCAGGGGAGGCCAAAATATCTCACATGCTTTCACATGCCTTTGGGCAGTCTTTTAACATTGCTGAAGATGAGCACTAACCCATGGCAGAGTGCATCCCCACCACAAGACCTATTTGGTTCTGGAACACTTTCCACCAGGAGGCAGAGAAAGAAAATGACCATAGGGTGCAAGCAACAATACCAGATATACAAGCAGAGACTGTGTTCAGACAACATGATAACCTGTATGGGTTGAGTGTGGGTTGTTTAAGACCAACTGCACTTCCAAGCCGGGGCTTTTTAACCATGCATAAAACCATGTTGTTGTTGGCTGCCACAAACCCATGGGTCATGAGTTGTTCATGATGGTATGTTATCTCAGCTGGGTTCAGACAGGATGAAGCCCATGTTTGAATAACAACCTACCGTTCCATGGCAAATCATACTCAACCCTTCAGTGTGAGCTATCAAGTTCTCTGAACCCAGCCAACGAGGGTGATGGTTGAACAGGTCATAATGTTTGAAGCACAATAACAGCCAAGGCCAGCTGTGTGCAAAGGATACAAGAGTTCTGGATTCAGCTGTGAAGAACCACAAATTTAACATGGCCAATCACACTGGCTTGTCTGGCAAAGTTATTATCTGCTTGCCCAGTACCACTTCCGACAGTTGTTGCAAGGACTAAAGTGGCACAAACTTTAAATTCAGTCTGGCAAGCAACCCAAACAGATTTATACAGCAACTTATAACAGCATCACTCAGACATCTTTCTGCTCTCCTGCCTCATGCCCATTTTCAACAGGACCAATTGAAGGGTGAGTTAGATCTTTGGAAATGCATAATGTTTTCATGTGTAGGTCACACAACTTGATAAAGCCAGTCAGTTTAAATTTAAATGGACCAATGTTAAGGCAAGCTGAATAATCTCCTAAGCCATTACTCAAAAATTCAGTGGCAGGATATCAGGAAAGAAATGTCCAGTGAGGAGACAGCTAGATTTGGTCGTGAGGATCCAAGACTGAGCCCTGGTCTGGCATGGCCTGATTTGACTGAGGCTCCACCAGCATACCCTCATCTGGTGTTTTCCAGCATTGGAAACAATTCCGTTTCTCAAAGCTTCTGCAAATATGAATATTTGATACAAGAAGCAGTGCAAAATAAAATGTTCTATACAAGTTACATAGAGGAACAATAGTGAAACATGGAATGGACCCATTAAAACATGGCCAGACTGTAGACAGGTAATTGGACTTTAAAAAAAAATCCTTAAAAGGCAATAATGGATCCATGACATGCATTCATGATCACTTTGCAGTCATGACAAGACAAACAATAACCACCTTATATCCTTTGCAGAAAAGATCCATTTTCAACCAGATTGCATGATCAACCTTCACCAGTACCTGCAATGGGTTTTTAAGTCCCTTGAATCACACCCCTCTTCCCTACCCCAGACTCCCTAAAGAAAGTTGCATTTTACTAGGAATGAAAACACAGATCCCAGTGAAAAATATTTAGAATTCACAAATTCCAGTAAGTTAGGAGCCAGCTCACCCCAGCTGAGCAGTCCCCAGCTCTGAAAAGCAAACAGTACTTTGTATCTAGGGCAGACTGAGAAAAAACAAACAAGCACTTTATTAAAAAAAAAAAAAAAAAGTTGTGGGACACACAGGCATGAGATAAAGGGGAGGTAATATTGGTTACAAAGAGAAAACCAAATATACCAGGATGTTCCTAGCTTAGTTCTTAACCTTTACAATATCTGATCTTTAGCAATAAGGCATAACCAGCAGAGCGAAGGGATCAAGGGCTCCATTAGGGTCCCACTGCCCTGCTGTGAAGAGCTTGGCTCCCATGCTGGGCAATAATTTTAGGGGGCTCTCACCCTTGTCTTTATGAGCCTGTGTGATCGCTCAGCTAACCTCCCAACCTAAACCTTTATGTGGCCCCTCATGTGTGTCTACCTAACAAAGGCATCTCTCCTTTGATTCATAGTCAAGAAAATAGAATTGCTATCCCTCGACAAACCAAATCAGCATCAAAATCAAACTGTTCACTGACCTACACGTGACCAGAGAAAGCAACAGATGTATACAAATGTAATAAACAATAAATGGAATAAACATCAGCACTATAAACACTAAAGGATTGTCTGCTCCCATATGTCCCTACTTGTCCACTAAGATTGAGCCAGGAGGTCCTTAGGGAGCCATCCCCTAGGAAAGTGAAGGGGGTGCTGGCTAGAAGAAGGGTCCCACCTCTGGAATAGTCTCCCCAGAGAGGTACACCTGGTGCAAACTCTGCTAGAAAGTTGCCACCAGGCAGAGTCACCTTTTCTCCAGTTATTTTAACAATGGATTTTAATGGCTATCAGGTTTTAAAATTGACTCCATGTTTGGTTTTAGTCAATTTTAGTTTGTTTTATTTAATGTTTTAGCATATATTTTCCTTTTGATGTGTTTTTTGGATTACATTGTTAATGTATTTTAAGCATGCTGATTTATTGATTTTAGAATGTTGTGTTGTTTTTATACTGGGAGCTGCACAGAGAATCCAGAAATGGGCTATTGTAGTAGCATATACATTCATTAAACATACATACATTTTAGACAAGTGGAAGCAGAGAAAATCAGTCAGGTATCTGGTTGCCAGTCCAGAATACAAATTATTCCCTGGTGACCAAGGAAGCATACTTCCTGAATCAGCTGCTTGGTCTCTCCCCTCTCACCCATCCATGTGCCACAAATGACTAAGAGGAGCTTGAATGCCTCAGTTAGTTAATCATATTTCCAAACTTTATCTAAGAGAAAGAAAAAAAGTTTTCTGCAATGCCTATTAGGAACGCTTCATTAGCAGCCAGGAAATAAACTTATAGGGCTGTCAGAACCATTAGGGTATTTCACATGATCTGGCAAGATGAAATCTGGTGTACAGAGTTTTTGGGGTTTTTTTAAACTTGAATTCCAATAAAAGCCAAACACTGGAATATTTTGTAGCTCCCTTTCTCCTCAAAGAGATAGTAGGAGATAGGAACCATTCACCAAAGTAGCTATAGTGTTTAAATACTGCCTAAGCCCTATCTGGGCATTCCCCTTTGGTGTAAAGTCTATGCATTGGAGCGGGAAAGCACTCTACTTTTGTTCCCACTACACACGAAGCATGGTTGTCTGTAGTTTCCTCTATCTAGGGAAACTTTCTTCAAGAATTTAGAATTCTGGGAAATTGTCCCCCATTCCTCACACGTAGGGCTTAGACATACGGAACAGAACTAAAAATCATAAATCTCTTAATTATAAGTCATAAACCTTCTTAGCATGGTGATACGAAGAACATCCCAAAAAGAAAAAGAAAAACCAGTAACCAAAAAATTGACTTCAACTCAGGCTTACATTTGGGGGCTGTCACTTGCAGAAGCAGCCAGGAAAACGAATCTGTGCTGGCGGAAACAAAGATTTCGTATATAGGCCAATCCAGTCCTAGCTTCGTTTCTGGGAAACTGCAGGCCCCATCTAGAACAAGGGCGGACAGCCCATTACCCTCCGGGTGTTTCAGGCTACAGCTCCCCCGTCCCTGACCATTGGCCCTGCCAGCTGGGCTGACGGGAGCTGCGATGTGTAATGCCGAGACAAGACCAGGCAGCACACCTCCTGGTCATGGCACTGTGGAGAGCAGCCAAGGCAAACACCTGGCAATGCTGCGTTGCCAACAAGTAGCATCCACACTCTCTCCCCCCTTCTCAGGATTCAACTCCACCAACCTCAGAAGGAAATCGAAAGTGGTTGCACACCAGGGCCCTAGAGACTGACAAGTGTAACTGAACGTGCAAATAAAGAAGCTCTCTCACGTCCACAGACACTACCCCAAAAAGCTCTTTACTCCCTGCTCCAGCCCCACTGCCTTGGCAGTTGTCAAAAGGAAACTCTTGCAAAAAGTGGGGGATGTAGATCTCACCTTTTTAGAGTACCTAGAAGTGTGAACAAAGGTGGAGGGGCTGAGACAGTTAGGAAAACTAGAGCATCAGACCTGAAATGGAAAGATATACTTATTATCCCCTGAACACCTTAGCTGCTTTCCTTTTCTATCTATCTATCTATCTATCTATCTATCTATCTATCTATAAAATGTGTATGCTGTCCATTACTTGCATCTCTGAATGGCTTACAACCTAAATCAGAATAAAATAGATAAATTGACTATAAATTCCACAATTGACAGATCACCAGTTGACAGCTGCTAAGGTTGCACAAAGCAACCTTTATGCAGCCTCACTTGGTCAACATCCATGAATGTTCCCTCCTGAACTGGCCAGGAAAGGCTCCACGAGCCCTTGATGACTGAGCCTTGCACCAAGTTACAGCGGGCCATTTTATCGTAACAGGTAAACTATGGTTTGTAATGACACAGAAATCAATATAACAATCTGACAGCTTGCCACAGTGCAAGGATCAGACATCTCCAAAGGCTATACACAAGGCAGAGAAAGTGCCCAAAGTGCCTCATGGCTTGTTTTGTAATGCAAAACGGCTTAGCGTTAACCTGTACGAACCTTATTGGGGCAGAAACCATGGATTATTGATTCCCTGTGTAGCTCTAGGCGTACTGCTGTAGTTTACCATCTGCTAAGCCAACTTTTCCAAACTTGGTGCCCTCCAGATGTTTTGAATGTCTACTGCCATCAGCCACACCCATCTTAGCTAAAGATCAGGCACACTGCAAAGTGTAGTCCAAAATATCCTAGGCACCAGGTTAGGGCTAGTTGTGGTAAGCTGTTACTCAGTCATCCTTTTTAGTGAAAGGGTGGGAACTCTACTCCTATAATATAGAGGAGTTTATAGTCTAAAGCAGAAGGTAGATCTCCAGATGTCTTAGACTTCAGTTCCCAGAAGCCTCTATCAGCCCTGGCCAATTGCCAGGAATGTTGGGAAGCGAAGTCCAAAACATCTGGGGATCTCTGCTCTGCCTACCCTGTTATTACACTCCTCTCCATTCCACAGTGGTGGACAACCCCCAGAAAAAAATCTTAAAACTGTTTTTTAAGAGGGAAGAACTAGATGAACACTGACGGGATCATGAATAACCATGAACTGATCTTCTGCAAGCAACAGATACAGGACTGTGAATAAGACTGTGCTGGCAAAAAGAAAAAAAAAGGCACTGCCCCCTCCAGTCTTGCATATCTGATGAGATGGAATCCAACACTCCTAGAGATTAAAACGGCTCCTTTCTACACTGCCAGAAAAGGCTTGGCTCAAGACCAAAAGACATCCACCCCCCCCTCAAAAGCAGGGAGAATGCAAAACAAACATGAAAAGGAAGGGCTAGCTCAGTTAGGATTTATGCCATTGCTATTTGAGGGGAGTGGGAAACTGTAAGGGTTTCCATACTCTTGGGTCTCACAAGGGAAAAACTGTTTCCACATGTCTCTGAGCTCTCCCCCCCCCCCCCCCAGCAATTATCCTTGGCCTGGGGTGCAAGGCGCAGTGGGAGGGAGGAGTAAAGGAAAAGGAGTGGTGTCTCCAGGAAGGATAGGAAGGGCTGCAGGATATTACGAGGCTGTAGGATGCACAGGCAAAGCTCAGGGTCACGGCTTTCCCCTAATATGGATGTGCAATCACTGCACGCCTCCACTCCACTCTGGCAAACCAGCCATAACTCAATGCCACCCGGAGCCCCTTTACACCAGACATCTCTCACAGCCCAGCCAGACATAATATTTCCTTTCCACAGTGATCCCCCATAGAATGCACAGACAGGAACGCAGGAAGCTGCCTTACGCAGAACAGACCCACGGTCCATCAAGCTCAGTAGCACTGACACTGACAGGCACTGGTTCCCTGAAGGCACAGGTAAGACCTCCTGTACGCAATGCACGTCCCCCACTGTGGAGCCACAGCCAGTACCCACTGCAGAGCTTACTGCAACCAAGCCAAGAGGAGCAGCAGCAAAGAGATCCATTCACATTTGCCTCTTCTTCTACAACAGGCCTATTCATCTTAAACCTTGGCACCATGGGGCCTCCTGCTACCTGAAAGATAACCAGGGACAGCGGGAACAGCAGTGGATGGAGGTGTGCAGAGGGTGGGGTCATGTTCCTTCCCCAGCCAATGTAGTCTAAATCACCTGGATGACAAGTTCCATCAGCTCCGGCCAGCCTGCATCAAGGATGAGAGGAGCTATAGTCCAAAACATCCCCAAGGAACCGTGCTGGAGAAGGTCGTGGTTGGTCAACTTCCCTCAATGTGGCACCCTCCATGCATGCTGGACCACAACTCCCACTATCCCCAGGCAACGTGACCACCTATAAATAGGGCTGCGTGTTGGCTGGCTCTACAGCACACCTACAAGACAAACAGGCTCTTCATGGGTGTCCTTGGAGAAAGACTAATATGCCCCAGTTTACACAAATCAGCCAAGTTGCTCTCCCCAGTGGACTCTATCACTGCACACCCCTCCCCGCTCACCAGCACCTCCAGGCCGCCCCCCCTCTCCATTACTCGAAACCAGCTGCCCTTTTCGTACAGAGCAGAGGACAGAAAGGCCACTACACTCCATGACTCAACGGTCCCAGCCAAACAGGAGGAGCCGTTCTTTCAGCTATGAAGAGCATTAAAAGTTGTGCAGGAGGCGGCAAACCCTCCATACAGGAGAACGGGAAAGCAAACAGGAAGGTGAGAAGTGCACAGGCCCTGCCTTCTTCATCCTTTGGCTGCTTTTAAAAGGGTTGACATATCATTGCATCAACCAAGTTAAAAACAAATAACAGACATGCATAACCGAGCAAAAGCTTTGGGAGGCTTGTCCAAGTCAACAAAGCGTTCATCTCCAAAACTTGAGAGATCATCCATTCCATGGCTACAGCACCACCCACCCCCAGGAGGCCAGGGTGGGGGAGGAAAGGGGTTGGGAGGAGGAAGGGCTGCAGTTGAACAGAATTGGCTCCTTGAGCACCTCTGAAGGCCAGGACGGAAAGCAGATCCCTCCCTGGACATGCGAAAATTTTCCTAACCCAGCAGCAGGACTAGAGACTCTTTCTGATTACAAACATGCCTGCCCTACAGAGAAGGGTTTGCTTGTTTGTTTGTTTGTTTTTTTTAGCGGGTGGGGAAGGAGGAAGAGGAGGGATTGAGCAGACCAAGGAAGACCCTCCACAATCTTTGATCAAGGCAAATGCACACCACTTTCCAGTTAACACTTTCGTCCTTCCCCAGGCTTCTGATGAAGAAAAATGGCTTTGTTTTTTAAAAGAACTTTAAAAAAAAAAAATCGAAGAACTGGTCTGACCCAATAGAAGGCAAGCTAAACGAGCTCGCGTTTCGATGTCGCGCAGCGAGCCCTTCGAGGTAAAACGCGGCAAGTCCGCACAACGTGTTCAAACGCACGAGCTGCGCCAGGCTCTGTGCACGCGAAGGAACGACGAGGCCTAAGAGCGGGAGAAGCCGGCTAGGACGATCTTATCCAAGTCCACTCTGTAGCGGCGGCGGCGGCGGCGGCAAGCCTTAAATCAGCGGGATCACAGGGGCAGAAACCGGGGACTTGCCCGGTGTTCTCCACTCAGAAAGGGAAGGCTACCTACAAGAATCCGAACTTAGGAACGCGCTGCCCGGGACACCTCTACCTGTACACGCCCTCCTGCTCCGAAGGGGAACTTCTGTACAACTACGGGTAAGGTAGCAAAAGTTGCCCAGAATGGAAAGGCAGCCGCTTACCGTCATGCCGCCGGCTCCGCTGAACGGCGGCAAGTTCTGTGCGTTTTCAAAGCGCCCGAATCAAGCGAAGCCGAAAGCAGCGCCACCGCCGCGACCCATCGTCCGGCTCCTCGCCTGTCTCTCGGTCTCTCTCTCCCCCAGCGCCTTCCAACCTTTCTACACACAGAAGAAAACGTCCCCCTTCCCCGCCCTCCCTCTCTCTCCTTAAAACTTCCTGGGACGGCCCTTTCCAGCCAATGGGAACAAATGCAACAGGAGCTTTTACGGGGTATGAATTGTGAGCAGCCAATGACGACGCAACCGAGGGAGACGGGGTGGAGCCCGACTGTGCAAATACCATAAATAAATAAATAAGGGTCCCAGCCAATGAAGGGGTAGCGGGGAGGCAAGACTTTAAAAAAAGGCGCACGAAGGGATACAGTGGAACAAATGGGAGGGCCTCGCACGCAGAGGCGCCCGTGAGTCCCCTGCCGCTGCGGAGCGTGTGCCAGGCGGCGCTGCCTGCCAGCGGTGTCGAGCCGTTAATGGAGAGAGGAAAGGCGCTGCCCTGCGGCTGTGTACGGGCTGGATGGCGATAGTAACCTAGCAATTATGGAAGGCCACAAGGCGGGCACACCTCCCCTCCAGCTATAATCCCAGCAAGAGTTGGGAATGACAAGATCTGAAAACAGTTTCTACTGGGGTTTTGAGTAGTTGTTACATGCATATTTCTACCTTTTCCACAAAGGAATCCAAGAGGAGCATGCATGATCCTCCACTTAGTGCTCACAACGACCCTGTCAGGTAGCTCAGAGTTGGCGACCGGCCCAAAGTCATCTCGAAGAGCTACATGGTCAAGTGGGGCCTAGAACCCCAGTCTTCCAAGTCCCAGTCCAGCACTCAACAGTAATGCCACTCCACAACGGACTCTTACGCCATCGCACCGCCACATCTCCCCCCCCCCCCCGACCCCATCCAATCCCTTCTGTTTCTTGCTGTCCCATGTTTTCTCTCAGGCTTCCTTTTTTTCTTAATACAGAAATCTGGGGAGAAAAAGCCAGAGCAGCTGTTGAACGCTAGTGCCAGGGGTCCTCACCTGAGTAACAGTCTTTGATTTCCTGCTACTCCTTCATCCTCCCAGAATGCTTCCAGACCAGTCTAATTGAGTTACCCTGCCTCAAACATAGGATTGGATGGGGGTGCCAGACAAAGAACCTTCCTGCACTTTTACGCCACTTCTCCCCCACACCCCCTTTTTTGGTCACTACCACAGAGCCAATAAGGAGAGAATGTCAGAAAAACAGCACGAAGCCTTTTGATTGGTGGCATCAGAAAGCACCCCAGTTGGGAACTGGGAAAGGCGGCAGCATCTGGTTGCAATTTACAGAAAAGAAAGGAGCCCAAGGGACCCTGCATGGAGGCCTTATAATATCACATTCCTCACATCAAATGTTAACTCTGTAAAAACGCCTGAGGAAGTGGGAGTGCAGGGCGGGTGCGGGGGGGGGGGGGTTACTTCAGCAGGGCCTGATGGCCATTTATATCAGCTTGGTACCTTCCAGATCTTTGAATTTCAGTGCCCATCTGTCCCAGCCAGCATGGGAAATAGTTGGGTATCCTGGGAGTTGTAGTCCAAAATGTCCAGAGATGACCAGGTTAGGGAAGGGAAGTTTATCTGGATAGTTTTCTTATGCAACTGGCCATCTGATGCTTCCAATATCCCAACCAAAGGCACTGAAAAGCAACACGCCTCAGTTCCAAACAAGCCTGGACAAAATCTGTGTCTTCTCACAAATATATATCCAAAATAAATTATCCAGATTTTCTGTTACTTTTCCCTACATTGGAGATAACAATGACGCATTCTGTGCACTGCAACAGCGGAGGAATTATAAAGAACAGTACAGCTCACAGCAGGAGAAATTGCATGAAGGCAAAATTTTGTGTCAGTGAGCCTCTTATGGTAACTTAAAGACTAATGAACAATTGTGTAATGAATGGACACTGTTAAGTCATTAAGCATCACCGTCTGTACTTTCTGCATTTCATTTTCCTCTCACTCCAATGTTTCTACATTCCCTCAGTCATGTGTATTTGTACCTGGAAGTCAGGACAACACTTGATGTGCTTCCTGAAATAGACTAGCAAAAGGAAGCATATGGCAGAATTAGACAAGTGCCTTCTCTTCCAAAGAACTTCAGGAAAAGGAAAGGAGTCCTGTTCTGTCTGCTCAGTATGTAGCATGACAAGCAAGGCTGCTGATCCTCCCCTCCAATCCCGGCCCAAATGAAATTCAAGCTTAGAGCTGAATTTCACCATCTCTTATCTCTGCATTTGCCTGCTGCTGCCAGAGAAAGACGACACTTCTCATCCACCCCCATCTGTTACATTTCTTTATGTCATTTCTATACCACCCCCAGCTCAAGCTTTCTGCATGGTTATGATTCCTATCACTTTTCTGGTTACATAACAGAACAGCAATATTACAAGCAAGCAATGGACAGGACCATTGGGGTCTGTATTCATGGCCTGATGCGTTCAATCCCAGGGTCATTTCTCCACTAAAGGAAAATACTAGCTCCTTGTTGCAACCTTCCCTGGGGCCCTCCTACCCTGGAATAGCAAGTTCTTCCCTGGAATAGCAGCACATGGAAGAGCCCACCCTTGCAACAAGTGGAAGACACTACAGAAACGTATGAGAATTCTGGTGGGGGGATGGGGGACTCAGGCAGTTTTTCAGGTCTGGCCCTACAAATTTTACTCCATTTTCCACCCCCACTGGAGTTAGCTCAATCTGTAGCAAGTCTGGTTTTTTATGGTGGCAATTTGCACAACTTTGGTGGGGGAACCTTGAAATTTGTGCAAGTTACATTATACTTTTTTTAATTGTGAACTTACGCAAGTGATTTCATCATCTTACACATGCATACAAGCCAATCAGTCCAAAGCTTATTCCCTCTTGTAAATATCCTTTTCACTTTCATCCTCTCCATAAACTATTTTGTTGAGAAATCTATGCTGGACTTGCCAGAAAACTTGTCATTTTCCCCTGTTCCCAATTTTGTAGGGGAGCTGCCAAAGTGAAGAACAAAATTGGCAAGTTCCTTGACCTGCTGGTCTAAACCAAGTACAGCATGGAGAGGATGAAACTGACCACGACATTACAAAAGAGGATCATGCATTTGTGGAGCTAATACTGGACAGATGCACTTGCAACTGTGTGCGCTTGTGCAAGATTTCCAGCTAAAAATATTTTTACATTCTTTTAAAAAAATATAACATCATCAGTGCAAATCTAATTATCACTTCCCTAACTTGATTAAATGATAAAATTGCCCCCTCCCCCAAGATGAGCAAATTATTTTCAGAATCAAAACAAGTTTGCTACAAATCCTCCATAGCTTACCAAAACAGAAACACTCCAAAATCCTGCCAAGCTGAAAGGAAACAAAATTCCCAATGTCTTATGTCCCTAAAGATGAACCAGTATCAAGTTCACTATGCCAAAGAACCAGAGATAAACAAATGTTTCAACCAAGGAAGGGAGAAAACCACAATCTGCTGTCATAAACCTCATTCCAATATCCACATCTTAGCATCATACATAGTTTGAATGGTACACTAAAAGGTTTTAACTCCACTGATTAGTAACATAAATGTCATAGCACACCAGAAAAACTATAATAAATGCTGTGGCACATAAAGGAGCATGATCAGAAAGACTTGTATCTTTTATCTTTGGTGTCAACTGGTATGGACATATGCATGATGAATAAACATGAGTTTATTCATCATGCATACCTGATTTGAGTTTCTGCCTTGCTTTTCTAACTGTTTGCTCAAAGTAGCCACCAAACAAACTAGTGGTTACACTCCATGGCTTGTTGTTGAGTTAACTGCTGGGTTGTTTATGCCCTGAACAACCCAGTCATCAGGGCTGACACAACAGCACTCAACTCTTGAGTCTGAGTCACTGGGTACTTGCAAAGATGTCTCAAATATATCTAAAAATATCATTCACCTTGTGACACTGAGTATAATCTGTGCACACGGCAAGAAATGTTTGCATCCCTGCCTGTGCTACCAGTGATCTGGCCTTGGATCATTTCAGTTTTATTGCCTCTGAATACAGACTGATGGAGCTCTCTAGCTAGTGCGTGAATACTGCGGTTGCGCTTAAGGCGTGTTGCATGCTCACCAGTACAGGCAATGTCTGAAAGAGAAGAGAAGCAGGTGCAGGGTTTGCCCTAGGCATACAGGTAGGCACATATCATTCCCTTGCAGCTGCATTTCAAGCAGAGGCTTGTCCAGAAGGGTGGGTGGACGCCACCGTATTTAAAAGTATGTCTCAATGCAACAACCACAGAAGAAGAAATGCTGGAGATGTAACTATCCAACCAAAAGAAATAAGGTACAGCACTGAGTTTGCCCTTCCTTTAGTAAGTTCTATCTGCAAACTGAAACCACCTCAGCAGCTGCAAAAACAGCTGCCAGAAGACTATCTTCTGTTCTGAATGCCTCCTTCATTTAAAGGGCTGTCCAGTCCAAGTGTTGCATAAGCAGCCATCACAAGGAAGGGCTGGGCCTTGGAGTTACTCAACAGTGCAACTGGTCAGCAAACTTAGTAAGACACACAGGTTGCCCGATCACAGTCTCCCATACTTTGGTAAGATGTAATTGCTTTTTTTTATTACAGCACTGTCAGCCCTGTCAAAAGAGAGAACATAGCTTAGGGCAGCACACATACTTTGCACACAGAGAAGCGAAATCCAGGTTCAATTCCTGCCATCTCAAGTTGAACAGTTTGTGTAAATGATGAAAAGCCATATGCCCCAAACCCTGAAATCCATTACCCGTTCGTTGGACAATACTCAGCAAGACCGACAAATACTTCGATTTGCAATAAGGAAAATGTCAATATCCTATCAGAACAGTCTCGCACAAATCTTCTTAAGATACCATGATTCCCCTGTCCTAGAGCTGTTTCCAGGCATTTCTGATACAGAACCGAGTCTGGGGCCAAGTGTGAACACCTACCACCAAACTACAGCTATTTTAGAAGCCCTTTATAGAAGCCTTCTCTAACTTAGTGCCCTTCAAGTGCTTTGGATTGCAATTCCCATCAGCCCTAGATAGCACAGCCAAGAGTACATCCATTTGAAGAGCTGTAGTCCAGAGCATCCAGAGGGCGCTAGGTTGGGGAAAGCTGCATGACAGTAACCTGGGCACCATCAGCCTAGCAACCAACAATGGATCCCCTGCTATGAGGAAGCAATATCTGTCAAGCTTTTTCCTGTCACACAGTAAATTATTAATAAAGATCCTTATCAGAATCAAGAATTAGCAATCCCAGATAGATACCTTTAGTTGATCAACCAGATAAAATAGTTTAAATCATGCTGTACCTTGTGTTTCTGACTTGTGTCCAGATAAAGGTCTTGGCTTTTTGAGGTGGAGGTACTCTTCAAGGCTTGTCCTTCAGTGAGCTGATGTGACAAAAGAATGTACATAAAGAAAGCTATATTCAAGGAGCTTTCTTTTAAGAATCTCTGCTCAAAAACCAAAGCTACTTTCCTGACAAGCGAGGGAAGCTGGAGGGCCAGGTTGGGAGTCCAGGTGGGCCTGTGGCTTCCCACCTGGACTGAAAGTTTGTATTTGCTTGTGGATTTGGGGAAAGTGCCTCTTTTCCCCCCATATCTACACCTGAAGAGGCAGGAAACCCCAAACCTTGTTTTGGTTTATAGTTCATTGGCTGTCCCTGGATAAAAAGATGGTTTATAAGCTGACGAGAACATACAAAGTAAATATTCAATTTCATGTGCAACTTGGCTTCTTCTGCACTGGAATGTTGGCTGTTTTGAGGCAAACTTCATGACCTTACTCCTGAATATTATGTGCAACAATGTCCTATTTCAGACTTTGCTTAGTAATCTGCATATCTTGGGCAATGTGTGTGCCAAAATTTCAGCTTTCCGGGTGGCCTGAAATAACTATAATCCTTTCATGGAGGATACATTAAGGCCATTATTCAGAGGGAGAGCAGTGGCTCAGGGCTAGAAGGCCTGCCTTGCATGCAGAGGGTTCCAGGTTCAATCTGCAGCATCGCCAGGCAGGGCTGGAAACACCCTTTCCCATAACTCCAAAGAGCCCCTGCAGAGCAGTAAGAGCCAGTGGTCCCACTCAGTGTGAAGAAGCTTCCTATGTTCTTACATTCAATTGCCAGCATCTACTCTTAGGGAAAATCCACGCCCCCCCTTTTAAAATATTAGCTCTAAATGGGCCAATTTTAATGAAATCCAGCATATTTTGGATTACACATATACAATTTTCAGTTAACAGTTATGATACCTTATGAGACCCAAGCAGTTTTAGATATTTTAGGGGTATGTGCACATCTGCGTGCACACACACAGAACACATTCTGAAAAAGGGACAAGGACTTTTTTGATGTTAGAATAATAACTGCATCCACAGTTATTCTAAAGGGCTAAAGATCATTCTCCAGCTGGCAAGTCACTTTGCTAGCTATAATTCTGAGGGCAACTTTGCAGCAGGGAACCCAAAGAAAAAGCTCCCCCTAGCGAAACCAGAGGAAAAAAGTGGAAGTGCATGACAGTGGTCTGTACTGATGCCCCCATCGCTTTCTTACTTGATGCAGGAGCTTCTCCTCAGCATTCCAGTCATTCCTCAATTGCTTCTCTGGCCTCATTGGGCTTGGACACCTTCCCTGATTCTTCCACACATCTTCTGCCCATTCTGTTGGACTCCCTTGGTTTTTCCAGCTTCTCTCCAAGTGCTGCTGCCCTGCCTTGGCAGATCGCATGTACTCCCCTTGGCTTACCCACTCCCTTCGCAAGTGCTGCCTGGGATTTACATGCAACAAGGGCTCTTCACAGCTTTGCCGGCTGTTTTCTGACTTGCCAGAGCGAGGGTGGTCTTCCTGGGCAGACCTCTTCTGCTCAGCCGCTGGAAGGCTTGTGTGGAAGGAGGACTGGCCAGAACACGTCCAGACATGCTCATGCTGAGGACTGAAAGGATTTGCCTGCTCCTCTTGGCCTGGCCAGTCGTGGCCTTTACTGGTCCCTCGATTCCTGCAGCAAGCTTCCCTCTGGATTTTCCAGCTGTGCTCTGGGTGCTGCTCAGAAACAGCCGAGCACCTCGTCTGCTTGGAGCATGCATGGCTAGCCTCCATTGGCCTCCTGGGACCAGAAGAACACCTGCTCTCTCCAGAGCTGTTCCGGCTCCTTTCCCTACCTCTCTCTGGACTGAGGAAATGCTCAGTGCCTCTTTGGCTTGCACTAGCACAACTTCCAAGACTGAGCACACCACCAGTTTGGCCATGGCTTTTCAAACCAATGTCCACTTCTCTCCCTGGACTGAGAGCACGCCTGCTCTCTCCTTGGACTCTCCAGCCGTCCTCTCTGACATGCAATGGACTCCATGCCTGCGCACCTTTCCCCCAGGTTGCTGATCCCCTCCCTGGACTGAGAGCACGCACTGCTTCTTGGCCATCTCTTGGGTCTTTGGCTGGTTGCTCGGCTGTACCAACGGGGAGCAAAGGTTTGCCTCGCGCCTTCCGGTCACTCTCTTTGTACCTCTCCAGTTGCCTCTGGTGGCTTGCGTGGCTCTTGCCCAAACTCTTTGCAGGACTGGCAGTTTGCAAGGTCTCCAGGCAGCTTTTCCATTTGGTCTCAACATTCTTTGCAGAGCTGTGTGATGCCTCCAGCTGGCTCTTTCTGCTACTATGAGTTTGCTTGCCATGACTCATGGCATGAAGGGGAGCCCCACCAGCTCTCCAGTGGTGCTCCTCCCTTTTCCTCCTGTCTACTGGCTGAGGCGGCAAAGCTGTGGAGTGCAGTGGGAACCCTCTGCTCTGGCTCTCCAGGCGCTGGGTGGGTCTCCCTGTGTGCAAGGGCTCGCCTTGGCTCCTGCCACTTCTCTCGGGAGGCTGACCTGGTCTGCCCATCCGCAGGGACTCTCCTCTACTTCTGCTCTGCTGTTCTGGTTCCCGCGGGAGTCTCTCGTTTCCCTGAAGTGAGAGGAGAGAGAAGACAGCCCTTTCATTTTGGGTGTCCATTGCAGAAAGCTCCCCCACTATGCTAGATTGTTAAAACTAAGGACAAGGACTGTCATTCGAGCTCTCTTTGCAAGCTGCTCTGGGAGCCTTTTTAGCTAAAAGGCAGAGTATACGCACTATCAATACAATAAAATAAGAAATGGCTCAAAGAGCATCCATCTCACTTGAGCCCAATACTTCCTACATTTCACTTCCCCTCCTTTGCTTGTTCTCCCAGGAAGAGCAGAGGTCCGTTCTTGGGGCTCCTGAATGGATCGTCAGGGCCGGGTATACTGTACCAGCACATGCACACACATTTTCCACCGAGGCAGCTCCATTTTTACAGCTTGGTGCCTCAAGACAAGGGTGACAGGTGATACTGAGCCTGTGGGCGCCATGTCTCCCCTGGACACATTTCCAGGTGTGCACCAAGATGCTCTACCTCCCACTTAAACAAACATGCATTTTCTTATCTGCAGCTGGGATTTCTGTGGGCACTGAAAAATGTGAGCTTGAGAGGGTCGTTCGGGGAGTCGGGGCTCAGTCTATTGGACTGATTCCTTGTTCTTTGCTGTGCTTCTCATGGCAGCTATTCTGTGGTGATGCCAAGGACAGTTTATCAAATTGCCCAAAGTGCTCATGGCCCTGAAAGGCATGCCAGACTAGTTCAAGGCAGCTTCTAGGGTCCAATGCGGACAGATGGTATCACCATGAAAGCAAACCAGTCAACTATGCATCAGGATAGAACAAACAAAGCAGATTCCATATGAGATGCAGCCAATTATCCTTCTAGAAAAGGGGTGGGCAACCTGTGGAGCTCCAGATGTTTTGATCCACAACTCCCATAATCCTTCACCAGTGGCCCTGCTGGCTTGGGATGATGGAAGCTACAGACCAAAACATATGGAGGGCTACAAATTTCCCACCTAGACTAGTGGTAGTTCTCAGTGGCTCATCCCAGCCTAGTAGTAATGCTCAACTCAGTGGTCTATCAGTCTCATGCAAAGATGCCCCACTAGTGCAAGGTCAAACAGTGAAGCCCTCTCCCTTAAAGCACATTCTGTTCATTTCCAGACTGGGAAATACAGTGCCTGTTGCGGGAATAGAAGCATCAGAGCCACTCTTCAGCAGACTCAATTCAGAGCCTCTTTTGGGTGGTGCCACGTGCATAAGTGAAGACCAGGCTTTTCTTCCCCCCGCCCTCGACCAGAGGTTTACAATGCTGCTTTGGGGTCTTTCCAACCTCTTGAGAGTCTGGAGAGTCTGAAGATATTGCTGCATGCAGCCAGAGAAACAAGCAGCAATGAAAAGAACTCACTAGAGAGCCAATGCAAACATCCAGAGTTTCCCACTGTATAAACTTTCAGACTTCAGAAGATGGGAAGGCCTTGCCTGGAAGTGTTCTCCTGCCCACTTCTCTGCACTCTGCAAGTTAGCCATGTGTACTCCTTTTCCCTCAGCAAGAATTCCTGCACACATGATCATGGCAAGCTTTATGCACCCATGGAGACTTTGGTGACAGGGTGTTTTCAAATTCCTAATCCCTCTCTCCTCTGTGTGCCTTCCAAAGAGATACCAGCTTCTGCAGGGCTGTTCTATCCAAGGGCCGAACCGAATTACCCCTTACCGTGGCTGGGCAAAGATCCGAAAGCAGGAGTTTGCTCTTCAAGATGGACTGTGGTGTACACAGAGAGAAATTAGGAGAAAGCCAAATGTCAAAGGAGAATGCAGTTTGGGCAGGAGCCCATTCCCTCACAACATCCAATCACTGTATGGAACTGAGATCCCACACTATATAGTAGCCTCTCACTTCTCTGCGTAGCGTGGGGCTCGATTGCCTCCTGACTAGCCGCCCTTCCTTGGCCAGCTTCAAGGTCTTACTGTCCAGCCGCTCAAGCAGCCCCTCCTCCAGGGCTTGGAATGCCTCCAAGGTCTCCGACTTCCTAACAACCAAGAACAATAGCACGTTTTCAGGTAGAATTAGGATTGAATTTCAAATGTCTCCAAACACACTGCACAGGCATGGAGGAATAGGCTTCTCTCCGACTGATATTGAACTTCAATTCCCATCTACTCTGGTCAATTCAGCTTAATAGCCAAAGTGGATGGAAGTTACAGTCCAGCAACATCTGGAAGACCACAAATTCCTCACACCTGCATGACAGATAAACTTGCTGGCCCTTGTGCTCCACTTACATAAAATCAGAATTTCAACAGGTGGTACACATAATCCATAAATAGCATTGCACAAATGCATTCTAAGTGATTGTGTTACTTCCTGGAAAAGTAACAACCCCATCCACATAAGCATGGATTAATGTTCTCCTTCATACCATCACCTCATCCAGACTACAGCTTCAAGTGCATCTCTGAAGCTGTAGTCTGGAATCATATAGTATGAAAATGTCATGCATTCCAACATGATGCAACTCCTTCTTGATTGTGTTTTTTTTTTTTTTTTTTTGCAAAAATAGATCCTGCCAGACGAATCTTCTGGAATTCTACAACAAGGTTTTGCGATGGCTAGATGGAGGTGACATGGTGGACGTGGATGACTTGGAGGTGCCGATACCACTCTTTAAGACTCTGGTGTGCCCACAACTGGAGTACTGTGTCTAATTTTGGGCTCCACATTACAAGAGGGACATAGCAAGGCTGAAAACAGTTGAACACAGGGTAACAAGGATGGTGGCCAGATTGGGGGGATGCCATATGATATAAGATTGAGGGAACTGGGACTTTTCCACTTGGAGAAGAAGAGACTCCAAAAGGATCTTCCCTCTAGTGGAGGGAAGGGCACAATCCAATGGGACAAAGCTGGAGAAACTGGGTTTTAGGTTGGACGTCAGGAAGTACTTCCTGATGGTTAGGACCTCTAGGATATGTAATGGACTTCTATGGGAGGTGGTGGAGGCCCCATCAGTGAAGGTGTTCAAGAAAAGATTAGACACCCACATGGCCACTATGAGCGGAGCCGGCTTGTGCTGGGAGTCAGACTAGATGGCCCAGGAGGCCCCTTCTGACTTGCTGTGTGTCTGTGTTTTGCATGGCCTGCATGCATGATGTGTTTTTTATTCCCAGATTGCCATTATATGGAGGAAAGAAGGTGGGACCACAGGATCTCCTACTCTCTCCTTTTAGAGTCAGAGTTGCACTGGAAGCAAAGATGATGAAGGAAGCAGACAGAAAAAGATCATTCAACGGTTAAATCAACAAACTTAGTGTCTGCACAGAAAAGGTATTCTTCAGATGTAATGAATTCCAAACTTGATAGGAAATTTGTAAGGCAGGCATTGGAAACAGATGGGTTTCAACCAGCAAGCCAGCTAATTTGGCAACATCCCTGTCTAGACGTGTTGATTGCAAAGACTGTGTGTGTGCAATTCCTGTTTGAATGGTGAATGAAGACAACACCCACTCTTCCCCTTGTGACCCTTGCCACAAAGTGCTCCATCTCACTCTGGTAAGCCTGGCAAGAGGAACGGCTTCCCCCCACCCGCCCCTCTCTAGCTTGGAGCTGGGGGCAGGGTGGGGATCGCGACTGCTATTTTCAAAGGACCCACTGACAAGAGCCCCCTGGAGCTGCTGCTCCTCTTCAGCATGCCTTTTGCCATGGTCCTGGTAAGGCTGCTGGTGCAGAGGAGCAGCAGGGAATGTCGTTGCCTCCTTGCCTGCTGGCTCTCTGCCAGCCCAGCCAGCAAGCTGGAGCACTGGTGAGAGAGAGGAGATGGTGCGAAAGTTGACTTGCTGGGGGAGGGTGCCAACGGAGGGTGTCTTGACCAAGGAACCAGTGTGGTGTAGGGGTTAAGACTGCAGGACTGGGGCTCAGGAAATCTGAGTTCTAGTTCCCACCCAGCCACGGAGCTCACTGGGGCACTTTGGCCAGTCAAACTCTCACCTAGCTCTCGGGGCTGCTGTTCTGAGGACAAGACTCGCAGGAGGAGGAAAATGATGTAAGCCACCTTGAGTTCCTTGAAAGGAAAACGGGTGGGATATAAATCAATGGAGCGTTGGCGTCAAGGATTGTCCAGGCAGTTATGAGGAGCTTTGGGGGGCTCATCCCCAAAACAGGGAGGGTCTCCACTGCCTCCTCCAGTTCCAAACTAGAGACGAAATGTGGGGCTCATTTTGGGGAGATAATTGGGGCTGGCTCTTTGGTGAGCAAGCCTTCAGGGCCAGGACCAAAGTGTTCCTCTTCCTGCATTCCAGAATCAATACTATTACTTAGTTAATGCAAAGGTTAATCCATCCTGATGCTTCTTGTGCCTGAGATTAGCCACACAAAGCCTGCATTTCCTGATGCCATACAATGGCTCACCTGCGCTCTTGTCCGAAGATCCGCTCCACCTCCGCCCGGCCAGGACTACAAGTGCGGGAGTTTCTGCGGTCTTTTTCAAATGCCTGCCGGTGGTTGAGCCGTTTTGGCTTGGGCACATCGGCCAACACCGTATACTCATGCTTCATCAGACCACGTCGGCTCTCGCTGCTGCCACTTGTGCGCCAACTCAGGTCCGAATCTGCAGAGCTGATGGAAGAGGTGGGCCACCTGCCTGCCCCCGTGGCATCGCTACGGACAGGCAAAGTGCTGCAGCCAACCTGGGGATGGGAGGAAGCCCAGCTTGGTTCCGATTTCCGACGGTCCAGAGAGAAGTAGCCACTCTCTCCTTGATGCTTTCTTCTACTGTCTGCCTGATTCTGGCTCATAGCTTTAGATTCTGGAGAGGGAAGGAATAAAACACTGCAGCAATTTCTCTCATGCTCAAGGAGTGGGCGAACTTTGGGGAACAGAGCCAATGTAGAGTCAAGAGGATACGCCAACCTCTTCCAACCCTGCAGAGGTTTTGCAATTCTACTTGGTGGCATGGCCAATAGTGGAAGCTGAAATCCAGAACACCTGGAAGGCACCAGGTGAGGGAAGGCCATGCCATGCAAGCAAATACCAGCATACAGAAGCCCTGATTCACTTCTCCAAGCAAGGTGTTTTTATTCAAAATTGGGTAACCCAGAACCCAGAGAACTATGACAAACTGTGCTGACCTGTTGTTCAGCATTGCTATTTACTTTGGTGTGGCTTTATTACTAGCAGTGGATGTTCACTGATGCACAGATCAACACAGCAACTCCTTTGGCTGGTGCAAGCTTAGAAACACATCTACAGCAAAGGAGAAGCTGTGACCTCCTGGAATTGAGAACCCTATCATCGAGAATCATTGCCCATGCTGGTTGGGCTGATGGCAGTCAGAAGTCCAACAGCATACAGAGGGCCCCAGGTCCTCTTCCAAGTGGAACAAGGGAAAATAAGCCTCTCAAAACAACAATTTTGAGGTGGCTGGAAATTGTCACAGAGATGCTGGCTCAGGAGTTTCGTAGGGTGCTTCTGTTGCTATGAGCTGCCTTGTTACAGCTTCTGCATCATTGTATGTTTTAACTGAAGGATGAACAACCTCTTCAATCTAGACCAGAGGCTACACAGAAAAGCGAGAATCTTTACATGAGCATCTTTTAACTAAACCAAGGTTGTGTGTGTTACATTCCCCTATAAGATCATGATATAGTAAACAGAATCTATTTTGACTTTGAAATGCTGTATTTTATTTTATTTTATTTTATTTTATTTTATTTTATTTTATTTACAGGGAGCTTACTTCTAGCCTTCATGGTCACTGATACAAATTTAAAAACCTAGGCAACAAACAGAAGATTTAGGAATTACATCTACAAAGCTGTGTTGATGATAATGCAAATATCCTGGTATTGGTAAGCTACTGGTTTACCCCTGTAGTTGGATACAAACCCATTCAGGCATACCAATATTTATTATGTATTTAGGGAACAATCCTTGTTTATTTAGACAGAAAAGAAGCCTTACAGCTGCTGGGAGCAATGGGGATTTCTTCCTTCTTCAACATGCATGGGATTAGAGATCAAAAGTAGAGCTAGGCTGGGCTTTCATTGGTCAGAAGGGGAATGCCAGCCCATTCAGTCTCCTGCCCCCTGGGAAAACTGGGCACTTCCATGCTACTCCCTACATTTACATCATTCTTTTTTTATCACCTGTCAATCTCAGTCTTGGCTTTAGAAGCTTCAGGTCCTTTGAGAATCTAAGTCAGAACCTAACAGGAGCTGAAGTCCATCAACATCTGGAGGGCCACATGTTCCCCTGCCCTGATCCCACTGGTAACAGCAGCATCAAATCCACTAATCTATGCAACTTAATTGGGGCACAGAGGTTTGTTCTTGATGGAGCACTTGAGCAGCACTTCTTCCCTAAGGGATAGAAAGCTCCTTAAGACCAAAGTATCTGCACTGGCATGGTGGGGAAGTGGGAGTGGGGAAAATGTACCTGCTTTCAGACAACTCCAGGACTCTGTTCTCCTGGAAGATGCTGTCTCCACCCATTTGGGTCTATCAGAATGTAGATTTTCAGGTCGCACTTCATGCTTCCGGCTCGCATAATACATCATGTCTCCTTTGTCAGGTCCCAAAATGTTGCCAAGGAGCCTGGTCATTTCCCAGTTCTAGGTTGGTAGGGAAGAAGTTCACAAAAAATCACTGAGAAGTTCTGCAAAGTACACTTATTTAATTTATAGGAATATTTATAGGATGTATTTCAGGGCATAGCACTGACAAGGTAGCTCAGAGTGACAGACTTTACGAACTGCCATAAAATACAATAAACCAAAATTCACACACATACTACAGACTGCAGAATAAATCCAATTAAGTAAGCAAGTCACATAGAAAGCAAAGCACCCCTAAATAAATGAGTATGACCAGTCCATTAAGCTGCTCATAGCAGAAATAGATGCTAATTTATGGGAAAGTAACTTGGGGAAAAAGGACTTTAAAAGGCTATGTAAAACCTGGAAACGTTCAAGCTATATGAAAAGAGAGCTCAAGCAAGCTGGGGGCCACGACTGAAAGTCTTTGCCACTTAAAAATGACACCCAAGCAGATCTTACCAGTAAGCCTACAAGCTGGGCCTAGAAAACAGGCCTTAATGCCCAGGTAGGTATATATGCATGCAGGCAGCCCTCCAAGCGAAGCGAGTTCCAAACTATTTATGCTTTTACACGCCAAGCCTCGCATTTTAAATTGGACCCATAAACACACTGACAGCAAATACAGCTGATACAGGCTTGGTATTACATTTCCCCTTCACCCTCTGCCCTGCAAACATCCAAGCAGGTTGTACTCTGTATCAGCAAATGCTTCAAGACCATCTTCAGAAGCAGGGCCAAGCAGAGTCCATTCCAGTAATCTAACCAGGTATGGCTGCAGCAGAGACAACAGAGGCAAAGTCTGAGCTCTACATGGCGCCGCAGCCGGCATACAAGCCAAAGGTAATAAAAGGCACTCCTAACCACAGACACCACTTGCCCTTTTACAAATAGTCCAGGAGAACTGCCAAGTTATGAACTGGGGTGACATGTAAACCAGGCAAGGCAGAAATGCCAAATCCCCAGTAGAAAAGCCAGTTCAGCTGATGCGCAAAGCTACACTTCACTCCACTTGGCAAGCAAGAATGCAAGGGTGCCTAAGGAACCTGAGGAACCTGAAATAAGAGGAAAGAAGCTTTCCTTTAAAACAAGGGTGGGCAGCTTCAGAAGGTCCTGGAACCATCACTCCCCAGACCCACCTCAGGCACCCCCAGGAAAAGAAAGGAAAAAAGAATGAAATTGCTGGTTTGCCTCCAGATTCAGCAGCCTGCTCACACTGCTATGGTTAGATTTAATTTCCCAGAAGAGTTGCAGTTAGCTTATCAACAATCCATAGCTGCTACATTTGCCTTTTTTGGCTAAAAATACTTTGAAGGAAGTGAGAGAGAGTGGGGGCTTCAACAGGGAGCAATGGGGACCTCCTGCAGCCCACAGAGACCACTGCCTCAAAAAGCGTGGGAGCGCTCGGCTGCCAAGAGAAGCACACACACACCTTACCTTGCTGAGAGCTGCAACGGTGTCTGGCTCAACACTAGGGATGATAGGCGTGGTGTTGGGACAGGTAGTGGCTTCTTCCGAGTTTTCCTCAGCCGTGCAGCTGAGCTGCGTGTACTCCAAGCTCTCCTGCCAGCTACAGAACAGGCAGAACACGAACCACTGACAATCACCCAACATGTCAGGTGCAAGAGCTAAGAGTGGCCCTCACGGCAGAAGGTTCCTGAGAAGGGTCAGGCAGTGGCATTCTCTGTTACCTCAGGGTGCTGAGCCTGAGGGCTGATTTCCCTCTGCAGAAATCCTTGGGGACCCCGTCCATTGGTGGGTGGGGCCTATGGCAAAGTGGGTGAGGCCAATACCAAAAATTCCCTGTTTTGGATCATAGTTCTGCTGAGAAGTCATTAGGTGGCCTTAGGCAATCCAACTTCTTCTCAACCTCACTCCTCCACAGCCGCAATACAGTCTAATAATACCAGCTTAACATTCAGGATGGCTGTTAAAAACTTGAAAAAGCTACTACTGGCTATGCTAGCCAGGGCTGACAGGAGTTGTAGGCTGAAATATCTGGAGGACACAAGTGGCCCACTCCCACACCCAATGATCAGTGGTTGTGGGAAAGGGGGCAAAGCCCTCTAGGAATCCTGGGAAGCCAGACTGGAGGAATTTGGCCTCTGGATCTCAGAATCTGTACCCCTGCAGGGTATAAAGTTTAGAAATAAGTAATTTTCTCCGCTTCCCCACTGAAGTACTCACCTCTCAGTCCTGTCCTCGGAGCCCACACATACATAGACCTCACACTGGGGCACTAAAATGCACAAGGGGTCCCATGGATCACAGGACCCAGGTTCTCTGATATCAGTAACACGCTCGGGTGTTTTCACTGTGCATTCTGCCAACTCCTGTCAAAGGAAGTGGGAGCCATCAAACAATAGACCAGTGGTACCTCTTTGCTGCTTCTGCTGTGCTCAGAGGAGAGGGAAAGGGCTGCTCTGCCTACCAGGGATTAAGACAAAAAATAAAAAGCCACATTTTCCCCCATCTCCCTTTCCATTTTGCTTGATAAAGAGTTCTCTGTTAACAAAAACATATGCAAGCCTTAAGCTAACAGAAATGGGTGAACTAACAGGAAACGATACTGGCTTACTCACTGCATATCTTTTGCTTATAGAAAGAACAGAAGGTGCTGCCCCTTTGCAGTTAGATTCTGTCCCCCTTTGGATAAATAATTGTTCTGTTGCCCCAGTCTGCTCCATGACTCGGAAGAACATCTCATTAAGCTTAGCTCATTTCCAAATGTTTTGCGATTTCCCTTCATGTAAATATTCAAACACAATACATCCAGCTTGGTGGTGTTTACTCAAATGTAGAACTCCCTCCTAGAATATTTCAATTAATCTTCAACAGCCATTTTAGGGGGTCTGTAATTGCTGTTTTGTTATTTTCAAATGTTTGACCTTCACATGCAGACAGCAATGTTGACATAATACATTTTATAGTTTATTGTAACTGTTGATTTTATTTGTATTATAATCAAACTTAAATACACTAGTCAAAAAGCATGTAACAAATCCCTAAACAAAACCTGTCCTCCCTTTACCAAATGCCAGAGGTTGGCTAAGCCCAGATACAGGACAGCTTCCTATCAGTAGCTTTTGCCCTTTCTCCTGTTTTCAGGTTTTAGGGACCCCACTCAGCTAGCAGGGAGATGAAACTCTCCTAGTGCACCTGTTCCAGGGATAACCAGAGATCACCTGGCATCACGGTCATAATTTGAGCTTCAGTATATGTGGATTAAGAGACAGACCTTGAGCCCTTTGTAGGAAAAAGGCAGGATATAAATTGAAAAATAAATAAAAAAAATAAAATAAAAGATCACAGAAACCACACAGGAAGTCAGCACAGAGTGCCTACTAGCCTAATGCATGTGCCTTACCTGACTGGTTCTCTTTTATTTTGTGTCTAAGTTTGGAAGTACAGTTGACACTGGCAAATAGTCTCTGACCTTAGCATAACGTATGCCCAAGAATGCGAACTATAGAATGTCAGGGATAACGAAACTATGATCACGATGACTAAAAAGATCCTAGTCATCTTGGAGAAGCCCACTCACTGAGTGGTCAGCCAGGCCTTCTATAAAGCATTGCCTTCCCAAGGACGCTTGCTGCCTTGCAGCCCCTCAAAGAGGCACTAAGCCCCCCCTCACCCCCCGGTACAGCTGCCTCCAAAGGACTGCTGCTCAACACGGATACTGGAGCAGAGGGTTCCTCCTCCACAAGTGCTGCTACCAAACACCTGGTTCAGAGAGTACACCTCTACTACTGGATTCCTTTTTGCCCCATTCCCACACTAGAGGACCTGCTTTATCTCACCCAGATTTTTACCTCCAAGATCGCCGTTGCTTCACATCCACACAGGAACCACAGCATTTCTTTACCGAAATTACCAAGCAAGTTCAATTGCCTAAGAAACCTATTGCAAGATATGACCCCTCAACGCCTGCTGGAAGTGCTCACACAGTCCAGTGCTACAGAAGCCAAGGAAAGTGCAGACATATGCTGAGAGTCACTTAAATAGCAAGCCTGCAGCTTGTTCTAAAGCAGGAGTTTCAGGAAAGCTCTTGGAAGAGGCAATGAGGTGGGTGGGCGGACTGAAGGGAAAGAGGCAAGATTCAAACTGAAGAGGTGGGACCAAATTTTTTTAATATACCAGCACACTGCAGCTCAAACCTCTTACTGCCAGTAACTATGCCTTAGGAGAGGCATTTCCTCCTTTTAAAATGGGTAAAAAGCTGCACAAAAGCCAAGAAGTCACCAAATGACTGATGATTGGGTGAAGTGGGTGGAGTCAAAAAAGGGACAAAGCCAGGGAAGGGGGCATGGCCATCCGGGAAAAACAGGAGGGCCAGATTTGTGCCCTGGGCCTCAGTTTCCCCACTCTAGTTCTAAAGCCGGGGTTCTCAGACATACTGAGCAAAGCACGCTGAACACTGCAGTCTTCTCATTTGTTAAGATTAAGCACGTATTCCTTTTAAAATAAGATTGCACACAAGCCTAAGGCATGCTTCAAAAGGACCTGAACTGAAAAGCTTGCAAAACAAAACTATAAATAGCATGGTTATTCCAATTGATTGCCAGCACTACCAATCAATAGCCTATGTTGAGGAAGGCACATGGACTTCTGCATCACATGAACTGGACAGCAGATAGAAGGTGGACAATACCCATCTTAACACTTGTGCTGTCACAATCCCAGAATCGCCAAAGAAGGCGGTTGTGCCTTCTTGGCAGTTGTCTGCACTCGCTCATGGAGCCTGCACAGTTCCTCCAACTTCTGCTTTTGCTCTCTTACTGGGGCACAGGATCATCTAGAGCAGCAGTTCCCAACCTTTTTTCACATGTGTGCCCTTTGGCAGCCCATTTCCATAAACTGTACCCATAAATTTTTCACTTGCGGCCTCTTCATATTAGCAAAATGTTTGTGATTAATATAGTTGCTGCTATTTCAAATTTATATGTAGTTACTGAAAATAAATAGGCCAATGATGGAATTAAAAGGGAATGGAATAATAAGGTGAACAGATGGTGCATATACATTTACATTCAAAACTCAAGAGATTTCAGCCATTATTCTTTTTTTTCTGCATACCCCTAAATATCCTGGTTTGTACCCCTGGGGGTACCGTACCCCAGGTTGGGAATCACTGATCTAGAATATGAGCTGGCAGGCAGGCAGGCACAATCCAGAGGTTTTTGACTGCAATTCCCAGCATGCTACCAGGAGCTTCTGGGAGCTCGACTCCCAAACATTTGGAGATCCATCTTTTGTCCACCCATGGTCTAAGAAAACACTAGCTAATTGGGGTGGGGGAGGGTGTTGAACTTCTTCCAGCCCGAGGGCTGAAAACCATTTCAGATATGCTCTCAGGGGCTACATTCCAGCAATGGCCAGGTCCATAGTCAAAAGGTGAGGGAGCTAAAAAATCTAGCCCAGTTTAGCTTAAGGCTCTTCCTGCCAGTTACTGAGCCTTTAGGTGAATCATGTAGTTAGAAGAGGTTTTGAAGACCATCAGGTCCAACCCTCTGCTTACTGCAGAATTCAAGTCTCCCATCCAGATTATAACCAGGCCTGATGCTGCTTAACTTCCAGGATTAAGCAGCCTCAGGCACTTTGGGATATTCAGAAGCATATAAGGAGAGGTATTTCAACCTCTTAGAATGGGGGAAAACCAGCAGACAATTTGCAATTGGGAAGGGGCCAGGAGGAGATGCTAGCATTTGGTGCTCTTGAGGAGGGCTGGATTTAACCCCCTGGCTCAAGGTTACACTCACTTAAGGCTCGGTCTTTCTCCTGCTCTCTCTCTCATTCTCTCTCTCTCGGGGGGGGGGGGGGGTTGCGCAGGAGATTGAGCTAGTTGGTCACCCTTCTAATTTTGCAAGTCACTGGGTCAGATCTCTCCCCCAGCCCACTAAATTCAGCAAGCAGCTTGAGGAAAAGCAATTTTTGAAATGTTTGATCAGAGCTGAACCACAGAATGGGAAGCCCTGCTTATTGACAGCACCACCAGGGAAAGGGGATGAGCAAGACTCTGGCAGCATTAAAACAGGAGAAAGGGAGAAGGAAAGAAGAGGTCAAGCCCTCGCCTTGCTCAGATCCAGAGCTGAATCTCAACCCAGCCCGCCTTTTAGAGGGTTCCCTGTTGCCCTGGCAAGCTGGAGAGAGAGAAATCCCCGCCCCACAACCCCTCCTGCCTTCTCCCCAGTCCGGTTACCTTGGCAGGTTAGGCTCACCAAAGGGAGGGTCCCTACCAGGCGAGTGCTGTCAGCACCTCCACTTCCCTGCCATTGTCCTGCTCGAGCTGGGGGTGGGGAGGGGAAAAGGCTCGGAGCAGATCGCAGGCGAGCCAGGAGGAAATTCTAGAGGGCCTGGAACAGGGAGAGAGGGGACCTCATCATTATTTCATAATCCATGGCTGATCTAACCCAGCAGACAATGAACAACATGAAACCTTTTGTTAACAGGACACCAGCTGGCATGCCATAGGGAGGGATGGAGTTTACACCTGCCCAGAAGCCCACGGCTGACTCACGGGCCTTTCCAATCCTGCCACATTTGAGAGGCAAACAATAGCTAAAGGACAGGCGCTCATCCAGTGTTACAGCACCCAGGCATTCTGTGTCCTGGAGGGCACTGCAGAAGTGAAAGCATCGATGAGAGGCAAGACTCGGAGGATGCTACCATTTATACTTTTAAACAAGATGCATTTCTCTTTCCCTGTTCACTGAATCTTGGGAAACAATGTTCTGCAAAGGGACTGGGGCAGTCTCAGGCTAAGGGATCCTAGCATAAGCAGTTGAACAACGTCATGCCACTATTCCATTTTTTCCTCCTCAACAGGGTTTTTTTTAAACAGAAACAAACAAAAAGATAGAAGCAGTGGGAAAACATGAGAGGATTACATATGGAAGACAACACCATCTGGATGTCTATAAAATTCTGTGAATGAGGCAGAGGAATTGCACAATAAATATCACCTCTAGAAGCACCCTAGGGATGCCATAAAGCTAATCCTTACTATTTTCCCTGTTGCAAGAATTCCCAGGGTTTCTTGTGGAACCAAAACAGTAGAACAAGCTTAAAGCCAGATCCAATTTGCAGTATAGATGAAGCTTCAAACTTGGCCTAACAGGAGGAAACACAATTCTAAATGCAATCAATTCTGCCTTCCTGATAAAAATGTAAAGAGATTCATAAGGGTCTTGGGATGTAAAGCAGTGGGTCTTGACCCTTCTCTGTTAGAACTATCACAGAGTTCCTAGTTGCAAACCCATCATACAGCTAGTGGCAGAGGCAAGGAAAACATGGTCTAAATTTGGGATGAAATTTCTACCATCTCTCACTAGATAGCCAGTGCATAGGGTTGATGGGAGTTGCAGTCCAGCATCATCTTCAAGGCCATGCATTCCCCATCCCTGCTATGCTTATATACCCTGGAGTAAGGCCCACTGAACTTAAGACTTTATTTTGAGCAGACATGAATAAGATTACACTGTATTCATTTGAGTTAGCACTAGAAGATCCAGTATTTATTCTCTACCAAAATGAAACTAGGGGCAGGTTACTGGCAGGTTTTTCTTCTCTGTTCAAATGAGCAGTAAGAGAGGGTTTAATACTTTAAAATCCATTTGCCTTTCCTAACTGGAAGATAGCATTGCAATATTTGTAAAAACTGCAGGAAGAGAAAACCAAGGCAAAAGGAGAGACTCACTTTGGGGGTGACCAAAGGCAGGGCCAATCTTGTAATGCGGAATACATCTTGTTCCTTTTGCAGCCGACAAACACTTCATTAATACCTCTCTTAGGGGAGATATCACAGCTCAAACTAAAGAACAGCAAATGATATGAATGCAGAATGTCCCAGATTCAACCCCTGGTATCTGCAAGTGGGACTGGGAAAATGCTGTCAGTGAAGTAGACAATCCTTGCTAGAAGGCAGCTTCCTGGACAAGTTTTTCTTCTTTTTATTATTTTTCTTAACATAAACAGAATACAGAAAGAAGAAATGTATATAAAAGTAAAAGAAAGTAAAATAAAGTTGCCACAGGATATTGGACAAGTTACAACCAATACATTCAAACCTACAAATTTCAAAGCAACCAAAAATAGCTACCTTTCTGTCATTCAGCACTCTTTGGAAGTTCAGTAAAAAAAATGGAATTATTCTGTACACCAATAAATTTTCCAATTGCTCTAAATCAATTATAAATCCTCAACTACTTTTTAAAGAGCTCCCTTTTACATTGCTGTAATTGTACTGGGTATAATAGAATTTCCATTTGTCACTGAATTTTTCAATTAATTAGTTAATTTTGCAATTACTATGTATTCTGCCTTCCAGGTCAAGTTAAACTGTTTCCACCAATGCTGCATTTTAGGATTGCTTGCTCTTTGGGGTAAGGACTCTAAAGTAGCATGTACATGAATAGTGTTACATAAAACAAAAATGGGAAAGCTTCACCTGTGGAATTGCTAGCTGCCAGGCAGCGTTAAAAGGCACAGAGCCTCTGTGTTGACCTCTAATTACTCTGCACAGCAGCCAGCAAGACTCATTTGCAATCTTTTATACCTCCTGCCAAAACCCTTAGTCTCTCATTGACAGAGTATCTACCAGTCCTGTGGATTCATTCAAAGCAGACATTTGCAAATAGCAGCTTGAGCATCTTGAATCTCTTTGCATGACAGCAGAGGAAGCACACACTGTGTTGAATGAAATGCTTACAATGATTACAGGAAGCACTCCCTGCTCTTTTTGGGATGTCCCAGAGTGGAAAAATGAAGGAACCGGGAAAAGGCAAGGTTTATTGATGGCAGGGACAAGCAGCCTCTCAATATTACAGCAGTCAGTGAATGGGGACTGGTCTACTACACACATCTCAGCTACACAGGAGTGCAAAATGCCAGAATTCCCACTTTGAGTTTTTCTTTAAAAATGTCCTTCATGTTGGAAATATGACCCTCCTTGCTTTACAGTAGTTTGCCCCAACCTTGTGCACGCCAGGTGTCTGGGACTGCAAATCACAGGATTACTGACTGGTGGCCATGATGACTGGAGCTGATGCAGCTGCAGTCCAAAACATGAGCATGGCACCAGGCTGGCAAAAGTGGCTCGTCTGAGCCTTGCTCATAGAGCACAGGTAAATAAAGTTAATGGGATTGCAGTGAGGACATAATCCAATGCAAAGAATCTGGGGAAAGATGCTAAGCAGAAGCACAGTTAAGTCTTCCAAATGGGGGATTGGGAGTAACTCATGGCAGAGGTTGCCTATTTGGGAAGAAGTTGGGATCCATTCCTATGGGCTAAGGACCACGGGTAGGGAAACAGGATAAGGCAGAAGCTGAAAGACAGCTGCTTACTCCAAGTCACCTTGCAAATCTGTGGCAGACTTAAGATACTTCCCCAGTTCTTTGGATCCAAGACAAGGCATTACATCACAGTGGCCTTCACCATGGAAGATTCATTCTAAAATCCATACTTATTACAAAATCACAAGAAAATGTGCAAGTTTGGAGATCATCAGATCTCTGCATCAGGCAAGATGCTACAGAAAGCAGGTTTGGCAAGATGGGGTGGGGTGAGAGCAGGAGAAGAAAACCCTGACATGATGAAGTCACCATGTCTGCATGTTCAGAGCCCCAAGATAAAGTGGAGGTGGGAGAGTCTTCAGACTTGCAAATTAGGCTCTGCAAGGGATGGACCTGGAGCTGCTCTTGGGTTTGCAGGAAAGAATAAAGGAGAAAATGTCAGTTTCCCCCATTGCAGAAATCCAGCTGAGTTTCTGTCTGGTTATTAATTATAAATCCTAATAAGGAGTTCAGCCACTGCTTCTCTAACTAATAGTAACAGTGAAAACACCATTCATTGCATTACATGTGTTAGTGCATTACAAATCTAACCCAGATAGACTGGGTCTATCTACACTTGTAGACTTTGTGGCCACCACAGCTGGCCAAATACTTTGATCTAGCCCTAATATGTTGTCCAATGGTGGCTCTTGGATATCTTTTCTCATGTGTCAACACACCTAACCTGAGGGAAGTGGAGGACTGTAGGTTCATATGGTCAGTTGCCCTTCTTCGACCTGCGCTGTATTGAGGGCGACACCTGATGAGCTCTGGGGCATTTCTGAAAATTAGATGCAAAGCTTCTCTCAAGATCACAGTCTCAACTCTACACAGCAAGTAGCTTGGCTCTGATCCCGTTTGTTCAGCTCTTTTACCATACCTGTGTGCCCCAGTCTTTCAGAGAAACACCCCATCATACACAGAAAGACAGTATGGTGTGGTGCTTAGAATAAGAACCTGGATCCCCAGTCCACCAGACCAACTCAGCCATGCAGCTCGCTGAGTGACCATGGGCCAGACACTCAATTGCTAACTAACCTACCTCAAAGGATTGTTGTTGTGAAGAGCAAACAGCTATGGAAGCCTCCTTGGGGCCCTTACAAGAGGAAAACAATGGGATATAAATGCAATGTAATAATATTAATGATATTTCTTTAAACATTGTCTATACCATCTTATATTTTCAAAAATCTCAATACACCTACTCCTGCTCTGGCACCTTTCCCCATGCTCTGTCCCTGAGATCATTCTGGGAGATTTTGCTGCTTGAGGAAAAGGTCAAAATCTGGTGCTCTAAGCCTATTCCAAGGACAAATACAGCTGGACTGGCACTTGAATTTTTATTTCAACACTGACGTCAGCACTGCATGAAGAGCAGCTGGCTAGCTAAGAACCGCAACTCCCAGCATTCACCAGCCAGCATCCACTGATCAGGAATTCTGAAAGTCATAATCTGGGTGGCACGAGTCTGGGGAAAGATGGCTGACAGAAGCAGGGTAGCTTGGCTTACAGCTCTGTCCTTCTAAAGGGGCATGGCTGGAGGACTACCACTGTGCCCACACCATCCTCCACTGAGACACCTGCCTCACTCAGTCAGCTGCTGGCCACCACATTGCTGACTTTCGCAGGTTCTAGCACCAATCATTCAATCAGGCCATTATGAAAATGGCCTCTGCTGGCTTTCCCTACCCTTGGCAATGATTGCTGAAACCTCCCCCATCACCCACCAGTTGCAACCGCATGAACAGTGATTAAGCAACTTGTCCCCAGGGTCAAAAGCAAGCTCACCTGGTTACCATGCTGGTGAGCAGTGTCTCTACGGAAACAGTTCTGACATCGGCTCTTGGCAAAAACATTGGCCTCGAACTTCTCACAGAGAGGGTGGTCTGCCGTTTCCAACATGGCCCATGCAGGGAAGGAAAGGTCACTTGGCATGCAGGTTTAATGGGCTAGCTGGAATGGAGTGGGGTGCAGGGGAGGCAGCTGTGAAAGGATCATAAGACAAGACTCATCAGCCCCCTAAGTTTCCTCCAAACTTATCGAAGGGAGAACTGTCTCAAACAGCAGGAAATGCATTGATCTGCAGAGGAGGAATCCAGAGGAGGAATCTTCAAGGCATAGCAAAGCATTCATCCATGTGCCGTAGCCTCTTTATTGCTCATAATTCAAAAGGCCATGTCACCATCTCCTCTACTCAACCCATTTGGCCTCTTCCCCCTCCACCCAGGGACTCCCCCCTCCTCTGCGCCACAGTACACCTGGCAGGCCCCCTTTTACTCCAGTAAGGGGAACACCTCCAGGATGGCACCAGGAAGCTGCAAAGCACATGGAATTCCCTTTAAAAGTTGATATTCAATTACCTTATTCCCCAACAAGGATGGGAGGGGTTGTAGTTCAGCCTCCCACAACATGGTGCTCCCCAGATGTTTTGGAGTACAACTCACATCAGCCCCAGGCAACAGAGCCATTGCTCAGAAACATCAGTAATTGCCATCCCAAACCCCCAGAAGGTACCAAATTGGGGAAGACCACTCTAACTGGTGAGGTCAGGTCCTAAAAACTGGGGAGGACAGAAAGAGACCAGTCCAGCAATAAATCACTAGACTATTTCCTGTGGGTGTGCTGGTTGCTGGGATCTTTGCCAAGCAGACTGGGCTAACCAGGCCTCTGTCTGATCCAGCAAGGCCCTCTGGCATCCCATCGTACATCAACATCAAAGGACCACTTAACACAGAGTAGCTATGTTGTAACCGTTAAAAGCCCCCAAGGATGCACTCTGGATTCCCAAATTTTAGGAACACATCCGTGCAACAAAGGCATTCCATTTCTTGCTTTCTTTTTGCTGAAAACAGAACTCACAGACTTAAGTGAGCCCATCTAGGGGAAGGAGACACGCATTATGAGCCGTGCTTTATGCTGCACCCTGAATTTGTTATTTGAGGAACTTGACTCATGCTTCAGCTGGCCTGCATTGATGGAGGGAATGCATCAATAGCTTCAGTCGGCCAGAGAGACGTACATCAATTTTCTAGTGCGATGTACATCCTTGAGCAAGGACTTTCCTGACATTAACAGATCATCTATGCTAGCATCGTGTTCTCAACTACACAAGCTCTAGCAGAGCAGTTGCCCTGCATGCTAGTCTTCCTCTCTTATCATCTCAGCATCTACAGCTGGTGGAAGGGGTGTTGTTTGAAGCTGCACACTTCTACTAGATGCCCCAACCACTTGCTCAGTGGCTCAGTTCTGCAGCATGCAGATCTTCACTCAAGAGTATGGCATGCCTTCCTCGCTGTGGGCTTGCAACAGGAACTCATTCTATTCTCCATTTGATAGATACTGGAAATGTTAAGGGCACATGAATCTTCTGTACTTGCTCATGTACAAGGAAAGCCTTTGGAGAGTGGTGGAACAGCAGCACATGTTGGGTCAACAGACTAATTTTAACAGGGAGGCATCAATCAATGTGTGTTTCCATAAGCATAAGGTCTACATTGATAACTGTGGGGACCTGCCCTTACTTTTAACTGATTCATGCTCATAAGAATGTAAGTAAAGATAAAACAGGACATAAAATTATGATTTCATCTAACCACTGAAGAAAGTTACACCTGTGCTTTAGTTACTTCACACTGGTTTGCCCCCCCCCCCCCGGATTATCTTCAATTGTAATTTTTCTCAAAGGAAGCAGTTTAGTGTCCTCCAAGTGTTTCAAGCAACAACTCCCATAATATGAGACCCACAGCCCTGCTGGCTGGGGCTAGTAGGACTTGCAGTCCACAACATCTCGAGGACAGCAGACTGCCTAATCTGCTGTATATACTATTTGTAGGCACTGGATGAATAAGCCATTGGATACCAGTTTTAAGAATTAAGAGACATTCTTAAGTTCTCCTGTTTGGAAATAGTTTACCTGACACCATCACCCTCTTAGAAAAAACAGCTATAAAGGACTGTCCGTGCCACCATACATTTCAAACAAGCACTTTCCATTTTGTGATGAAGGAAGTGCATGAATCAATTAGAAGCTCCATTTGTTATTTATCAGAATTTTCTTCAAAAACTAATTAGAAGCAGCTTGCTACAGCACTCCTTACGTAAGGAAAAGAATAAGCTCTCATAATCTGTCCATGTCTCCCAATTTCTTCACTTCTCATCCCTCGTCGCATGTCTGGAAAAAAAACCCAGCTTAATACCTTTCTGCTCCCTTTCCGTTTGGCCGCTGTTTTTAATTAACACGCAACGTATTTAGAGACTTATTGAAAGAAAACCCGCGCAGCGGAACCATTTGCAGCAACTCGGGGGTCTCAGCGATAAACTCAGATTTTATTGTCTCACCTGGGAGAACACGAGCCCTTTACAAAGGCACTTTGTACCTGCAATTGAAGCGGCAGCTATTTTCACGTTTGCCTCAAAATTGAGAAAATGCTGCTAAAGTTTTATGCACTTGGGCCGTTTCTGACACAGGAATAATGCCCACATAGTCCGCAACCTAAAGCCCGTAGCTTATCAGTATAACATACCGGTAGAAGACAGCAGAAAAGCGCCCTGCAGAATAGAGTGCCTACTCCACGCGTCTGTAGGTTGGCTACAGCTGGAAGCCTTCCACGGCTGCCTCCTTTTTAAAAAAAAAAAAGAATACAAACTTTCCTCCTAGCAGGCGAATTCAGGCCCCACCCACTCGCCTCATTTTGATTGGTTGCGCGGACCACTTCATTTGAATGCTGCTTCTTAAGTGGCTGCCCTGGAGGGGGGCGGACGGGTTTGGCAGCGAATGGAATGCGGATCGGGATTGGGATTTTCAAGTCTGAAGTTTGGGGCTGCTTTTTTGTTTTTGCTTTAATTAACTCGACGCCTTTCCCCTCCCTTCATGTTTTGTGACCCACGTTGCAGCGACACTGGGTGTGTGATTGATTTTTCTCCCCTCCACGCGCACCACTTGGCTTCCAATGTCGGTTCGCTCAGGCTTCGTGCCAAAGCAGCATTTCCTTATGCTTCGGGATTTTTTAATTACGAGAAGGGAAATCGGAAATACACGAATAAAAAGGCGTATGTTTTAACTCATCGCTGAGATCGCAAACTCGCTGTTCACCATCACGGGTTCCCTTCTGACTCTTTCTGTTCCGTATGATTCAATTGCCCTAGTCTCCTCCGTAGAGTTCATTTACTCCAAGTTCGCAATGCCTCGTGTTTAGCCCGTCCGCGAAACCCCCGTGGGTTCCACGTCTTGACACCTTTATTCTGCCTTTCTCAAGGTGGTGCTCTTTTGGACTGCAACTCCCGTCTCCCAACAACGTGGCCCATACTCTCAGTGCAAGATGAGGGTTGTCGTTCAACCCATCTGGAGGGCGCCAGATGGGGAAAGTACCGTTAGGACACAATCTTTTGCATATTTGGATGGGGAAAAGTCCTATAATCCCCAGCCAGTTCGCCTTTTTCCTGTCTAAGCTTGCACAGAATTAAAACCTATATGTGTTGTAGAGTTTAAGTTCATCAATTACTTCATATTTTACTCAGATTCCAAGCAGAGCCAAGTGCCAAAGATATCTGCTTAAGTTTTTAAAGAGCCAGGTACCTCCGAACATATTCTTAGCCTACGAATCTCCCTTAATTAGTGGAACTGAACTGCCTTCACACTCCTTTCACACAAAAATCCATGCCTGTTCTTCATTTCAGCAGCCTAATTTAGGTGGAAAAAACCATTTTGTTGTTCAACAGCTGGGAGGTATTGCTAATCTGTTGCAAATCACACGGAGATCTACTCATAGGTCCGCAGGAGCAACACCTAACCCCTAGTAGGCTGAATGCAAAGCATCCATCTTTCTTTCTCTCAACTACTTTCCCTTTGGAAGATTCTGGAACGTTTTGGGGCCAAGATCATGTATAATTTTTCCCATTTCTTTGCTGCACCAAAATGTCTTTTGGGGCTATTGTAGTTTTAATCCAAGTTTCCTTTGCCCAGCCTATGTCTCTGTCACTGTTAAGAAAATGTCCGCACATCTCTGTCCTGAGAGCTGTTCGGAGTGGAGAGCATTGGAGCAGCCTTTTCCAGAAAAATCTGTCCACAGCACCCGCCACTTCCCTGAGAACAATTTATCAGAGCTGATGGATGAATTAGAGTGTCCCTCCGTCCCCCTCTGTGCCTGTGCAGCAGAGAGAACCAATGCCTTTGTAAACCAGGTGCTGGGAAACAGGAGCTAGAAGGTGGAGCTGCACTCCTGTCCTACCTGGGGCTTCCCAAGTGCAGTGGGTTACCCAGGGAGCGAACAGAATTCTCTGGACCGGATGAACCCTTGGGCTGATCCAGCAGGGCTCTTACTTTCCTAAGACTGAAAAAATACAAAGTTTAATCTGTAAAAATAGAGGGGACAGGAACTGGCTTCCCCCCTCACACACAAGCCCCCATCTTTTGATTCAGAGACCCTTTAATTCCAACTATGTGATGTCAAGCTGTTACTGTGTAGTGATATGGCACTTGGCAAGTGCTCCAAGGCATCACCCTTCACATGCTTTCATGCTGGCGCATGGGTGACCCAGTACAGAAAGCAGCTTCTGGGGCTGATGTGATACTTTGGACACAGGACGCGAGCATATATTTTCCTTGGTGTAGACCTTTATATAAAGCTATGATGTACCCACTCTCTCACAGTCCTTAAATTCCTGTTAAATGGATGCCCACATACAAGCTGGATTTTTAAAAAAACGTAGACAATGTCAAGGCACAGTGGACACCCCTTTTGAGGAATGACTTTTACCCAAGGGATTTTTTTTTGCGGGGGAGGAAAATGGCTTTGTTGCTGCAGGTCACAAAGCATCTCTTCTATTTGTTGACAGGCTGATTGATAATATTAGGGTCCAATACATTCATTCCAGTTTCCGTAAGCATTTCCACATCTCATGAAAAACTTTGGTCCCTTCCTAGACACACCCTTTTTCTTTCCTCTTACTCAAGTCTGCTTCTCATTTGAGAGGATGGTACAAAAGCCTCCTAGGAGCTGACCCACCTCTTGTTACTTCTGCCTTCTTTAATCCCAGGCAAATTTTTCTTCACTGCACAACTTTGCCAAAGCTGGTCTGACTATCTCTTTTAGACCACCCATCCACAGAAAACCTGCTCTTCTGCACATCAGTAGAAAAAAAGCTAATTCATTGCACGTGAACAAATTATGGATGACTCCCAGATGCAGCAAGCCAAATGCTAGCAGACCCTGCAATCCTCCTGTACAGTGAAGACGGCTGCTACTGAAGCAGAGCTTCCACCAGGACAACTAGCCACAGAGGCGCAGCGCAGTGGAAGCAGAGCAGCAGAGAAGAAACTCTGCCACTGATTAGTGCAGCTTACTGACCACTCTCTGCCTGGCTTCCCCAAGCTGGTGCCCTCTGAATGTGTTGGGCTACAGTTCCCAGCATCCCTGGACAGCATGGGAGTTGTAGTCCAAAGCATCTGAAAGGCACCAGGCTGGGGAAGGCTGATCTATGCATAGCAAGAACCAAACTGGAAAAACACACACACACCCCATGCGCTACCCACAAGGGCTCCCAGGGAGAAGACACAGGGGCATCTTTTCAGAGGGAACTGTGGCTCAGTAACTGGTAGCAACTAATGCCTCCAGGGCTCCCTCCCCACAGGAGTTTGAATGCAGAAACAGGCCACAAGCAGGGCTTTTGATATGGAAACTGCCAGAGAAGGAAGGAAGGAAGTTGATGGGAACACCAGTTAGTGTTACATTTTGGCAGGGAAAAAGCCTGTGTGTAGGATCCCTGGGTTTGTCCCAAAGCAAATGACGGAAGTCCTTGGCAGAGCACCCTCAATGTGGCCTCTCCTTCAGTAAATTGACCCTTTCACCACCATCACCATCAATTGCTGTTGCTTCTCAAAATTTTATGTATTTATTTAAAACATTTCTATACCATACCAAATCAGCATAATGGCTCTCAGGAGGGTTACAATTTAAAATAAACAACAAAAAGTAATAATAATTCATTACACTAACAATCCCTTAAATGATCAGCAATAACAGTAAGATCATTTATTTCATTTTAATTCCACCAGAAGGCTTTCTGGGCAGTTAACAATAAAAAAAAAATCAATTAAAGCATATACACAAACGCACATAGCAAGTGCAACTGAATCAGTACAGAAGCCTAGCAGTGGTAAAGAATGACATGAAATATTGAAAAATGAGGTTAAAAAGTTAAACTGTTAAAATGCTAGGAGAATAAAAAACTCTTCACCTAGTACTGAAAAATATGTTCCAGGTACACCTCTTTGGGGGGTTCATTCCATAATCTGGGTGCCATAACATATGATCTGGCCAGGGCAACTTCTTCTTCCTTCTCTTTTCTCCTCCTATATTATTTATTTACTTATTTTATACTGATAATTCTAATTTTATATTATTATGTTTGTAACTCAGTGTATTTTTTGTATTTTTGTATTTAATGGTAATTTATTATGTTCTATTGTATTTCAATGTATTTTATTGTGTTGTAAGCCGCCCCGAGGTTTCGGCAAGGGGCGGCATAGAAATGTTATAATAATAATAATAATAATAATAATAATAATAATAATAATAATAACAACCAAAAAGGTTCTCCTCCTGGTAGTCCCCTGCTTCACTTCCTTTGGAAAGGGCTCCTAGAAAAGTGTCCCTGGAGATCAAAACACAGAAACAGAGTGAGTCAGAAGGGAGCTCCTGGGCCATCTAGTCTGACCCCCAGCTCCTGCCGCCTCTGCTCATGACATGACATGGTCTCAGGGTCTGGGCAGATACACACGGGATGAGGCAATCCTTCAGATAACCTGGCCCCAAACTTTTTAGGGCCTTGAATGTTCGAATTGCACCTGCACTTCAACTGGGGGCCAGTGCAGCTGGAAGAGGACTGGCATAATTTGTTCTCATGAGTCATTCCCCATCAATGGTCTTGCTGCCCTGTTTTGGGTCAGTTGGACCATTTCCAAAGGCTGACCCATGTACTTGTTTGCATTGGAGTAATGCAAACAAGAGGTCACCGGAGCATAGATAACTAGCTCGGCTCTCTCTGTCTGGGTAGGGTTGTAGTTGGTATATCAACTTTAGCTGATGAAGGGTGCTCTGTGCCACTGAGTCTACTTGTGCCTCAAGTGACAGCTATGAATCCAGAAATACCTCCAAACTATGAACCCCCTAACCTTGTCCTTTAGGGGAAGTGCAACCCCATCCAGAACAGGTTGAATCTCACCCAGCTGGACAGGTGAGCCACCCACTAGCAGCACCTCTGTCTTGTCTGGATTGAGTCTCAGTTTGGCCCTCATCCAATCTATCACCGTGCTCAGACCATGGTGGGCAGCTACTGCCTCACCTGGTTTTGATGAAAAAGAGAGGTCGAGCTGAGTGCTATCTGCATATTGGTGGTACCTCATCCCATGCCTCATCCAGGAGTTTCACTTAGATGTTAAATAGCATCGTTGCCACCACTCACTTGCTCAACAGCTAGTGAACAAGGAGGCAGCTGCATCCACTGCTGGTCCTGACCACCACCATTATCCAGGCCCAAGGGAGAGATGACAGGAGAACAGGTTGCAGTGGTAAAGAGAAGCAACTCACTTGGGGCCCTGCCAAGGTGTGGGGCTTCACCAAGTGTCCAGCTATGTCTACCGTTGGATATAGCCTCTGCTGGAAACCATGCTACAGCCTTGTCTGTTTTGGTGTTGGTACACTCATCCTTTTTATGTGTGTAGAGCCTCTAAGAAGGGATTGAGAAAGGGCAGGAACTCTGCTCTGCAGCATATGCTTTCTCTGCTGATCAGATGCAGCACGCTTCTGACAATCACAGGAAACCACACATGGGAACAGCCTCCTGTCTTCAGGCCCCCCTCTTGGCCTTCCCAGAGGCATCAAATTTGCCACTGTGCGATGCTGGATTAGATAGTCCTTTGATTCCATGCAGCAGGCTGTTCAGTTAATTCATTTGTTCATTTAATTAGTCACTAGTCAAGATCTCAAAGCAGTTTACAATAAATCAAACAAAATAAACACTGAAAACACAACTCCAGGATTTAGCAATCGGGAAATTATTTCATTTCTATACCACCCCATAGACAAAACTCTGCAGCAAAAATAAATCCATTTTTGTAGGTGCCAAAATATCTGTTAGTGCTTTCCAAAGAATGGAACAGAGCACCTTTAGTGCCACCATAGAGTGAGTTTGCTTTCATAGTGCACAATTTACAAGCTGTGGCATGAACCAACCTCCTCCAAAGAGCTAGTGAGTCTTTAAGGATGAAGAAAGTTTTTCAGGTAATCCTAGTTCCAAGTTGTTTAAGATTTTGAACATCAATTCATAAAACCTTGAACATGGCTCAGTAGCAAAGTGGCAGCCAGTCCGGTTCTTTCAATACAGACGTAATCTGTGTTCCCATCCAACACCCTGGCCGCTGCGTTCTGCACTGGCTGCAGCTTCCAAACCAGTCTCAACAGTAGCCCCAAACAGAATGCATGACTGCCATCCAAACATAAGTTTACCCCTGCACGAATCATCATGGCCAAATGATGCTAAAGCAGGAAAGGGTGCACTTCACACACAAACCTCAGCTGCAAAAGTGGAGCAGAGATGCCTGGTGCTTGAATCTGGAGTTCTGATGCAATTATAGCTCTAATAAGATGAATGCTGTGTACTTATTTTTCGTGCAAAGTGCCATTTCATGACAGTCCCTACATGGGTGCTTGAAAAGATGCAGAGAACCCAGTGGCAAACAAGTGAATCTGTGTGATGTGTCCCTTTATTAATACTTAGCACAGGGATGGGCAACTTGGGGTCCTCCAGCTGTCTTAACCTACCACTCCCATCCTCTCTTGCCATCGGCTAGGCTGATGGAAGCTGTGGCCTCCAGTAGTTTTGGTCCACAAGCTGCCCACCTTCAGTCCTATTCGAGTCCCATTGTAACTGAATTTTGTAATGAAGTAGTGGTGAGGAACTTACGGTCCTCCAGATGTTGCTGGACTAAATTTCCATCCTTCCTGACTGCTGGTCTTTCTCACAGGGCACATCTAGAGGATGGCAGGCTCCCCACCCCTGTACTACAACACTGAGCCTCTGTTGTTGTTATGTGCCATCAAGTCACTTATGGTGACCCTCCAAAATGCCCTTCCTGTAAAGCCCTGCTCAGCTTTCGTAAATTCATGGCTGTGGGGCCCATTTCCCCTCTCTGGCTAGTAACAACACTGAAGGTTGTACAGAGCCCAAGCATTGCTGCTTAGCAGGCAGACAATAACGATTAAGAATATATATGTTAAAGAGATCTTAAACCCATTTTTCTTTTCACAGAACAGAGTGAGTTCCCTACCAGGGTAGAAACCAGGATATTCAAGGAAAAAACAGAAAGCTATCCAATTGTCATCAAGCTAATACTTCTGGCTTTTAGCCACACACCAGGCATAGCCTGGATGCTTAATCCTGTGACCTGCATACCAAAATCCTCACATGACTGAGTCACAAGATACACCCCCACCCCTACTGACCACCATGTCTCCCCATTTCCTCTCTATCATGTGTCATTTCTCCAAGTCTCCATTACCAATTACAAAGAGATCAACACTGTGGCTGGTGTAATTACTGCAGGAGCGCATACTGCATCCATGCAACGGCATCGGCACCGCCCCAACTCCTAGATCTTAATTTAGAAGCCCAAATGCTTTGCTCTGTTCTATACCCGCAGGTTAGGCCAAGAGAAGCTTCTGGCAGATCAGAGGCAGAGAATGCATGACCTCCAGCTGGATTACAACTCCCATTAGCCATAAGCAGGCCGGCCAATGGTGAGGACTGACTGGAGCTGGAGGACCCCACATTCCCCATCCCTCCTGTAGCTCTACTTATGCACTGCATTCACTTCTGAAGGAGTTCGATGACATTTTTCTCCCCCTTTGGAGTTTCAGACATGCAGGACAGGTTTCTGAAACTCTGCAAGGCAATGACACTCCAGCTTTCAATGGCCTGAGATAACCTGCAGGGACAATGTATGCATCAATTGTATGTTTCTTTGAAATGTATCCATTCTTCCCCAAATGATTAAAGCAAGCACATTTGTGTCCATTTTTCAACAGCATGCATGCTGTGGAAAGTATTTTAGGGTGCCCACAAATTTCTGCAAGCTGGGAAATGTAAGAACTGTCCTGCAGATTCTGAGAACCTTTTCAGAAGCTGCAAAATATTGATTGGGATGAGTAAATCCTAATCAAAACAAAATTAAAATGAATTGCTTATGCATCCCTATTAAACACCTCTTGGAGCTGGCAGTAGCTCTCTTGGTGGCTGGACACTGGTCTTGTACAGCACAGGTGCCCAATCTCTTTTATCAGGATGTAGCAGGGTTTGGACATATGGTGCTCTATGTACAATTCAATGTTCTACCACTAAACTATTACCCTCATCCTCGTCTTACTGGATGCTGCAGAGGGATGGGCCCTGCTGGATTCCTGGGCACTTTCCCATCTGCCCGCAGCTTAGTCCCCTGTCCCATCCACTTTATATTATAAATCTCAGCTACATTTTCTTCAGGCAAGGCCCAGGGAGGAGGTCTGGCTTCACCTCACATGAGTGACAGAGGGTCTGTCTGAGTAGGTTCAGGCCAAGTGGGATCAAGCAACAAAACTAACATGATTGAAAAGGAGAAGAAAAGCTCTCTGCCAGGTATCAGAGAGGTAAGCTTCCTGGGAGACCTCCACCATGTGCAGGGCAGCACAACTGAGAATGCCCTCCTTCCAGTCATCCCTGCCTAAGCTCAGCAAGCAGAGGGCTGACTCAGATGCTGAATATAAAGCTGAGGTGGGCAGAATATAGACCAAAGTCTACTGGCAGGTCTCTGTGTGATTTGCAGAGGATCAATGGGGATTTCCAAGTCCAAAGAGTTTCACAATAGCACCAACCAAGTGACTTTCCCTATCAAAACTGGCCTGCAGGATGCTTGGGGTTCCCAGGAGTGCATTGTGTACGAAAGGCTGCGAGCTCAGGACAGTTCTGGTGCTGAAAATGAATTCCTAAGTTCAGAGGCACCCATCCCTGAGTAACTTTTGCCCTCAGCCTTGGCTGGAATATCATATTAGTAAAAAAGTAGATACCACAAGCCTGATGTCCTCCCATATCTTGGCACAAACTTTCTGTTGAAGGTAACTGTCCTTGGGGTTTTAAAATAGTTTGAGTTGTGCTCAGAAACAGATCAGAGACAAGGCTATGCCAGTGTCCATTGTTCAAAGGAAAAAAATCAGCCCCAGAAATTCTACTGGGTAGGTGCAAAGCCATGGCCATATCTAAAGAAGCTCTTGGGTCCTGGCTATGCTTTGACAGTCAGTGGAGAGTATCGGGCTTTGAACTGGCAAACTGCACTTCCATCCCATCTCTGCCAGGGACATGCAACCTGTTACCCCAAATAAAGCCACTATATCTCAGGTGGTTTCCAGTTGAGGTTTTTACCATGCAATCGTTGTGCCTCATTCAAGGAATGTAATGGGCGATTCAGATGACATTGTCCTTCAGGTGACCTTTCTAGGTTTTATCACCTTCAGCCTTTTTTCTTTCAACCAAAATAATTAAAAAATAGTTCAGGAGCAAAACGGGATCACTGCCTAGCTTCTGCCTTTTTTGATTGGCAGTGCTAGAGGTTCCTTCTGCAAACACTCATGGTTCCCACCTCTGAATGGGAATGGAAGTAGTCCCATATATTCCTTATGAGGTAAAATGGAACCAAGGGCAGCAAAGCCCTCTCTCATTAGTGCCATCCAAATAACAGTAGTTGGTATGTTCTACCTTCTGCTCCCAGCAGGTACCAGAAGGATCCATTAAAAACAAAAGCACACACAATTTCAGTATTAAAAGGCATTTATAAATACAAACAAACAATGTGACTGAAGGGAAAGAATGGACAGCCTTTCTCAGCCTGTGCCAGGTTTCCCAACTTGGAGCCCTGCAGATGTTTTGGGCTTCAACTCTCATCAGCCCGAACCAGCTTAGCCAGTGGTCAGGAATGCTGGGAATTAAAGGCAAGGTATCTAGAGGACACCAGGTTGGGGAAGACTGGTTGATGCAGTCACCTACCTGAACAGGGAAGCAGGATCTGAGCATCTATAGCACCAGACCTGCAGGAGAGGATGGGCTGGGAATGCATGAGCTGGCACTCTGGATGTGAGAGTAAGACTATAAATGGGTCCCTAAACACAGGCTGCATCGATTAAATTTGGGGTGAGTGCAAGGCTGACCCTTGCTCATCCCCACATTCCAGTGGGCAAGGAGGGGGAGGGTTAAACCTCCCCTTCCTGCCTGAGATAGTATTGCAGGGGGGCTCAAGCCTCCTCTACCCCCTTCAGCAATCCTCTCTAAGGCCGCAGGTCACAGGCAGCCCACTCCCAGATTAAATGGATCTGCCTGTCATCCATAGGTGGGAAAATGTGCACCAGCCCCCACTGTTTCTACTTCCCATGTGGAGTGGGTGTGTTACACAGCAAGGGACACAAGTTAAGAACAATCACATCAGCTTGGCCCAAAGAGGGTATTAGGCACAACCAAGATTTGTCAGGCCTCTCACCCATCAGCTCCTCGATTAGTCCGGGAAAGCACTGCATCTCCTCCGCAGCGCCCAACAAGTAAACCTTCATTCAGATAAAATGGGCTGTAAGGCAGAGAGCATAACTTGACATTCCTCTGCAGGCTTTACTGCTGTTACCACAGCTTGCCCATCAGTCTTGGAAATGCCTTCCTTTGCCTGTCATTTTCCGACGCTGGGTCTTGCTTGTGCGTCCTGCTCTTGACTTTTGAACTCCCTTTGTTATGGTTTGACTATGTCTTGCGTGCTTTCCTTTTGTCTTTTTCCGGCTACTATGGGAATGCAGTGAAGCAGTGAGTGAAGAGATCCTGGAAATGGGAGAACAAGCATTAAGTTTTAGATACAGGCTTTCTAGTCCTAATGTACTGAATTGTTTAGTCCTGTCTGATGACATTTCTCCCCTCCCCTGCTTGTGCTCCTTCACCCTGTCATGCTCAGCTTCATCTTCTATTGGGAAGACATGTGGTGCAATTCTATTGCTGACATTAAGCAGAGATAGCCCTATAAGCTGCTTGGATGGGGGACCACCTGGGAAGAGGCATAGGTCAGTGGCAGAACACATGGTTTGCATGCAGAAGGCCCTACATTCCTAGCCTCTCCAGGAATCTCAGATGGCAGGACAGACCCCTGCAGGGAATCCTACTTAGCTGAGTGGAGTTTGCTATGAAATAAGTTTGCAAAGGATTGCTCCCTAGAACCATCAATATCTTTTTTTAAGGGAAGAGGTCAGGAACCATCTTTATCATATCGAAGAAAGGACAAAACCAATATGGTCCAAATAACCTGCCCCCCCCGCCCCCCAGGATAACATTAAGCTTCACACAGCCATTTAAACAATAGTAAAATTAAACTGCCCCCTTAAGCACTAGAGAGCAGTGCTAGCACTATGTAATAGACTGCCCCCTTGTGCCACTGTAAAAAAAAGTTTTGCTATAAAGCTATCCTAAGTGTTGGGCCCAAAACAAGATCTAATTTGATGTAAAGGTGTCGTGATCATTTCTCTGTGTGAAGTCAGCCACTCCACCCCATCAATTTGGTGACAGCACCCTAAAAGAGAGATCTGTCCCAGTCAATAGACTAGGAGTGTTTTCCAGATGTTTTGGGCTTCAACTCCCATCGTCCCTGACCACGGGAGTTATAGTCCAAAGCATCTGGAGGGCACTAGGGTGCCTGCTGAGTTACACCCAGAGGCATGCCAAGAATAGTGTTAAGGTTCTTTGCACACTGCAGGTATTCAGCATCTGTTGGCTCTAGACAGGTTTGTGAAATGATCCAAAAGTACAAATGAGGTGTTCTAATTTTTTTTGTTAGATCAAGGAGGGCTAAAGAAATCATACTTACCTCTGAGATAGGAAAGGATCTCTAGATTTCTTAGGCAAGATGCTTGCAGGCTTGCTTGGAGCATCTTTTTCCACTCCAGAATCTTTGCCCTAGAAGAGTAACACAAGCCCACACATCACCACCACACAATGGGAAGCATTAAATAACTTGGTGCAGTTTGCAAACAATTTATCAAAGCTGCAGATGAAAGGAAGTCAATGCTTATTGCACTGCCGCAGGGCCTCTTTGAGAACAAAATCAGATCTAACCACGGAGGCCCCAACCATGTTGAAATGCACTGTGGCAGCTGGAGCCCAACACATCTGGAGAGAGCCAGAGTATCACAGAGGCTAGTTAAATCTTCTGAATACACAGAGTACTACATGAATATATAACAGCTAGGATGGCGTATGGCGAGAGTGTCCAACTAGAGACCAGGGAAGCCTTGGTTCAATCCATACTCAACCATGAAGCACTTTGGGCCAGTCAGTCTTTTGCAGCCTATTCTACAGGATAGTTGCGGAGATCAAAATGTAGTACTGGGAAAACTATACCACTTTAGCCCCCTGGAGAAGCAATTGGACAAATCCACAACAGGCTCCAATGAGGCGTGTTATCAAAGAATTTAAGCTGTGGATTCTGTAGATCAGCTTTATCCAAGATGCATGGATTTCATGAAACTGCAGGCCTTTTTATTTTATGTAATTTACACAAAATTAGTCTAGAAAAAAAAACACAATATGTAAGTCCTCTGACCCAACATGTGTATTTCCTCCATAGACTAAAGTTGAAAATACGTATTTTCAGGTGTGCAAATTTGTGCAACCCCAAATTTGTACAAGTGCATTTTTGCAAAAGATTCCATCAGTGAGTGGACAACAGAACAAAAGGCACTTAGCAATCCACAAAGCACAGATGGAACAGATTTTTAAGCACCCATATGTCCCTAATCCAAACAGTTTTTACAATACATTTTCAAGCAAATCCACTGCTACCGGAATTGCAGTCTGCTTGTTTACTAGCCTGGGTGTCATCTGTCATCTCGGCCCTGATGTTTGCAGGACATCATTCCGTCTTGGCAAAGAAGAATTTGTAAAATGCTGTGTGTTAACTCTGGACTATTCTCCCAAGAAGTGTGTGTGTGTGTGTGTTCTGTCTGTCTGTCGTTCGTTCTTGGACACAACTATCTAAACAACAAAATATTCAAATACATCTCCAGTAAAAATTAGACCTGGGCAAGTATCCATGCATACATGCTGGGAGGGAGGCAGTACCTCATGGGTGTCCAGTCCTAGCAGGTGCTCGCCTGAGAGGTTCAAGTCACTGATCGTAGTAACAGTAACCGTGTGGTTTGGGTGATCATAGCTCACAGATTCCGTCTGGGATGTCACCATTCGCTCTAACTCATCTGCTTCCTCTGAGAAGGTTAAATAATGAACAGACTGAAATTACAAGCAAATTAAGCTGTCCCTGTCACCAATGTTCCAAATGAAAATGATGGTATACAAGAAATTCCTCCACGATCAGACTTCTCAGAAACCCTGCAATTCCTTCATACCAGTTGAGTTAAAAATATGTCTGCTTTTTACTGTAGGTAGATGTTTTTTAATGTTGTGTAGTACTGAAGAACTTTTGACCCTCCAGAGTCGCTGGACTGATGGAATATGGAGTACAAACACACCAGCATGGCTGCAGGTCCCCCATCCCTGATGAATGACATTAGATTGCTCTCCTTAGAAAGCATCCAGCTAGAGAAAAGGCAGTGGGGAGTCAGGCTTCTACTTCCAGTGCACCTGTGTGATGCAGACTATGCCAACCCTCCTGCCCACAATCTAGCCTGTTTACGGACCTTTGCATGCATTTGTCTTTCTAAATATGAAGATGGTAACCTTATCAAGCATACTTCATCAGAAAAAACCCAGACAGGGTATTTTTTCACAACTGTTTGTACTGTGTGTGCTTAAGGCAGCAGCCACAAAGACTTAAAGAAGCCTGCATGAGACAAATGAGGAAAATGTTGACCATAATTCAAGTCCACTTCTCCCATGCCCTCTTGCCTCCCCACCTGATCCTCCACAATTTTAATGGTTATACATTCAAACCAATCCTCACCTAAGGCTTCTTCTCTCTCCTTCAACATATTCATGTACTCCTTGTGCCTCTACAAACAAGGAAAAATAAAGGGGGGGAACAGCCCCAAATAATGAAGTGCTTTCAGATAATCCACTGTTTGTTTGATTTTATTCAAGCCACCATTCAGAAACCAGCCATTCAGAACTAACACGCTGCTGGGTGGTCATCTGTTATTTATTTAAAATATTTCTACCCCGTTCTATACCAAAATCGTCCCAGGATGGCGTACAATACTAAGAACAATAAATAAACAACATGTATAATAGCAAACAAAAACAAAACGTGACTGTAAATATATTAAATCCAAGTTAAAATTCCTCAATCCTTAAAATAATGGGTAAATAAAAAGGTTTTTACCTGGTGCCAAAAAGAATATAAAGTCGGCACCAGGTGAACCTCTCTGAGGAACACATTCCACAGTTGGGATGCCACCGCAGAGAAGGCCCTCCTCCGGGTATGGATCCTCTTTACCTCCTTCAGGGAGGGTTCCCAGAGCAGGGCCTCTCCTATAGATGTAACGGGGTGAGAGGGCATATAGGGAAGGAGATGTTCCTTCAGGTATCCTGGTCCCAAGCCATTTAGGGCTTGTTACACAGACAGGGGCCAGAGTTCAGTTTCTCAGATAGCATTGCACTTCTAGGACATACAGTTTAGGGGTACACTCATCCACCCCAAATGGATGGTACCTCTTCCTTCATCTTCTTTTGCTCTTCTTTCAGTTTGCGTTTTATCTCCTCCACAGCCATTTTCCTCCTTTCCACCTTACGCTTGTGAAACCCTGTCAAGTACTCCCTGAAAGAGTAAGCACATCACAGTAGTTAAAACCAATGCAAGAAAGTCTCTTCACTTCCCCGAGCTGTTATTCCACTGCATTTCTTATGCACATACTACCAATCAGCTGCCGGGCACAGCCCGTGAGGCCAAAACAGATTAAGTATTTGCTTGTATGAACATTCCATGGGGATGCCACATCATATAGGGGCATTTATGTGATGGGCCAATTACCATGGAATGCACTTTTATAGGTCTGGTTTACAGGTGCAGCAAAATTGTCCAGAGTACAGAAAAATAATAAAGGGTAAAATAAATACATAAATTAGGTAAGTAGAGCAGATTATACTACTTTAGACTGCAGGGTGGTGGTGGCGGCAGGAAGAGATGCAATTTCTGAATGCGCTCCTCATTAAGAGGAAAAAAAAAAACAATATCAGCAGAAGCCCTGCACATCGAGCAGTTGTTTCAGGGAGACTTTGGACAAGGTGCTCTCTGTGAGCCTCCTTTCTGAGTGAGCTAGCTAGCTCCTTGTCAGTGTCTCTGCTGCCCATTTTCTTCCCCAGACCCGTTTTGTCCAAGGACTTGTAGAAGTGTGTGTGTGGAGTGGGGGGCAGTCAGCATGAGACAGGGTCCCTTTCTCGGCTTGCATACTCAGAGAGAGCAGATAAAGAGGACGAAACCGTAGGCCCAAGAGCAACCGGAGGTTGGCAGTGGGGCCCTGCAAGATGTGGGCGAGCGAGGGCAGGAACCCAACTTCACACATTCCTAAGACCTACAGAGCCATTTCAGTAAGACTCCTGGGCAGGTTTTCTGCGCGGAGTTTTTAAAAACAGAACATGCAAACATGAACGTTTCGCCTAATTCTGCACTGATACCAATCCATCCCGACTCCATAGCGGTACAGTCCATTCCACCCCTTCAGAATTTCACTCGTGCTGCGCGTGTGGATTAGGCCCAAGGAAAGCGCTGCGTGCACGGAACTTTTATAGGGGCAAGCTCTTCCCCTTCGGTGGCGGGAGAAACGGCATCCGCTGCAGCCTTCGGCCATCTCCTAATGCCAAAATCTGACGGCAAAATAAGCCTCTGTCCACGTGGGAAGCTTCTCTGGCCGCAACACTCCGCGAGAGGGAAGCACGGCTGCACTTGCCGGCCACAGGGAGAACAAGCGGCTTGCTCGACCAGGCCCTCTTCGCCGCGTACTCACCGCCGACTCTCTTCATCGAAAGTCACAACCCTTCGGAGCCGCCGCTGCTGCTGCAGCTGCTTGTTCTTCTTGCGGCCCATGCCGAACTCCGCGAAACAAGCCGCGCTTCTTCCGGCTCGGCCGAGCGAGCGGCCAGCAAGCCCCGCGTCCCGGCGCCGCCCGAACACCGCCCCTTCCTTTCTGCCGGTTCCTCCCACCTCCGAGCACCGCCCCTGCCGCCCATACGAGTCGCTGCTGTATAGGAGCCGTTTGGCTCTACTTTTCGCTTCGGGTTTTAATGCAGTAATCAAGGACGCAGCTTTATGCACGTTCATACAGGGGGAAAAAGCTATGACTGACTGGTTGACTGCTGCAGTTTATGGGACTTTTTCTGTATCGGAACCTATTATTTATTGATTGATTGTATCTATATCCGTCCTTTTTAAACATCTTACATACTCCTCTTTCTCTCCATTTTATCCTCACAACAACCCTGTGAGGTTGGTTAGGCTGAGTTTCATGCTGAGTGGAAACATGCAAGCAGATCTCTTGATTCCCAAGGCAAACTTTAACCACAGCACCACATTGGCTATCATAGGGTGCCCTCTTGATTATTATTAGATGCCCCTTCTTGTACTATAGGTGGTTCTGATTCTCTAAAGAACTTGAAATAGGGCCACACATTTCAGAAGTCATGCATGGGCAATACTTACATTAGGATCAACTCCAATGTAGCATGACGGGAAGCAGCAGGCACTTGTGTGGGAGCCTGTATCATGTGGAAATATGCAGCTTGATTTTATAGATTTACTCTGGAGTAAGTCTCAGTTTATTATTATTATTTTATTAAAACATTTTAAATCAGTTAACAGAATTGCAGTGCTCAAATTAGACAAAAAATGCCAATAGAAAGCAGCTGCATTGCTGTGTGTATTACAGCAATGCAACAATCAATAAAAATGTGCAAGTTTTTAATTGCTCCAGATCTTTTTGTCAGGCAAGATTTTTAGGCATAAGAACAGCCAGGTTCCATCTGCATCATAGCATTGCATCATAAATCCTAGCATTGCATCATAAAGAGGCCAATCAACTGGTTGGAAGAAATCCCTCCAGTAGGATTTAACTATGTTAGCACCCTCCTGCTTATGTTCCTAAGCAGTTGGTGCCCATAGGCCTACTGCATCTGACACTGGAGGTAGCATATGGTCATCAGGACTAGTAGTCATTAATAGTCTTCTCTTCCACAATCCCCTATTAAAGCTGTCTAAATTGGTGGCTATCACCCCATCTTGTGGAAGTGAATTCCATAGTTTAACTATGTGCTATGGGGATAAGTCCCTCCTTTTACCTGTCCTGAGTGTTCTACCAAGCAGCTTCATGAAATGACTTTGGGTTCTACTATTAAGAGAAAGGGGTTGCTTCGCCTTAATCATCTCTAGGCTAAACATACCCTACTCTTTCAGCTACTCTTTGTTTCCAGACCACAGCCTATCCCCCCAAAAAGCAGGTGGTAAGGTACATACTTACTGTAACATCTTACATGTTGAAGGAATTTGGAGACCATTGAAAGCTTACACTTTGTGATTTTTCAGATGGCTGAAGGTGCTCTCCTATGCACATTTTGATAAAGGGTTGGAAAGGGTGGGGGAAGGCAGCTGGGCTGCCAGTAGGTAAATGGCTCCAGCCTCCTTCCCTGCCCGCTCTTTTCCTCCTCTTCAAAGCCCATTTGCACTTTCTGAGAGGCATCTGGTACAGCCCTTTCCATGCTGGCTGCACAGGCAGCAGAATGGGAGCTTGGTCATCAAAGCCCCAGCATTGAGGTCAGTCAGAGGACCTTGGAGCTGGGACTCTGCATAATCCCATGGAACCCAGACAGTTTCGAGAGGCCATAGGATTATGTCCTGAAAGGTTTCTTTTCTTTTTTTAATGTCACTTCCAAAGCAGAGAACAGAAAACTGTAAATGAGGAGGAAGGAAGAAAATGTGTTAAAGTAAAACATATCCGCCACTTAAAACTATTTTTCCATTTTGCCAACTTTTTTATATGAACTGTAAATAAACCAATGGAATAATGATTATAAATAGCTGCATTAAAGAGGAAGGAAAAGGGATGGAGCTGTCATATATATTTGGTGCTGCTGCCTTTACTGCAGGTATACATTGCTTACATTAGCTCACAATGCAAAGTTAAGCATTAAAAACTATTTAGGAAGAAAATGGTATATGGGAACCACTTCATGATGATGGCATTCAGGATCACCTGAGCTCTTAACTGACATGCAGAGGGATGTCTGGCTGAGAGACTCAAGTGGCAATTGGAAAGCTATTTCATCTTTTTTAGACAGAAATAGACCTACAACTCCCAGCATGCCACAGCCAGACACAAGAACCACATTCCCTTAATAATGTGCCTTAATAATGTCCCTTAAAAGACACAATTAATTAATGTCCCTTAATAGCCACAAGGTTCCTTTAGTGTTAGAATCATCTGCATTTCCAGAAAAGGTCCACATTTCTTCAGAAGCAGGCTGTACAGTGGGTAAGCATGCCTAAGACTGCAGATTAAATTTAAAAAGTGACATGTAGAACAATGATTTTCAATGGTTTGGGGATTACAGAGGTGTTGCATTGAGATGATAGAGAGTTCAATGCAAACAAATGTTCACGGTCTCTTCCTTATGAGATTTTTTTGAAATGTGAACAATGCCAGCACCAAAGGGCTGTTTGCATAGGCAGCTTATTATGAGTGTTTCAATTAATTTTATCGAACGGGTGCATAGTGTTGCATGTTGGTGATTGTAATGGAGCGCTCTGGGCTGGGCCGTGTTTATCACTTCTGCTCTCCTCCTTCTAGTTCTCGTCCTTTAGCCTTATATATGACATGTGGAAAAACCGGTTCTGTGGTTAATAGCTGTACTTCCCTTTACACCCACAAGCTTGCCCTCCTTCCCTGCAGCCTCCGCTGCTTGTTGTCTGAGCCTATTTCACCTCCACACAGGCCTTGCCTTGCCTTGCCTTGCCTTGCCTGCCTTGCCTTGCAGCAGCCCTTCTGCTATTAGCTGCCTCACACAGAGGCAGCTTCTGATGATCTCTGCAGGTCTCCCTCCCGCCTTCTTTCTCCAGAGGAAATTCTTCGCCCTCGTTATCCTCATCCGGGCTAATTCTATCTCCTGTGCAAGGTACTGGATGTAGATTCAGAGGAAGCCACTCCTGTTCCACCTGGAGGGTTCCAAAGCAGTCAGAGGCCATGGCTGCCGAAGATAACAGCATTGCAAACCTTCTCCAAGAAGTGCAGAGGAGAGAAGAAAATGCCTCTTGTGCAGATTGTGGCGGACCAGGTAAATCTGTCTGGGAGGTGAAAGAAGAACAGAGATGGAGCAGAAAGAGAGGTGGGGGTAGCATTTATGTAGGAAAAGAATAAACATCCTGGAGGCAGTGAAGGCTGGGGCGAAATTAGCTCCTGCTCTTGGGAGAAGGCCGAGGGCTGCAGGCATCACGTGCTTTTATCTAGCTTGGTTTTGGGACATGGGGTGGGTAGGCCAGATTCAGTCATGTGCTGGTTTGTGTGTAGACTTTAAACCAAGATAAAGAGGCTCATTCATTCAATCTGCAGCCTCCAGTTGAGATGAGGTCTGACTAAGCTGCAGAGCTCATGGCTGTAACATGTGACCACCTTTTAAATATATTATTTATTTATTTAAAGTAGTATTACATGGCCCCTCACTTAATAATAATAATAATAATAATAATAATAATAATAATAATAATAAAGTTTTCCAGAGTAGGCACGCAAGGAAAAAGAGAAGGTGAGGGAATAGACTTTGGAGGATTTTCTGTTTCTTCTCCCTTCACCCGGTTTTTGTAGCACTTAACTGACAAAGAGTTCTAGAGAACTGAAAAGTTTGGTCCTGATAAATGTTTTCTCCAGCTGTGGATTGTGTACATACTTCATGTTTTAAAACATTTCAGCTGCTGTCTGTGCTGTAACTAGATCATTTTAGACCCAAGACTGAATGATCCCTAACACTGGAATTACTATGCAAGGCACTGAAGTCATCCATAACCTTTCACCCTGGCACAGCTTCTCACATTCCACTTTGACAGCCCAATTCTTCTTTTTTCCTAAGGCCTGCATGGGAGAATCAAACGAGTGATTAAGATCTTATGGCTCATGTATAAGCCTCTATCTTGTAAAGTAATAGGGTTCATCTCTGCTACTGCTGCCCTGTAAATCTTGGGCAAGACTCTCAGTATGTACTGGTGTTCAAGCTTTTTTTAAAAAAAAATCATGCAATTGCCCCATGATTTTTTAAATCATGCAAATGTGCAGGCCCTTCAGCAAGACACCACCAGTGTCCCCCGCTCTGTGATTCTCTCTTCTCCCCACCATTGTCACTAGCTGCTCTTGTTCTTCCCCCTTTTCTCTTCTGTTCTTCTAGGCTTCTTTTTTCCCCCTTTTGCTACCAGAATGGTCTTTTTTTGCATCCTTCTCTAATAACGTCTATAGTTTTAGCCCACAGGTGTTCTAGTTCACAGTCAATAGAGTTGTTCTCTTTGCGGGCTTTACATTCCTCAGAAATGTTATTTAATTTGTATTTGACACTTAGTGATCTTTTGCAGTTTTAATCAGACTTCTGGTATTAATAGTTCATGGTCTCTGCCATGGTCTGTTCTTGGTCTTGTTTTGGCAGCAAGAATATAAATTCCTCACCTCTTATTTCCACTATAGTCTATTTGATTTCTGTATTGGCTGTCTGGTGATGTACACACAGACAGTCATTTGATCAGTTGCCTGAAGTGTGTATATGCAATAAAGAGATCATTGACTTCATATAATTCTGTGAGTTGTTCTCCTACTTTGTATCTGAAGCCTAGGCCAAATTTGCCCACAAAATTGAATTCTGCTTTGTTTCTTACTTTTGCATTAAGCTCATCAATGATTACCAACATCACTTAGAAAGAAACAGAGAAACAGAGCAAGTCAGAAGGGGTCTCCCAGGCCATCTAGTCTGACCCCTGGCTCCAGCCGGCTCTGCTCATGTGTCACATGTGCATGTCCAGCCTTTTCCTGAATATCCTCACTGATGGGGCTTCAACTACCTCCCATGGAAGCCCATTCCATACCCTAGGGGTCCTAACTGTTAGAAAGTACTTCCTGGTATCCAAATTGAATCTTGTTTCCCTGAGCTTTGCTCCACTGGAATGTATCCTGCCCTTCTCTGCAGGGGAAAACAGGTCTTGACCCTCCTCCATGTGGCACCCCCTCACATACCTATATGTTGCCAACAGATTTCCCCAGAGTCTCCTCTTCTCCAGAATGAAGAGATCCAGCTCCCCCAGTCTCACCTCATACAGCTTTTCCTGCAAACTGGCTACCATCTGTGTGGCCCTACACTACACCGATTCCAAGCTGGCTATACCTTTCCTGTAATGTGGAGCCCAGAAATGAACACAATACTCCAGTTGGGGGCACACCTGAGTCATACAGAGTGGTAGTAATACTTCTCTTGATCTAGAAGCCACACTTCTGGCTATGCAACCAAGGGTGGCGTTTGCCCTCTTGACTGCCACATCACAATGCTGACTCATGTTTAGCCTGCAGTCAACCAGTACCCTGAGATCCCTTTCACAAGTGCTGCTCTCCAGCCACTTGTCCCCTAACCTGTACATATGACACCTATTCCTATTCCCCAAGCACAAGGCCTTGCACTTATCCTCATTGAACAGCATCCTGTTATCCCCCCCTCACTTCTGTAGTCTATCCAGATCCTTCTGAATCTGGAGTACTTACTCCTCAGTTGTGGCCACTGCCCCCTGTTCCAGGTCGTTGATGAAAAGATTGAACAGGATTGGTCCCAGGACAGAGCCCTGGGGGACCCCGCTCACCACAGGCCGCCATCCCTCTTGTTTTGGTGTGTTACCAGTTTCCTCTGAGACACGCTCATGTAGGTTTTTTATTTCTTCTCCTTCAGCATCTGTTGTTGGAGCATAGGCTTGAATGACAGCTATGTTGATAGACTGTTCCTTTTTATCCTCTGCCCCTGTCAAGAACCAGTGTCAACCATGATCACTGCTTTTATTTCACTTAGATGCTGACTGGGCCTCCCAGAGCTTGGGTGTCTTCCTCTGCTTAGTCTGCGCGGAGATTCATCGCAGCATCCCCAGCATCAGCAAAGTTAAGTCAATAAAAAAGGACGACTGGGAAGAGCACCAAGTTCAGGTGAGTCTTGCTTGAAGAAAATTTCTGCCCTGTTATTTGTTTGGGGCATGCATGCATCTCCCCTTCTTTTGTCTCCAGAACACTTAGAGTGGAAAGAGAGGCAGAAGAGGCAGGACTGGCTTTTGTATGAGGCAGGATGACCCTCCGGCATCAGGCAGAGGAGTGGTGAATTGTGCTGCTTCCCCCATGCCTCCTCTATAGGGCTTGCTGATGGCTCTGCTGCCCCACCACCTTCAGTGGGTGCTCTGGAGAGCCCTACCAGCCACTCCTCCATTGTGGCGTTTGTCACAGTGAGAGCACGACTGGAAGGTCTCTCTAGAACAGTTGCCCACCTTCTGTTTGCTGTCTCCTCACATGACAGCCACATAGCTGGAAGAAGTGCCTCTCCACGTGACGGGTGGCAGTAGCAAAGGCAATGCAGGGGAGATGCAACAGTGCACGTTCTCTCCTGGCTTGGAAAGCGAAAGCGCTTGCACCAGCGCTGAAAAGAGCTGGCATTAAATTAGAATGGTCCCCTGTGCATCATAAAAAAGAGGACAAAAAGGGAATCTGCAAGGGTAGGCAAGGGTCACCCTGGCACTTGTGGAGAAAGCCCTGATCCCTCTCGCACCAGGCTGAGTTGTTGCTTCTGTGTATCCTTTAACAGTATGGAAATTGTCACAGTTTAAGGCTACTTCATATATTGCCATTGTAAGGACATTTTAAGTCTACACTGGCAGTGGCGCGTCCACTTTTATTTATTCATTTTTACTTTGCATAGGGCTATCTAAGTAAGAGGCCTACTACACATTTAAAATATCAATACAACCGTGGGCTAACAAATGCACGTGCCATCTCATGCACCCAACACAGAGCTGTTACTGTTTAGTTCAGCTTTCTTCAACTTGATACACTCCAGACATGCTCAGCAACAGCTGCCATAAACCCCAGCCAGCACAGTAGTCCAGCACTGTGGAAACCCTTTCAGCCTGAGGGCCCAGTTCCATTCTGGAGATGTCCCTGGGGCTGCATTCTGTCAGTGGGTAAGGCCAAAGGCAAAAGGGATCAGGTGGAAATATCAAAACTACCAGCATATTTACCTGAAGGTCTCGCTGCAAGTAACTAAACTATAGGAGAGGCATTCCAATCGTATTGAGTATGGAGAGAATTGTGCAAAAGCTAGAAAACCACCAAATGATAGATAGTCTGGGAAAAGGGATGGGGTTAAAGGAAGGGGGACTGTCAGCTGGGGAACCCATGTGTGCTTTCCCTCTCTTCTATCAAGAACTCGGAGGGCAGGAGAGTCGGGGCTCCCCAGGGTGAGGCGCTTGCATCAGGCAGCAGAGCAGGAGGCTCCGTGAAGTGTGTGATTCCTCCCCACCACCCCAGGAGGGCTTGCTGCTTCTCCCTCCTGCCTTCTGTGGGTGCTTCAAGGAGTCCCGACAGCTCCTCTCTTCCTCTTGGTGTTTGGCCCGTGGATCTGATGTTCTGCATTCTTACTGCATCGTGTATTAGAAATCTCAGAATGCAACGCATTAGTCTGGTGCTCATCTGGGGAAATAACTCCATATTGCAGGAGTTGATCCACACGGATCCACACGGATCAGTCCCAAGCCCCCCAGCAGATGCCTGAAAGCGTGGATAATAGCAAACACTATACAATACTGTATACAATAGCAAGCAGGGCCCCATGGGCAGCAAGCTGCAAAATAACCTCGAAGTTCATACTCAAAATAAACTCAAATAAACAATATACATTTCTTTCCTCCAATTTCATTCATTCTTACCTCAGCTCTTTAAGACTTCCTTTGGAATTTTATTGTACTTTATGACTTCTCTTTCGGGCCGAGGTCAGCTGTGGTCCACTGAAAATGAAGTAACCGAGCCAGCGATACAGGGGTCTTGCTGTATCTGGAGAACGAGAATTGCTCAGAGTTTGTAGGTGGTGAGGGGTATGTGGACATCAGGAGGGGCAAGTAAGACTGGAACCAGCCAGGATTGTTCCTGTGTGAGAGGGCAGGAGTGTTCACTGATGCATCTCCCTGCTTTACAGTTTTTGGCACAGCATGGGAACATGGTGGCCCAAGTGACATATGAAGCTAATGTCCCTACGTATTATTACGTCCCAGTCCAAACAGACTGCCTGTAAGTATGCTTGCTCTGTCAAGGTCAGCAGGAAGGGATGGCGGGTGAATGCTGTTGCTCTTCTCTTACCTGTTGCCATATCACCTGTTGTGATGTCTCACAGAGTCCTGAGAGAACAGTGGATACGAGCCAAATATGAAAGGAAGGAATTCATGCAACCAGGAAAACAGTCACCATATTCCAATGGTAACATTCTGCAGTGTTCCAAAATCTATAAAGTGTGATCCTGGCTTCTCCAGCATGCCTGCAGACACTTTATGTGGTGCCCACAACAACCCTTATTTTTATTTTACTTCTTAAGCCTCTTTAATTAATTATTTTAATGAGGATGCTGCCATGCTGCAAATCAAAGTGCTTTCTCTAAAGCCATCCTCATTTGTATTCAAAAAAGTAGTTTTGTGTTTTGATGCTCAGAACCTACTTCTGTCTTTTCTAAGGGTTTTTTTTGCAAGGAACTTTGCCTTTTGTGTCACTTTTGGCCTTATACAAAATCAGCATTTCTCATCCAGCAATGGCTGTCCCCACAGTGACAGCCATTTTATGAATGGGCACCTTCCCATGGCAGCCATTTTGTGAGAATGTCCTTGACACACTCTCAAAATTCCAGATAGACCTACTGACCCAAAAATCTTGGGAATCCCTGATGCAATTCCTTTACTAGGTCAAATTAAAGATCGCCCAAAATATACAAGCTTTTGAGACGTCTTCATCAGGCATGATGCTACAAAAAGTAAGCTGAAGGGGTGGAATGGGAACAGAAGAAAATGGGACAAAATGATTATGGCATGGAGGGACTTAGAACTTTGTGTTTTTTTAAATTAATAATAATTTTAATTTGCAAACAGAACAGAAGAAGACAAAACAAAAAGGTCACCTCACAGTAGCATTAGCAAAAATTCAATATTTGTATCTTAAATATATGAGTGTTAAAATGTTGCTAATGGTATTGTGAGCTGAACTTTTTGCTATATCTTTTTCTCTTCTGTTTGCAAATTCATATTTAATATAAGCAATCAGTATATCTGAATAAGTATCTAAATGAGATTGATGACAATAAGATACAACACTGTTTCATGTTGATTATCAAAACCAGAGCAGAATTTGGCAAGCCAGAGTCTTCTTGGAGCAAGTGCGGACTTCCCTCTCTGATAGGTGAGAATGTTCCTTGTTGTAGCCTGACTAGCAAACATCTCTAAAGACTTAACCAGCAGATTTTTGCCTAGTGGTGGCTCATGAAATGAGTGGCAGTACTAATGCTACAGGATGTCATTTGGTTTCTGGCCGCCCCCCCAGAAGAATCAAGAGCCTGCAGAAGGTGACAGGCAGAATTCTAGTTCAGTATCTGTGGTTTTTGCAGGCTGTAAGCTGGCAGGCACCAGGCCTCTCCACATGAGGCGTTTAACCCACTGCTTTGATTAGGCTTCCATTTTCTTTGCAAGAGAAACAGTGCATCCTGTACAATGCTTTTTCCCCCAGGACTTGTCCTCCTCCATTTTTCTGTGTGTTCAGCCACAAGGTGGCTAAGTGGTATGGCTGTAACATAACAGATTTGTGGCAATGCACAAGACGATCATTTGTTCTGCATTTGAAATCTAATAGTTGACTTCCCTCACTCCACAAATACAAAAAGGCCTCAAAACTGGTTGTAAAACCCAGGGCCCTGGAGGATGATGCTTTCATGAAAAGGATGTTCTGTGAATGCACAGCAAAAGTCACAGTTTCTATGTGTGGATGCTTTGTGCCTGGGAACAAGCACAGCAAGCATGAGGCCCACCACCTAATCAAGATCTAATCAAGCAGTGGCCATTTTTCTTCTGGTGAAGGCCTGGTATTTTCAGAAGGTGGGCAACAGACAAAATGCAACCACTGATGTTTTTCCCTGCAGCAATGGAGGAACATAAGCATTGCATTCCTGAAGCTGCTAAATAACCACAACCCAAGTAATTCCTTTTTTAATCTCTCCTCAAGACTATTTTCCTTCCCCTTCACATATACATCCCCAGGCTGGGAGTTGCATGGAAGGCAACAGGGTGGACACGGAGCCCAAAGGCATGCCATTTCTAAGGCAGCTTCCTATGTTTCTGAGGTTTTGTGATGACTCCCTGTCCATTGTCTCTGCTCACCAGCTTGCATTTCTTCTCCTAGGATTGAAGGAAGGGATCTTATGGAAACGAGGCCGAAACAGTGAGCAGTATCTGCCACGCAGGTTTCTTCTCTCTGAGAGAGAGTGTTGCCTCAAATACTTCATTAAACCAGATGTGAGTAACATGTGACTGGTGAGCTCATCCCAACCCAGAGCATGCAATCTTTCCAAGAGATGTTTCAAGAGTTTTCTTTAGAGTCCTTTAAGGGAGCCCTAGAGCAGGGGTGCAGAACCTGAAGCTCAGGGGGTCAAAACAGCCGCCGGGCAGGTTTCCTCAAGGCTGCAGTCCTTTCTCTGACAAGGTTCCCAGCTTTGCTGCTTTTCTTTCCTCTCCCTGCTTTCTGAAAGGCTCAGGTGCCTCTCCTAAACCAGAAGGAAGAACCCTGAGATCTTTTAGGCCCTACTCCTTTTGTCTTAAGCCCCTGTCCCTATTGGAATATGGTCCCCAGGAGCTTCTCTAACATGAAATTCTGCCCTCGGGGGAAAAAAATCCAACACTCTTGCCTCAGATCGACCCTTGCTTCCCTGATGGTGTCTCACCTAGATTAAAGTTGAAATTGTATGCTGCTTTGGGGCAAGGGCCTGTCATTGTTACATAACTCTGTAATATCCCATGAACATGGTTGATGTTATAGAAATGATAACAATAATAATAACAATTTCTTCTCAGGCAAAAGAACCCAAAATAGCTGTTAAAATTGACAGTGTCAATGCCATGTTCCAGCCAGAGAAGATTGGGAATCCCCATGGCCTGCAAATCACCTATCTTAAAGATAACAAGACCCGCAACATCTTTCTTTACCATGAGGATGGCAAGGTATGTGGACCTGACCTGCCATCATTCTGTAGCACTACCATCTGCATCTAAAGGACATTATGGAGACTTCCTTGATTAACACCATCCTTGAATTAAAGCAAGGGTAGGCAACTTTACAAGGCGGAGGTGGCATTTGAGCCCCAACACACTAAGCAGTGCTTTGAACCAACAGTATGCAGCGCCAACAGAAACATCTTTCACTGCATTTCCATCTGCCTGTAAAACACTGTGTTAATTACCAAAATATAAAAAGCTGGGCCTGGACTCCAACATGGGGCACAAAAAAAGGTTCCAGGGGTACCACGTTGCCAACCCCCATCTTACATGGTGCTAGAGGCCTAAGGCTGCATCTGAATGCAAGCTTCCCTCTGCTCTTCATCTGCCTCCTCTGGTACTCTCCACACCTGAAGCAAACAAGCAGAGTTGCAAGAACTGGTTCCTGATGTTCTTCTTTCCCATAAGGTAGACATTTATCTAGTCTGAGAAATCCCGCAAGGCAATAGCAACATGAAAGACAAGTGCTTAATGTTGCCTATAAATATGTCCAGGCTAAGAATAGTAGAGTCCATCTCTTTAGCATCTTTAGACAGTCCTCTGAGTGGGATGGTGTGAATTGGTGACCTGCAACAGCAGGGGATTGGACCCGATGTCCTTCTTGGCCCCTGTTCTATGATCTTACGAATTCTGGCTGTGGGAGATGTTCACAGGACCAGAATACATGTTATGCTTGCTCATGTAGCACGAAGCTATGTTTCTTCCTCCTTTTGAATTAATATCAGACATGGTGTATGTGGATGGTTCTAATGCATGAGGAGAATTTTTTCAAAAAATTGTTTATAATGGAGCAGAGTTTTGAGGGTAAGGACAGGACTGGGAAGAGAAGGGAAGGGACAGTCTCTTCTCCCCATATATTGAGATCCCTCTTAAATTGTCACTCAGCTGTGTAATTTATGGAAGAAAGCTAGCTACATCACGCTTCCCCAACCCTTCAGATGTGTTGGACTGCAACTCCCATCAGCTTCAGCCAGCATAGCTAATGATAACAGTAACCTATTATTTGGCCCATAGATCATGCCAAGTAACACTTCTTTTATTGGGCTTTGGTTTTCTCAGACCCACAGAGCAATCTTAATCATGCCAACTATTTCCATACATCTAAATGGGGCTTGCTTTTGAGCAAACCTGTTGAAGATCAACCTTCCAATTATTTATGCGTTGTTCTTTTGTGGGCCTTCTCCTTCCCTAGGAAATAGTGGACTGGTTCAATGCAATTCGTGCGGTACAGCTCCACTATCTAAAGGTGGCCTTTCCTGTAGCCAGTGATCAAGAGGTAAGAGTTTTACGCAGTGAGAATAACCCACTCACAAGGGTTATGACCTGGCTAAGTGACCTGGCTTCCCAGGGTGCTTCCAGATCACTCTGCATCATTCATAGAATTTTGCAGGCTAGCCAGACAACATCATCTTCCTGTGTTCCTCCAATGCTGAGAAGAGAAGAGAAATACCTGCACAGTGCCCCTTAAAAACATCAGAACAGCCATGCTGAATCAGTCCACACAGTGGCCAACAAGTACTGGTTTCTCAAGCCACTGGTATACAGAAGCATCTGCCTCTGAGAAAGCTGTGGGCGGTGGGGCGGGGGCTCTTCCAGCTGGCATGACTAGCGGCTGTGGATTCTTGTGGCCAGGAACCTTCCATCTGAAAGCTGCCCTAGTGACAATGCAGGCCTAATTTTTTTCAGCTCTTTTGGCCATTTTTGACTCACGGTGCACACCCACGTGTCCGGCTGGACTAGCCTCAGGCATTTTTATTTGCTGACTAAAAAGGCAATTTGCATATCCAAATTGGCTGGGGGTATCTTTCTGACCCCTGATGAATCAGAAATGATTGCTTTGTTGCAGTTGGCGAGCCGGTTGACCCGAAATTTCCTGAAAGAAGGCTATATGGAGAAGACTGGGCCCAAGGTATATCAGTTTACTGATTTATTAGGTTTATTTTTCTGATTATTCTGCTAATTGCAGAAGCTGTGGGTAGAAAATACGTTAAATAGAAAAAGAAACCTAACTTATCCATGGTTTACTTGAGAGGGGAAAGATCAGCAGAGTTGAAAACATCAAAAAGGCAATCCATAGGGTCCCCAAGGGCACAATCCTAAGCATTCTAAGTTTTAATTGAGCAAAGTCCTGCATCTCCTGAGCTCTAGAACAACCTTCTCCAGGGTGTTGATTTCCAGATGTTTTCAGCTGCAGCTCGTTTCCATGCTGACTGCTGCTGATTAGTTTTAATGGCTGTCTGGTGTGGGTTATATTTCTATTTTATCTTTGGGCTGGAAGATGTTCATTTTAACATGAGCTTTTAATAATATTTTATCGTATTGATGTCTGTTGGTGTTCAGCTGATTTTTGTGGAATGTGGCTTATTGAAGAGGCTGTGTTGTGGCACCCTAATCAAACTCTTAGGTGGCACATCTCAGCCTAAGCTGTTCTGCCGCAGGCAGAACTGATGCAGCACAGGATTCAGAGGAAGTTGTTCTAATGCCACTTTCCCAGATTCAGCAGCAGAGGGCTCTCTCCTCTTGTAAATGTCCTTGGTTCTCTCTGTCCATCGCAGCAGAAGGAGCCTTTCAAGAAACGCTGGTTCAGCCTCGACCATCGCAGACTGATGTACTTCAAGGATCCATTGGTAAGCTGATGAACTTTCCCATATTTATTTCTCCCAGTTCTTTAGCTTTCATATTGTTCTTCCTTGATATTGAGGAAGATTTGCTCCCTCATCAAGTGCTCTCCAGTTTGACTTCAGTGCCAATCATCCCCAGCAGGTAAGCACACCAGCTACAGTCCAACTGGTGGTCCACAGTCCAACATACCTGGAGGGCACCAGGTTGGGGGAGACTACCAAGGTTGTTCCTCAAGGCCTGGGGAAGTGTAGCTCCTATCCTTAAAAATGCTTCCCTGGGCACATCTGCCAGAAACTGGCTTCTCCCATTGGAGAAGGCCCATATAGAGTGAAATCACTGTGCTTCCCACACCTTCTGGGGAGAGGATGTGGAGTGAGTGAATCTGCCCTCTTGCAGCCCCCTCGTTGTCTGCGATTGGAGATAGTTTCCACGGGCCGGAAGTTGCTTCCTCCTACACTAGATATTTTAGGTCACAGGGGACCGGTCACCTCATCACCCAGGCCTTGGCCTGCAGTTCCTCACTCTCCCAGCGACTGGGATGCTTGACTGGGGAAGGCCCTGGAGAGAAGGATGATGGGAAATATATGCTCTCCAACCTTCTTGTATTTATGTTTTCCTGCAAGAATCACAAAAAGGCTCTCACATTCCTCCTCCTCTTTTCCATTTTGTCCTCACAACAACCCTGTGAGGCATTGCAAGAACATAAGAAGATCCCCGCTGGATTAGGCCAGGGGTCCATCTAATCCAGAATTCTGTTCATCCAGAGGCCAGCCAGCTTCCTGCAAGAGATCAGCAAGCAGGGCTTGCAGGAACACCCTCTCACCTAAGTTCCCCAGCCAGCAAGGTTCATAGGCATACTCTCGTGGCTCCTGCATATTGCCATCCAGACTGGGGAAGCTAGGCTGAGAGTGAGTGACTGGCCCTAAGGCACCCAAACAGAGCCTAGAACCCAGATTGCCCGAGTCCCAGTCTGACGCCAGCTGCTGCTCCAAACTGGATTAACTCATAACTTTAGATGTTAAGAACTGCCGCTGTTGCTGCTTTGGCTGTGCCTGCTTCTGACCTTAAGCATTAGGATTTAGGATACATGGCCCATTACCCTCTTTCCAGTCAGTCCCTAGGAAAACTGTTTAACAGCTGTGTTTCTGGGCTGTCAAGCACTCAGATGGGCCTGAGTCCCCATGAGGTCCCTAAGGCAGGCTCTCCTCCTTTTCCTCCCATCACACAGGATGCTTTTGCTAAAGGCGAAGTGTTTGTGGGCAGTGGGGAACATGGGTACAGTGTCACAGAAGGGCTGCCAACCAGCACGCAGGGTTGCTTCACCTGGCAGCATGGCATCACCATTGTCACCCCTGACCGAGATTACCTTTTCACCTGTGAGACGGAGAAGGATCAGCAAGAGTGGCTGGCAGCCTTTCGGCATGTTCTACAGCAGCCCATGACCCCCCAGGAGTATGCAAGTAAGTGAACCTGAGAAAGGTTTCTCCATCTGTCCAGTTCTTACACCTGGACGTGCATACCTTTGCTAACATGTATGGTTTTAGAGCGGGGATGGGGAAAGCATGGCTCCTCAGCTGTGGTTGGAAACCGACTCCCATCATCCCTCCACATTGGCTGTGCTGATGAGGGCTGATAGGAGCTGAAGCCAAGCAATATTTAGAGGACCTCACCCCTGCTTTAGAGCAGGCTTGGACAGAAAGTAGATTTCCAAATGTTTTGGACAGGGGCTTATGGGAGTTGAAGTCTCAGACTTCTGGAGGTCTACCTTCTGCCCACCCCTGTTTTGGAGGGGTGAAGGTGCCTCACATATGATACAACTGTAATCCTCCCAAAAACCCTGTAGGATAAGCTGGTATTATCAACCCTGTACTGGGATGGGGAGCCAAGTAGGAGACAAGGGCTTGGCTGGTGTCACCTAGGTCAGGAGTCCCTCACCCACAGGTGCATCAGCAAATTCTCCACCCCCTGCCCCCTTCCTTTTCTTTAGAACCAAAATAAAAGGTTTGTTCTGTGTCTAATTGTACTGAATTCTGTGTGAATATCTACTTGCAGAGCTTGTCCATGTCTGGCTGTAACTGTTGTGCTCTAAGAGTTTCTCTCTCTTCCTACAGTTGAAGCTTATTTCAAACTCAAGCCCTGATGTCCCTGCAGAGCAAACCTAGTTGCCCTCTTTGGGAAACCCAGGGGAAAAGGAGGCACCTTCTGCCAAAGACGTTGCTTTGCTATATTCCAGTCCCTCATGACTGGGAAGAAGCTTCTTTAAATCTATGAGAGCAAATCTTTTCCATGGAGCCTGCGCATCCTCCAAGTAGCCCTCTTCATCCCGAGCATATGTTAAGATGACTCCTAGCTGGCCATTTGGAAAGTGCCGGATCCAGCTGGACATGGAACCAAGCAGCAAGGAAATCAGATGGAAAGACTAAGGGCTCTGGAGTTGGTCTCTATCACCTGTTGCAAGTCCTTGTGCTGCCCCATCACAGCCCTGGCAGGCTTGTTTTGGTTAGTCGCAGCATGCGCAGTGCCCTCCTCCGGCCAGCACTGCTTGCTGTGGGTGGCGAAAGCCTTCGGCAGGCAGATGCACACATCCTCCCGGTGTGATGGTACCTGACGGGTGTCTGTCTAGCCTTGCGTCTGCTCCACACCCACCCCTCGTCCCTCACACTGCGATTCTTCTTTTCCCTTGGCCACCAGCTTCCCCGCATCTTGCTCTCTGCTCAGGGTCCTGCCGGAACCTGCTGGCCAGCTTCAGCTTAACCCACGATGGGCGACAGATCGCCCATGGCCCCCACACGGTCTCTCTTGGCCAATATTGCACTTTCTCCTCCCCCTAAAAAAGAAAGAAGAGCTGTGCTGGGTTAGACTGATGGTCCATCTCGTCCAGCATTTGGCCGGCCAGCTGCCCACAGGATCCCACAGGCAGGAGAGCAGCGCGACAGCAGCCTTCCCCACCAACTGGGGGCTGTAGGCACGCTGCCTGCCACAGTCGCCACTGTGCTAGCAAAAGGCGTGATGATGTGAGAAAACGTCACGTGCGGGGAGCACACAACTTGTCCAGAAGCAGAACTACGGTCCCAGAGGTTTCGTGGGAGTGGGACTCTACTTGCAGGCAAGGCACATGCTCTGGGCTTTGCTGCCTCGTGGGTTCAGCACACTCGGCGTCAGTGCAGCAATGGGCATTGTGGTCCCCAGCCCCTGAGCCTCTGCCTGCCTTAGTCTCTGGCTCTTGACGGCCTGCAGAAGCGCTTGTCTTCTGAGTTGATGCTGTTGTCTGCAAAAGAAAATGGTGAATGATGCCTGTGCAAAGAATGCTTTGGGTCAACCACGCCGTGCTCCCCTCTCGAAGCTGCATGAGAACGATCTTGACAACATGCCAGAGCCCTTCCCAGGGCAGTGTAGGGGGCTGAAAAAAAATCCTAACATTTCTTGGTTTTGTTTCTTGTTTTTGTTTTCTATTTGTTTTAATTGCAGTTGTTACAATTTGATTGCTTTGTTTTCATTTCTCCACTGATATCAGTGGGGAACAGGCCAGTCTTCTGCTGCCTGTGACTTCTGCATTTTGTGTCCAAAGGTCATGACATTTCTAGGTGTTCTATTATTCCCCCCAAAATAAAAACAACAACATTGTATTTGCCAAGTTTCTGGCTGATGGGACAAAGGGCACCATTTCTCTTCTGTCTCACAAGGTGTGTAGTCAACAAGCTTCCCACTGAATTTCTATGAGAGGATCATGTACCATGTTGCCTGTTATTTCACATAGGGGTTTTTTTTTGGGGGGGGGGTTCTCATTTTATAGACCCCACATTATATCGGTCAACTTCACCGTGTCCCCATTTTCTTTCTCTGTAACCATTCTGTGATTGTACAGCCTGTTTCAGCCGTTCCTCATATTTTTCCCAATATAAATAAGTGAAAAAAAATTCAAAAAGTTTTAACGAGAGAAAATGAGTTTTCATTCAGAACTTTGAATTTGCTTCTACAACCAAAATTAATGAAATAATGGGGCGTTGCGGTTTCCAGTTATTTTAAAAATGGAAAAAATGGTTATCTGAAAGGTTGTTACCAGTAGCCCACATATCTTTCCCTCTTTATACCCAAACAGGTGGGGCCCCTGGGGAGTCACAACAGCCAGGGCAGCCCTTTTCTCTGGTCTAGCAGCACTCTCCTTTCAGCTCTTAGCGGATGGACTAATCAGAGGAGATGGGCAGCCTCTGCAAGTGATCACAGCACTGTCCTTCCGCTGTTTGCAGCAGGAAGCCATTCAGAGGTGGGGCGGAATTTGTGTCTAGCAGTGGTTTGCAGAAAATGACTGGAGAGAGAACCCGTTGCATGGGGCATAATTTGCAACTTGGATTCAGAGAAATGGCTTCCTCGCAGATTGGCAGAAACACTGGAGATATTCACAGGAGTATTTTATTGAATGTAATCCAGAAAGAGCTGTTTCACTGCCAAAGCCCTTCACAGATCAAGCTAGATTCACAGGGCACCATCCTGCAGCCAATTGCCAGAGCAGCTCATGAGAATGGCAAATTTATGAGCAGAGAATTCTATGTAGAGCTATTGCTGTCTTGGTATCCCCAACATTGCTAATTTGGCATAAAGCAGGCGTGGACGGGGTATGGCTCTCTTTAAGGGATATGGGCGGAATCTAATGGTGGGGTAAAAAATCTGGCAGAGGCCCACAGTTCAGCTCCCCAGATCCTACCCTGTCCTGGTGTAAGCAGAGCCAGCTGGTCGCCATCCATCTGTTCAACCATCTGCAATTGGTACACTTTTTAATCACTAATGAAATGTGCACACCAAAAATCACGTAGTTGCACCACTTGCTTGCTTCGCCCAAACTTGGCTATTTGCAGACTCTGGAAAGAAAAGGAACCACGCTTTCCTAACCCCAATGTGACACTTAACCCTAAACTTAAAAGACAGACATAATCCTTATACATTCTTTGCCTAATTGTGGCTATTTCCAGGTCCTCAAGAAGGTTTTCATTTCACTGTTTTTCCCCTGCTCAACCTCAGCCTGAACACCAAGATAGAAATACCTATACATTCAGACAAACTGGAGAAATGCAACATTTTGAGCAGTTTTCTTTGTTTTGCATTGCCTATCTTCTAGAAACAAATAATAAAACTGTTTGGCCGATCCTGCATATTCCTTCTGCCAGGTCAGGGCCTCCATCAGATTCCAGTCTCCTAGATGAAGACTGAAGATCTTGACACCCACCCACTCAGGAAAAGCCAAATAAAGAATCACTCACTTTAATAACCCCCTAGCTTTATCCCCCACCCCCAAGGCATGCAGGAGACTTCCTTAAGGGAAACAGGAGTGGAAAACTTGCTGCACCCAGCTGAATTTTTTGACAGGGATCAGTTCTGACCTTGAAGGCCTAAAACCTAGCAAACAACTATGATAGCACGTGTAGGCAGTGGCAATGAGTGCACGCTGGCCCATCCTCATGAAGTGGAGCTTCTTGATAGCAGCAAAAATCACAAAAATTCTTTCTTGTCAGCTTTGAGGAATGAGAAGTAAAGCTTATTGCTCTCCCCAGTATGGCAATTTGGGAGCTGTAATCCTATCCAACTGGACAGAGGAAAGCTACTTTATGCACATAACTCTTTCCTTCCCTTTTAGCCACATTTTCATCCATTAAGGACTTTCCATTCCTTCCTGGATATGAATGAAAAACTAAAAGCAGGAAAGGTGGGAAGTAGGCTGAATTCAAGGAGAACTCACAGGAGAGATGGGCAGAAATGGAAAGATGAAGGAAAGGAAAAGAAACCGTGTGGGTGTGCAGTGCCTTGCTCAGTGACCAGCAAATGTCCAGAAATTGCTGCCGAGAGTGTTAGCATAGCACTTGAGTGTGAAGCCAAGCACCAGGCACGTCATTCCTCCACGCAGAGGTGAATGCTGCTTTTGAGAGGGGATCGCTTGGGGAAGTGCAACAGAGAGGACGGTGAAGAGGGAATCTGCTCGGCTGTTTCAAAAAGGCTTTCTGTGTTAATGGACCTGCAAATAAGACAGAGATATCAAAGAGCGAGAGAGCGAGCAGTCTCACTTTGAGCTGAAAAGCAGTGAGAAGATACCATGCTGTTAAGTCCATAGTGTGGAACATGGACTTCTTTGCATCACCTTGATTCTCCAGGGAACGGTAAAGAGCATCGCCAAGAACAGCCTGGAAAGAAGACTGAGGTACCCAGCAGGCCTGTATCATTGCATATGGGAAATAGGTCCCCCTCCCCACAGTTTCTCCCCATCACACTTGCCGTCCTTTCCCTCAGTCCTTTAAACTGCCACGAGGGCTGCACACAGTATGTGCATGTGCTGTACTTTTCCTTAGACCTGGAGGTGCCCCTGGCTAACACAATGACGGCAGAGCTCATTGAAGACACTTCCTGGAGCAATTCCTCTGAGGACCCTGAGTTTGGAGAGGAAAGTCCCATCACTGGGGTCTTGGGTGCAGTGCTTCTCCTTATGTGCCTCATTGGGGTGACGGGGAATCTCTATACGTTGGTGGTGGCCCTTGGCGGAATGGCGCTTCGCTCGACGGGTTCTTTATGCGTGTATGTGGTCAACTTGGCCCTGGCGGACTTGCTCTACCTTTCCACCATCCCTTTTGTGGTGTGCACCTATTTTGCCCAGAACTGGTTCTTCGGGGATGTGGGCTGCAGGCTCCTGCTTAGCTTGGACCTACTCACGATGCATGCAAGCATCTTCCTGCTGACGGCTATGAGCTTGGAGCGTTACTGGGCAGTGACCAGACCCTTGAAGGCCAGGCGGGCTGGAAACAGTTACCGCAAATTTGTCAGCGTCGCCACATGGATCCTCTCCTGGTTGCTTACTGTGCCCATGATGGTCATGATCCAGCAGCGGGAGGGCAGCAACCACAAGCATATTTGTTTTCCTACATGGACACCTGAGGCCTTCCGGGTTTACCTCACAATCCTGTTCAGCACGAGTATCCTTGGGCCCGGCTTGGTCCTAGGCATAGTGTACTCCCGCCTTGCTCAGGCCTACTGGGCTTCCATGAGAGCCGTACAGCCATGCGTGACGAGCAGAGTACTGAAACAACAGCTGTTCTCCAGGATTTTTGGCATCATTGTAGCTTACTGGGCCTGCTTTGTGCCATTTTGGGCCTGGCAACTAGCCAAGCTGTACTGGTCAGAGGGCTTGGCGATGGGGCCCACCACTCAAGCTTACCTCAACTTTGGTGTTACCTGCCTGACCTACAGCAACAGCTGCATCAATCCGTTCCTTTATACTCTGCTCACCAGGAATTACCGCGAGTACGTGGCAGCTCAAGCTGGGGAGAGGCGGGGTGGGGAACATGCGCTCTTCAGGAGGAGGAAGCACCAAGCAGAAAGGAGATCTGTGGCACAGGGAGAAAGGACTGGATAGAGAAAGCAAAGGGTTCCTCCCGGTAATGATCACCAAAGTGTGTATTTGCATGTATGAATTTGCATGTATGAATCAACCTAATCCCTTAGAGCATCTTCCAGAGCTTTGCAGTGGGGAGGTGTCCCACTTTACAGAGGACAATTCTCAGTTTTAGAGATAAGTCACAGAACGATATTATATGTGACGGGTCCCCTCTGTTTGAAGGAATGCCTACCCCATGTCTAAAGAAAGGAGACCAGCAGGGGCCTTGAAACTCCCCTTGACAGTTGGCACCTGTGCAGAAGGCAACGCAGAAAAGCACGCAGCTCCCCTGGTCACAGCCAGGCTGTGGCAAAATGGCTAGTGTTTCTATTTAAATAATAGCAATCATTTGTAAGTGTGCACTCCTAGAAGTTAACACATGCAGATCCTGTGCATATTAGTGTACTTCCCTGCACCCCGATGCATTTCCTCCTTTTTTGGGAATGTGAAAGGTGCCACCTAACTTCCTGCCTCTCAGCTCTCAGATATGATGCGTGGGCACCTGACTCATGGGATTCCCTTTCCTGAATCACTCATCTGGCTTTCCCATTAATCAGACTCAGATGGTGCTGCTGCTTCAGAGTTTGGGGCAGCCTATGACTTGTCTCGGTCTGGCAGAGTGGGCCTGCTGCTGTTTTTATGAAGTTGCATTTCATTATATTTCTCTTTTCTAAGAATGGATTAGAGCCAGATGTACCCATGTCTGCATTTGACCCCACAAAATGTATGGGACCTAGGATTGCCATGACTAACTTAAGCTACATTGATCAGCTATGACTAAGTCTGGAACCAACCCATACTTGTTCATTGTCTTCAAGGTGAAAGCTCTGAATGCTGAATGTTAAACAAAGAGGAATTGTAACTAGAACAGAAAGGGTTCTTTTGATATCTAGAGACCCTTCGAGTCTCCTGCGGGATGCTTTGGTATCAGAGAGCACTGCAGTGAACTCTGGACTGGTTCCTACTCATTCAGGACCTAGCCACACACACTAAAGTATTGGACATTCATGTCCTCTTTTTTACAGTGGTCACCCTCTCTGCATCTCCCCATTTATTGCGCTTCATCTGATTTCTACTGTTTACTTATCTCCGGTAGAACCATCTGTGTGGTGGATCTTTTAGGAAGACATTGGAGGAAGGTTGCAATGTTTAGTGCATGAGTGCAGTGAGGTTATTGAGTTTTCTTATCTCTGCACCGTAACCAAGCCCATCTCCACCCACAAAGCACGACCAGACCTCGGCTGCAAGCACCCCAGGCCTGGGCCGTCCTCTTCTTTGTAAAGTCCCCTTTATAGATGGCACATGTTGATATCAAAAATAAACCACATACTCTGTTCAAGGTGTATTTGAAGGAACTTATGTTGATTTGCTAACGCAACAGTTTTAAAAGCCAGAGTGGGCCAACTGGTGCACAGTCTGCAAATACATGTGGGAAGGAGGGTGTGAGGATAGTGTTATAAATACACAAAGGTCTCTGACTCGGTTTGTGAAATATTGACAGGGTACGAGACATCATTAGCTTTTAGGTGCGTCTTCCACAGTAGTAGAAGGAATGTCATATGTGGCCGTAACATACGTACCTCATGGCTGGAAAACTTCAGAAGGCCTGAGAAGCTGGGAGGTGAGGGGAGAGGCGGAGGGCCAGGTCTCAGCATCCTGTGCAGCTGCCCGAGCCATGCTTCCACAAATGTAGGCAGTCGTAATTAACCATATCGACAAGCTGGAGCTAAGAGTCTTCACAGCCACCCGGTGAAGATGTTACAGAAAGCTAATGGGCCTTCATTGCCCTTCCAAGGCCAGACTTCCCCAGAATGCTTTACATTACAGAAGGGGTAGCTTGCAGCAGAGTGTGCTTCCTGGAAAAAGCCATTCCCCTTCAGCTACTGTGAGGACCACAGACGCATTCAGAGGGAGCAAGGAGTCCTGATGAAGTGGGCATGTTGTATATGGCCATCACCTGCTCATCACATGTCCCTGGGGTCCGACTTTGTGAGCCCCGGCTCCATTGCATCACTGATCCTGGGTTCAGGGGAGGCTGGCAGATGACTGCTGGCACCGGGCGACTTGCCCCCACATGCCTGGAACCACATGATATGCAGGTGTTGCTAGAAACAGAAGGGGGGCTCCCCTTGCTGCGCTGTTCCGTCTCGCATTGCACAGAGCAAGCGTTGCTGCTCTTGCTGAGCAGAGATAACAGCTGTGCTTCCTCTCCCCAGTAGCTTCACCCACCCTGCATCCTCCCAAATGGGGGAGGGTGCAAGGTAGTCAAAAACACCTCCGCAGAGCCCACAGAAGGCAGGCTGGCAAGGAGTCCCCCCCCCTGCTCCCGCTAAATATGGTTCAGCCCTGCAAGAACTGGCAAGGAAGGATGCCAACCCTTTCCTGCCAGACCGCTTGTAGGTATCTGAGGCAGCGGCTGGATGAGACGTGACTGGACAGTCTGCACTAAATAAGTTTTCAGAGACTTATCACAGTGTGAGAGAGAAAATATGCAGGGAGTCCAAAATGCATTTGCTTCACCCACCCCACATCCTCCACCCCACGCTCCCTTCATTGTGCACGTGTGTGCCTTAAACACCCACAAAGTAGTTACAGCTACGGATAATTAACCTTGGGAACAGGCTGGCACCTGACAGCAGCCAGCAGAGCCGTGGGAACTGACCAAAGAGGCCTTCCAGTGGCTAGGGCAGCCTTCCCCAGCCCAGTGCCTTCCAGACGTGTTGAACGGCACAGTTACGGATCCCTGCGACACTGGCTGGGGAACGGTGGGTGTTGTCGTCCAGCACATCTGGAGGGCCCCGAGAGGGAGAAGAATAGGTTAGGAAGAGGAGACTACGAGGTTCGGCTTCACTCCTTGCCTCACCCCATGGTCAAGGCAAAGAAAATAAGGCGACATGTATGCCTGCACATTTATTCAGATTGTGGGATCATGGTTCACCTTGACACAGACATCGCAGCTTGTTATATGCACATTGCTTTAGCCCATGGCTTGTGCTGGCTGCGGCATCTATGAAGAACCAGGGAATACAGAGCACAGAGATGCTGCATTTGAGAGATCCTTGTGCCTCAGTGGCTAAGGACACAAATGATACTGCAACAATTAAATCAGAAATCAGTTGTGTTTATTTTATTTTTTGTCATATGGAGTAGGAAGAAGGATATAGGGCAGAGAACCCAGAGGAAGAGACCATTTAAGCAAGTGAGAAGCCTTTGAAAATAAAGTCACCTTCCACACAGGCAAATTCAATGCCTTCAAAGGCAGGGTCATTGGGGATCTTGAACTGATAGTTGCCCGGCAATGTAATGGTCACCTCTTTTTTGTCATGTGTGAAGAACACCTGGAGAAGGGGAAAAAAAACCCAAAATGCTTTCAATAGAAGTGACACCCACTCATCCCAACTATCCCATTATCAAGGTGATTATATGGAGTGGCATTTCTGGCTACCGGTGGAAGGGATACCCACGCAGTTGTGATCTTGATGGGCTGCTATGCCCTTAGCTGCATGACGGATGAAAACCCAGCAAGTGAAGAAGCTCCTTAGTATCCCCACGAGATTTGCCCAGCCAGGTGTCCTCCACATGTGCTGGGACTTCAGCTCCCCATCAAACCTCAGCCAGCATGGTCAATAGTGAGGAATGCTGGGAGTTATAGTCCAAAACATCTAGGGAACACCAAGTTGGCAAGAACTGACCTACATCAGCCTTACCCAGCTGGTGTCATGCATATGTGTTGGATTACAGCTCCCATCATCCTCAGACCACACAACCACGGACTGGGGAGATGGGAGTCACAGGCAACACATCTGGAGGTCACCACATTCAGGGAGACCAATCTCCATACAAGTAGTATAGGAGGTACACGTCTCCTGTCTCAACCACAGCAGCATCTATTTCATGTATCTACACAGTACTGAACCTCCCATCTTGGCCTCTTGGTACAATTGCCAGGCAAGTCTTCTAATTCCATCCCACACGACCAATGTACCTTCAGCTCTTACCTCCGCACTGCTGCCCTCTTGGAAGGGAAAGTTGGTCTCCCTGCGTTCTGTGCCCCATTGCCCTTTGTTTTTGGAGTTGCACACGATGGTCCTTAGGTCCCCATGACAATCAAAACGTGGATTGAAGTGTAATAAAAGGTCATCTCTGTTTTTTCCCAAATTAATGACAAAGCTGAGACAGATGGGAGAAATAGATCACTAGGCACCAGAGACAGAAAAACACCCTGTTTCTTTGTATGTTTAGAGCAGGGGTAACTCAGAATTTATTTATTTATTATTTTTTTATTTATTTAAAGTTTTTATATGCCGTCCAAAACCAAAGTCTCTGGACTGCTTACAAAAAACAAGAACAACAAACAACCACCCACTTACAACACACAACACACTCCACCAGCACACTCTTTTCTGCTAGCCCCAGCTTTCTTAGAATACTGCACAGCCTCCTAGTGGCTTGTCACAGGAAGCTTAGCCTTGAGATGGGCACCATTACTAGGAACCAGATGAATCATTAAACAAGTTGTTTTAGTAAAGAGATATTTTATAAGGAAACCCCAATGTCTATTTCAGAGTTTCAAAAGAATGTTTGGTGCCACTTCGTAAGAATTCATTGGGTGCCCTCCCAATCTGACAGCCATGCTGAGTGGAGACAATGGGACTGTAGCCCAACACATTGCGGGAGGGGGGATGTCAGGGTGGGGGAAGAATGTGCTAATATACACATTGCACTCAGAGAGGTACCTGCATTTCAAATAGACAGAGTCTCAGGTATGTGTTGAATGGTAACAAAAGCAACTCTCAGAAGAGTCCATTTCCCCTTTCTAGGGTTCCTGCTGCCTTTCCAAAGAGAAGTTGCACGGTGCACGTGCTCAGTCATGCCCATTTTCAGCAGTGCCAGCCCCAGGTTCTCACGGGCCTTTGGGAAAGCCTTTGTGAAATGGACTAACTCCTGCAGTGGCTTTACCTGCTCACGGCCATGGTCACAGCGGCTCTTGCTCCTCACCCCCTTTCTCGCCATTGCTTGGCGGGCAGAGAGCCAGAGAATAAGCAGATCGTTGCATCTACTGCTCTTCCTTTTCACTTCTCTGGGCCAGAGCAAGAGGACAGTGATCAGGGGGCTCCTGACAGGGACCCTGCTGGGATCTGGGCCCTCAACAGATGCCTCCCATGCCTCATTCTTGATGCTGGTCCTGATTTTCAGCTCTGGAGAAGTGGAAACTGCATCTTCTTGGCCCTGAGGCAAAACGAAGCAATTAAGCTAACTCCCTAAACAAAGAAGCTCCATTTTCATGGACTGGGTGAGTATCACCTGCCTCTGGTGAAGGACCCTCCCTACCTTTGAGGCTCCCTGGGGTAGGTGTGCACCAAAGAAGTTTTGTGATGGATGGGCCAAGAAGCTTCCCTGAATTTATCAGCTACGGGTGACAAGTGAGGGCATGTTGATCCTCACGATAACGTCTGTTCCCAGTGACAGAGCCAAGATCCCTCCAAGACGCTCCCTGCTACTCAGTCTGTAGTCTTCTACTTCTCCAGACATGTTGGAACACTGTCCCCATCATGCGTGGCCAGCATGGCTTAGGATCTGTAATCCAACATTTCTAGAAAACACCAGGTAGAAGTCTGTTCATCTGCCAGGATTTTGCAATGCTTAATCATTGCCTGCAAGCGCTTCCCAGTTCCTTCAAATGCTTATTCTTCATACAAGTGGGGGAAAGAAAAATCACGCCTATCTTCTGGAAGCCCTTGAAATGCTATACTTTGCTGTTGCAACGTGTGCTGGAGCAGCAGGCTTCCAAAAGTGTTGGTGCCATTTCTGTGCTGCTGCGGCTCCTTTTTGCAAGAGAATCTCTTAGCCAGCAGAACTGCTCCATTAGATCTTTGCTTGGGCTGGTATCTTGCAGCTCCCCTTCAAGTTGCTACCTCATAACACCCCTCACTTCATGGCACTGGCATTTGACGGCCGTAAGTAAGTCCATAGGCAGATACTGAGCAAGCTGGCAGCTGAATCTTAATCAAGGCTGGCTCTACCATGAAGCAGGGTGAGTTGGTCACCTCGGGTGGCCGATGCTGGACGGGACGGAGTGGGCAGCAGCTCCTAGCCGATTTCACTGCTGGAGGACAGAACTGCGTTCCAGGCAGCCCACTCTCAGTCCCTCAGGCACAATGAAGCATGCTGCCCCCTCACCACTGTCAAGATAAGATTTAGCTGCCAGCCTGGCTGGCTTCTGCAGGTGGAATGGAAAGGCACCATCTTCTCCTTTGCCTCCGGCAGCAAACTGTCTTGGACCATCCTTGCTCTCCTACTTCAGCAGCAGCTGCCCCAGTTCTTTGTCATTGTTATCCATTTTATCTGAAGAGATGCTAAGAATTAAATCCGGGATTTCCTGTGTGGTGAGGCATGAGCCAAGGGCCAAACTAGATGTATCAGGATGCCAACTGCTCAATGACGTGATCAAGCACATGTTGTTACGGAAACATTGGCTACAAAGAAGTCTGAACAGCCCCAGGTCTGTGGGCCAGTGGGGAATTTATCTCCCACTGTCCTGGCCAGAAGCTCCATTGGCTTCTGTTTATCTAACAAGGGCTAACAGATAATTGCATTCAAACAGTGTAGCCCTAATGATGTGCTGGGCTCAGGCACCTGCCTACCAAGAAAGCAGGGAAATTTCTATGCCTCTCACCTCATTTGTTTAATTGCTTTGGAAGAACTACACACTTCACTCCACAAATCCACAAATCTAGGGTAGAGCAAAAGGTTCAAAAAGTGGCAACCACAGCTGGTAGAAAAAGCATGAGTGTGCTCTTTGCATCTTACTCTGTGCATTCTTCTTGGCATGGCAAAAAAGGGAATTGCTGCGTGCAGCAGATGGAGGAAAAATTCGTTATAGGAGGAGACTTGAGGGAGAGAGGGAGGAGGGTGCAGGGAAGGGAATGGCCGCCTTCAGCAACTGGTTCTATTTAGTCTCTTGGCAGAAGTACAGCCATGGGGGAGGGGGAGGGGGAGGGGGAGGTCATTAGCTAGCATATGTTCTGATATGATTCACTGGAAACCACTTTTGTGGGTGAGCATTAACTCCTTTTTATCTTAACTGTTCTTCCCCATTCAAAGCAAGGAGAGGAAGAAAGAAGCAGGGTTCTTTGGTCTAGCTTAGCCTTCCCCAATCTAGTGCCCTCCTGATTTGTTGGACTTCAAGTCCCGGCATCCACCAGTCAGCATGCCTGGTTGGGAACAGCTACTGCACCTTCATGCAGACTAACTTACCCAGTGCACCTGGCCCTCCCATACCAGCAAGGACATATAGACTCAGACTCCCAGAATAGTAGAGTTGGAAGGGGCCATGAAGGCCGTCGGGTCCAACCCCCTGCTGTTGCAGGACACCAGTTTACACCATCCCACTCAGAGGGCTGACTTGACACTGATTGGATAGGTCTTCCCTCTTCTCTGGAATTTCATACCAGCATGGGGGACTAGGGCTCTCCTAGAGGTCCTTCAGTAAGTAAAGGAACAGCTTCCAAGATTCTGTGGAAAATCCTATGATGGTTAAGGTTCCATAAAGCCAACCCCTGATGTGATATACAAGACTGACCCTCCAAGGTCATCTTTCCCATGGAACCAACTTACCCCTTAGCTCCTGGTGGAATGTCACCTTTCACTGCAATACGCTGGCCAGGTGCCACATGCAGGCTGGTGCAAACAATTCCCTGCAGGAGAAATCCAGAGATGGGTTATGTTTTCCTCCCATCACTAGGTAGCAGGGAACTGGAATCTGATCATATTATTGATAACTGCCCTTGGACATTCACCACCATCTTCTTGCTCCAATTCAGGACCGTTGAGCCTCAGGCTTGCGGACCAAATTTGGCCCAAATTTTCCCCCAGTCTGCCCTGTCCCATTCTTCTGATCCTACCCATTCCTTCTGTTTCTGATCATTTAGTGATTTCTCAGCTGTACTGAATTTTTTCCAAAGCTTAAAACAACTTGCTTAAGGCTTGCTTAGTGGCAATACCAATTTTCAGCACAAACATGGTAGTATTTGTAGTGGAGTTGAGCGGGGTGGGTTGGCTCCACGCTTTTTCCTTCTGCACCATCCGCCACTTGAAGGTGGTCCCAAATTCTGAAATGAATTCAGCCCTCAAGCTGAAAAATTTTCAACACTCATGTTCTGGGGGCGGGAGGAAATGCCATCTTAAGATTCACAACTCACCCCCACTGCAAAATATGTGCATGTTGATACTCAGAACAAATATGAAACATGGCCAACTGAAAACTAGCTTGAAACAAAGTCTTGTGACACAAAGTCTTGTGACAAATTTATTGTGGCATGAATCTCCTTCATCAGTTAATTGATCCTATGCAGATTTAGACAGCAAAAAAGCTTGCAATTTCCAGCATGCCCCAAGCAGCAAGGCTGCATGAAGTGTGCTGGAAGTTGTCTGCCTTTTCCTATCTAAATGTGTTTAGGACTGCACCCAGAACCAATGTTCTTAACTACCAGGTTGCAAGGAAGCAATATTCTGGGCTAATATTTTCTATTATTTTTGTGAACATGTTAGGGATATTCTTGACAGAGTGAAGTTTAACAAGGAAATATTCCTTTAAGAGATACCAAAAATCTTATTAGAGTCTAACTTGCAGCAGCAACTTTAACATTTCCATTTCCAATACAGCACAAGAACCAGCTGTCTGTTGAAGAGTGTGGTACATCCACTCTTCTGCCTGGTATCATTGCATCTGTGAGAACAAGAAGGGTGTTAAAGGGCATTATGGGGGTAGTTAGCTAATCTGCAGTAACTCAGAGCATTTGCCTCTTGGCTGTCTTATTGCAGCCATTTGGACAGATAAAAGGATCAGTCCACTGCCCAGCCCCCAGCCCCTGATGCATAGCTTTAGATGAATGATGTGCAGCTTTTTCTACATGGCTGTTTATTGTGCACTAGTTATGCTGTATTCACAGCTGTTTTTCCACACATTTAAAAAGTAAGAAGAACAAGGGAGAAAGACTGAAAAATAGCAGAATTCAAAATGCTCAGAATGGAACCTAGTTGACTTTCACAGGACATATTTCCGGATTAGGAAGCATTAAATTGTGGGCTCACCATTCTCTTGCTTACCATTCTTCAAACAAAGTCATGATGTACCAGTTTCACTTCTGTGTCTAACCCACCCCATTAGAGAGGGTTTTTTTTAAAAGGGAAAATAGGGGAAATAATTTAACTGAAAAAGCAAAAGAAAGTATAATTTCCTCTGGTGTATTTGCTATGCTGCTACATCACAGTGCCACCTAGAGGTTATGTAGGAGGAGGAGGAGGAGGAGGAGGAGGAGGAGGTTGTGCAGGAGGAAAGCAGGAAAGCAAGTGCTGTGCTGCAATCTTCATTCTGCATTAAAGCCAAGAATATATAAGCACTTTAACAGCCTCATGTGGCAAAGCTCTGTTGATGTATTTCTAATCTGTGCTTGTGTTTCCAATACAGATCCAGAGAGTCGCAGTTATTCCAGATTAGCATGGAGAATCTGGATGTGATTTTAGGTAGGCAACCTTAGTGAGATTGAAATTGACCTGGATAGTAGAATGACAACCTAATTATTGTTATTGTCCGGAAGAAAAGAGGCATTCAAAGCTACTTATTTATATCAGACAGTTGTGGCTGACCACAACTTTTTTAAAAACTCTCTGCCTGGAGAACTTAGTGACTCCACCCATTTATGCACTGCTGTTCCAGCTCTCTCCGAGTGTCTCTCACCTTCCTCCAGCACAGCATGGAAAGAGCAGAAAGAGCATTGACTTAAGGTGACGGCAATGGCGAGTGTTCCTCTCCTCCTATGTGCAGAGCAAAAGCCAGGCAGAGAGCCAGGCGCTGCTTTCAGACATAGTGCCAGCCCTACCGTGAGGCAGAGTGAAACAGCCACCTCAGTGCTGGGAGGCAGCAGCAAGGTGCTGGAGGAGAGGGCTGTGGATCGCATGGCCTGCTCTTTGCTCTCTGGCTGGCCTGCCACTTTCAGATGCTGCCCTGGCCCCTGTGCTGAAGGCAGTTCCAATGACCAGCCCTGTCAGCTGTTGTATATACAATGGGAGGGCCACCGCCTTGCCCTCCGCTTCAGGCAGGAAAACAGCTTGGGCCAGCCCTGCTGCTGCCCATGCAAAGGGGAAGAGTCCCTGCAGCTTGGAGCCATCTGGTGACAGCACAGGACGACGGTGGGGCAGGTGGGAGCGTTCCACTTCACTGCATGAGAGGAGAAGTGAGCCCATCTGCTTCTTCCCACTCTGGAGTCCGGAGTCCTGCAGTGATTCGAGGACTTTGCGGAGGGAAGAGGTTCTTTTCTGGATTCTCATTGCCAGGTGGCCATGGACACTACTTTACAGAGGGCAGTTCTCCTTCTGAAGACATCCTCTACCTAAAGGGCGGGTGAGTCCATGTCTGGACGGAAGAGGAAGGCCCTGAAGGGGAGCCAGCAGGAGAGCCAGAAGTTGTCCACCCATAGCCAGCACCTGGACAGCTGTTGGAGCAGACATGCCACTCACCGGTGGGTTGGTCTCCTCACTGAGGTGAGATGGCTGTTACTTCTATTTAAATTAAGGTAACTCTTTCTAAAGTGTTGCCTGTTACCACACGGAGGTTTATGCAAATCAGTGTCCTCTGATTTGGTGCTTAGGTGGCCAACCTGCACACCTGGGACTGGCGGGACAGTTAGCTCAGGACCTGTAGCAGGGAACCTGATGCTTTTCAGTGGGTTCAGGATGCAGGCATCCAGGACACTGAATCCGTGCTAAGGTTGTACAGGCCTCGGTGGTAAAAGGAACACAGATATTTCCAGCCCAAAGCTTAGTGGAAGACATGAATTCAGATTCTTGCCGGGTTAATCCTGGATGCATTGGTGTGGCTTGCCAGGCAAGCCACTCTGACCCCGTTCTCCAGTCAGTTACGGGGGTACAAACAGCTTACCTTTTTTGTAGAGAGTTGTTTGAAAGATTAAGATTTTTAAAGTGTGTTACAGAAATAATAAATAACATATAGGGAATCCAATTGTAACTTTTTTCTGGCTCCTGGTACTTTTAACAGCAGCCTCTTTCAACTCTTTGGTAGTAGGTTACATTTTTCCTCCACTCTCAGGCACTGGATGACACAAGTTGGGACTTTTTAAACTCACAGAATTATTATTATTAGCTCCTGGCTTTATTGTTAATTTTTTCATTTAAAATTTTGTATGTTAAAGGATTTACATTATTCTTTATTAGAAATGAGAGAAGAGCTTGCCACGAACGCTGTCTGAGCCACACCCTGCTGGCAAACCACTTCTAAGCCTTATTTATTTATTTATTTATTTACCCATCCATTGCCTCCTTCCCAGTGTTCACACCCAGCAGATGTCTTTACTTGCTTCAAATGCTAGGATTTATGATTGCTCTGGGCTTCAAGCAAGTCTCCAATAAAGGGATTAGAGACAGTTTGGCTACCGTCAGGAGCTGTTTCAGCAGCTTTTCTTACCAGCTGCAAGTGTGGGAAAAGGCTTAGAGCAGCCTTCAATTCATTAAAGCTGCAGCAAAGGAACCTCAGCAGAAGGGTGCATCCTGTCCCTACCTTCACTCACAAGAACACCCTTCTCAACTGCAGAGAGACCACTGTGATCACCCCTCTCCTGAGTCATTGGCCTCAGCTGCAGTGGGTTTACACAGCACCTACTTCATGTTGTAGCCATCTCACTACCATTTCACTGCTTCCAGTGTAGGTTTGAAGATGGCAAGAAAGGCCCAGTGCGATAGCAGGGCCCCTCGCTCGCTCCCGACTCCACCTTTCTTGTCTCTTACATAACTGCTGAATTCTAACACCAAGGCAGGCAGGCAGGCACCCGAATGCCCATGGGTGCCTTTGAAAGGCGGTCCTGCTGGGACATCCAGTCCCTTCAAACATCTGCCTCTGCAGCCCTCTCCCAAAAACTCACATGTGCAGAGCTCATCTTCGGGATGCTCCTTGTGCAGCTCAGTTGATCAAGTCCTGCGCAGAGATATGGGGAAAATGAACTGCCACTCCCTTGCCTTTAAATAGCCCAGCAGCAGAGATGTTGCAGCTCCACCAGCCAATGAAAAAAGCCTGCCTTCCTCTGCATCCTATCCGTTGCTGGAAGGGGAATGACTCCAGCGGCGCTGAAGAAGCCAGTGGAAAATAGTTTTATAATGAGTGGTTTTATTGTCCAAGTTCTGTTTAAAAATTTAAACGTAGCAATTGGCAGGCACAATCCGAGGCCCCTTTGTTGAAAAAGCCTACAGCAGCTAGACAAAGCAGAGCCAGGAGATGCAGAGAGATATTAATAACGGCCCTTATGAATGGACGGGAGGAACTCTTGCCCGGCCTCCTGCCCCCCAAAGCACTGAGCTGGAGGTGTTTTCCTGGGGCTAATTAACCCTAAGTTATCACAGGTCTGTCCACTGGGCAATGATGGGCGGGACTGTGGCTCAGGAGCAGAGGTCCCGGGTCTGATTGCCAGCATCCCCAGGCAGGGCTAGACATGAATCCTGCCTGAAGCCCTGGGGAGGCATGGCTGCCAGTCAGTGTTGACAGTTCTGGGCTAGATGGACCCAGGCTCTGGCTCAGACTGAATTGGCATTGTTGGGCATCTGCTGAGTCCATGCTCCAATATGCGGACCACTGCCAGGCCCTGCTGCCTTCTTGCTTTTCTGCTCTCCCCTTGGTTACAGCTGCGCATCCCCTTGCCCTCTCCAAATGAGAGCGCCAAGGCGGGAGTGGGGAGAAGCAGCAGTAGCTTCTGCACAGCTTGACACCTCCCTTTGAGAGGGGGCCAGAACGTAAGGAGAGCCAGGCTGGTTCAGAGCAGGGGTACCCCCTGGCCCAGCATTCTGCTCCCACAGCAGCCAGCCAGCAGCCCACAGGATCCCACAGGCAGGGCACAAGTGCCAGAACACCCTCCTGCCCAGGTTCCCCAACAACTGGTGCACAAAGGCACCCTGCCCCTGACCAGCACTCAGTCCTCAAGACTCGTAGCCGCTGCTAGCCTTCTCCATGAATTCGTCCAGTCCCCTTTGCAACCCGTCCCAATGGGTGCCCCTCACGGCTTCTTGTGGCAGTGAATCCCATAGTTTAGCCAAGTCCAGCCATCGAATCCAGCCACCCTGTGTTCCCTGGAGGAAAAGCAGGGGCATATCTACATATAATGTACAGAAGATAGCCAGAGAAAGGGACAGATGTAAGTAACTATGCATGGGCAACTTGCCAATGATGTCTGTTCACGTGTGTGTGTGTGTTTGTTTCGAAGATGGCTTACAAGGCCTTTCCCTTCTCTGCTTCATCCTTCTATGCCTCCAGAGGCACTATGGGGCAGACATGGACAAAGGGGGTGGGTAAGGCAACTCTTTTGCCCCCCCCCCCCCGTCTCCTTCCATGATTGCACACATGGTTGTAACTTCCCACACTGCTCTCCTTTCTTTTTAAAATGGGCAGCTTAGATATCCTCTTTCCCTCTTCAGATCATCTCCCCATCCCACCCACTTGGGAAGCCGCTAGGAAAAAATTAGAGGCACAGTTCAGGCCTGCCTGCTGGGTTTCACTCCTCCACATCAATTAGCATTTCTGAGTGGCAAGTCCGACTGGGACTGCAGCACAAGGGCGAAGTGTTAGACACCCCACCCCACCCCACCCCACCACACCCCCTGCTGCTGCTGCTGCTGCTGCTGCTGCTGCGGCCACTCCCACTGCTGTGCCACATCCCCTCTCCAAATTCACTGTTTTAAGAGAGAGAGAAAAACTGGGGGAGGATTTTATACACTTGTTTCTTTGTTATTCCTAGATTCCTGTATTCTGCCTTTTCTTCTTCCTCTCCATTTTTGTTCCCTTAACAGTCTTGTGACGTTAGGCTGAAAGTTAGCAACTGGCCCAAAATCACCCAGTAAACTTTATGGTGGAGTGGGGATGAGAACCCAGATCTTCTAAGCCTCAGCCCTACACTCTAACCACAACACCGACCCTTTCCTTAGCTACCTGCTCTCCATTCTTTACATTTAAAGAAGGAAAAGAAAGAAGTGGGGATCAGGAAACTGACGTCCCACATCATGCCAGGCTACATGCCAATGGCACAACTGTGTGCATACTGCCGTCATGTTACACACGCAGGCCTTACCCATATCCTGCAAATCAGTTCATTTGGAAAGATTCTTACCACCCCCGAACCTCCATGCAGCCAGGCAGACAGTAAGCAAACTCTCACCAGAATGAACCTTTCAAAAAGAACATTTCAATATTTAGCACAATGCTAGCAATGTTGCAAGGCCCTGTTTCCATTAAGTATGGGGCTGTCACATAGCAGTATGTAATTACAGTTGACAGCAATCGTAAGTAGCCATTCAGCAGAAATCAGCCACTTGCACCAGGTATTTGTCATATCTCTGGAAGAAAAAACCACTGCACTTCTACCATATTCCAAGGACAAAAGGGAAAGCCAGATGAACATACCTTTCCGTGGACTGGGCTCACGGTGGCCAGCAAGTATTTGCACGTGGTGGGTGTCCTTGTGCTGCCCATGTGCTGCTGGCAGTTGAATGGCTCAGCATTTACAGCACTGAAATTTGCACGGATAACTGAATCCAAGGGCCCTTTTTGCATCATCCTTTTCAGTAGGTGGCCGAGGCTTGACAGCACTGACTACCTGTTAGATGAGGTCATCTTTGCACGCAAGACTCTCTGCATCAGCACCAAGGTGAAAAATAAGAACTGCACCTTTTCAGCAGCTGTGCTATGGCAGTCTGTTGTGTGTAGAAAACATTGTGAAAAAGCAAACATTGTGTCGATAAAGCAAAAACGAATCTGGACACAGAAAAGGGAAGAAAGGTTTATTCAGAACAGACTGCAGACTGTGCACATAGAAGAGAGAGTCAGGAAAAGCCAAACTACTCTCTCTTTTGTAACAAAGACAATTAAGCTTATAGACATCCCATGACTATGTGTGTGCAGTGTCACAGTGGGGCAGTGTGTGAGAAGGTAAGTAAGCCAGGCTGAATGCAACTAAGGTCCATCTAGTCCAGCATGCTGTTCACGCAGCGGCTAGCCAGCTGCCCAGGGTAAGCCCCTCCCAGCCACATTGCCCACCACTCAATCCTGGAGGTAGCATTTAGCCATCCAGACTAATAACCACGGATAGTCTTCTCCTCCACCAGTTTGTCCAATCCTATTTCAAAGCCATCAAATTGGTGCTCATCACTACATCTTGTGGGGGTGAATTCCATTGTTCAACTGTGTGCTGTGCAAGGAAGCACTTCATTTTATCTGCCACGGATCAGCTTCACAGAATGACCCCCCACTAGGTTCTGGCATCAGGAGAGAGGGAGAAAAAGTCTCTCTATCCACTTTCCCCACACCATGCATAATTTCACTCTCCTTTATTGTGTCTCCACTTACTTGCCTTTTTTCTGAGCCAAACAACCCTGGATATTGTAAGCTTTCCTCACCGGGAAGTTGTTCCAGCCCCTTGATCAGTTTAGTTGCCCCTTTTTGCACTTTTTCTGATTCTGCAATATGGTTTCTTAGGTGTGGTGGCCAGAACTATACACAGTCTTCTAAGTTTGTATGAGTTAAGTATGATTGTAGCTGTTTGATTTTCAATCCCTTTCCTAATTATGCCTGACATGGAATCTGCTTTTCGTAAAGCAACCACACAAGGAGTCAGGATGTGCAGTGAGGCCTTTCTGCTGTCACTGAGGTTCCCTCCCTCAGTCTGTTCTGTCTGCAGCCACTGCAAAGTCACCTGGGGATGACTCATGCATTGCACAATATTGCCTGAAGGAGAGGTTGGGTCCGCTAGCTAGCTAGGCTGCAGCTCCCCGAGTTTGCCTGGCTCCTCGCGGGTGGTTGCGTGCAGCTTGGCGTGGGAGGCAGGTGGGTGCAAACGGGATGACCGAATGGTCTGCTGCCCTTCCCACACATTCTGCATTCTTGAATTTTGTTTGCTTGTATGAGACCAGTTGTGACTCATTCCAGAGAGAAGTAACTTTTGGGGGAAATTGAGAGAGGTATGAAAGTAACTTTTATGCGAAAGCTGCCTCATTCTCTGTAATTAAATCTGCACAGCAGAGAAAAACCAGGCTGCAGGCCAAGCGCCTGCTTTGGTGGTTTGTGGCTTTTCTTTTCTTTCCTTTTTTTCATCACAAGACAGGATGCAGCCCTTCCAACTGCTTCAGAAGAGAGAGCTTTCTTGCTCCCTGCCATGCTAGCTTCTACATGCTTTTATAGAAGCAAGATGAATATCTGTTCACATATTAACCCTCAAGCTGAAATGCCAGAATTTACTTTTCTCATAAAATCTTGCTAGCGGTTGTTCTGCTGGATAGATGGGATGGGAGTTGTATTCCAAAAAGATCTGGAAGACATCAGGCTGGGGAAGGCTGACACAGTTAAACGAAAGGGTAGGAGAACTTTGGTGGATGGTCCTGGTGTCCGAAAGGCATATCAGCCATTGTTCAGCAATGTTTCCCCATTATCATGGCACTAAATCTGATGTAGCTTTATAGCTGTTCGCATTATGAGGCCAGGGAAGCCTCTGAATTGCACCTAGTACCCCTATCTAAGTCCACTCGTTTGAATCACCTTCCCCCAACCTGGCACCCCCCGGTCGTTTTGGGACTGGAGCTTCTCTTACCTGCAGCCTGCACCACCCTTGTCAGGCCAGGATGATGGAAGGCACGATCCCAAGTGCTCCGTGCTCGCTGCACAGAAGCCTCTGCCACATCTTGCATCTCATGTTTCCTCTGGACAGTCGTCATGGTGTAAGCATCAGGCCCAGCTTCCTCCCTTCCCCTCCTTCAGCCCTCCCCATGGAGGATCCCCGACCTCACAGCCAGCCCAGTTCTTTTCGCACAAGGCAGAGTGGGGCTCCCTGTCCAGTGGAGTCCCAGCTCCACAGTCCGAGACTCTCAGAGGTAGGACTGCAAATAATCCCATGGTCCCCAGACAATGTCAGGAGGCCATAGGGCTGGGCCCTTCATTAATGTTTTCTGATCTAGTCAGTTTCACTCCTGGAGGAAATTAACGGGTGTGGGGGATGCTTTGAACGGTAGGTCACCCCTGAGACTGAAAAGTGGTTGTGTGCCGTTCTGCCTTCTGCTTTCAGGGCAACACGCAGCCTTTGCGTGGAGAAATAGCAGACATCTTTTCACACAAGAAATAACACTGGAAACAGTTTCAGAACTGCTGAGAATGGAAAAGGTGCAAGTGTCAAAGCATCAACAAAGCTTAGGCACCATATTGCACAGACTGGACTCCTGCAACCATTACCACAGGGCCCAAAATGGCCATTTCTCACACAGCATGTCTAGTTGTCAGCTTGCCACATGCTCCGCTCCACTTCAGTGCAGAGAATAGGGCTGTGGCAAATCCTAAAAAGTGGTTAGATTGGCCAAGAAATAGGCTGCCTCCTTGCCCCCATAGGAATCTGCAGGGCACTCACACACACTCCTGTTCCCAGAGGACTCCGCACAGCCATTCCGCCAACAGCTGGCTGCAGCACCTTAGTGGGAAGCCTTGACAAGGCCCTGCACACGGCCGTACCTTAAGTGAAACCGAGAGTGGTGCATTTTAACTGCTACTCGGCCTGCAATCCCTCATATCAATGCAGCACCCCTTCCACTGTGAGGATGCCCATTTCATCAATAACGGCTTTCCAAGAACTGTTTCACCATGTGAAAGTGACTGGGCGCTAGCGCACCTAAATATTGATATATGTGTTTTACCCAGGCTTCTGTTCTAGGTCCTTCATTTCCGAAAACTGACTTTGTAGAATACTTTTCTTAGCAACTCTATTCCAGATTTTACCCAGTTTGTTGTATGTCTTACCAGGAGGCCAGATGGGATCACTGATTCTCGGCACAGGCAAGGATGTCTCCTGGCACTTCAGAAATGCAACACTATCATCTACGTTCCCAGGAAGCATATGCTCCATTATCCAAATTGCACCCCACCAATGCCTTCTGCCTTAAAGCTCACCTGGAAACTCCTATTACCATGTCATATCAAACTGGCAACAAGCAGCATTTGTGCCGCATCCTGCACTTTAGTTGAAGTTATTCTGAAAGAGGCCCAAGTACTAGGTATGCATGAATTAAAAATAATTTCTACCTATATTGTGCAGTATCCCAGCAAGCCATGTGCTCTGTGGACAAAGAATAACCATTTCCGTCGCATCTCCATAAAGACAGAGTGCCCAGAGCTGCTCCTAATCCAGCTTTGCTTTAAGATTTTACTCCTCTGGATTTTACTCCTTAAGGGTGCAAGCACAGGGTACCTTTTGCCCTTGCTGCATGCGAGCCTCCAAATGCAGAAGCTCTCATGCCTCCAGTGCACAAAGAAAGGGGGGAGGTGTGGCAATCTCTCCCCCTGCTGGGCCATTCACTGCTTTTTCTCTAGACAGATGTTTTCTGCCATTTAGATGAAGTGTGGGGAGGTGGAGAGAAGGAAGGAGATGGGGGTGCTGAGCAGGAACCGGTGTAAGCAGACAGTAACCATCCTTGCAAACCCTGCCTTCAACATCTGCCTTTATCTCACTCCAAGGTGCATTTGTGCTCCCGGAAAGGCCATGGGTACACCTCCTTTGGTGCCAGAGGGATGCTAGGTTGAGACTCAAAGTGCAATCCTATGCAAGTTTAGATAGCAAAAAGGCCTACAAGTCCCCACATGCCAGCTGCCATCAGCTACTTTTCTCTTGCTATAGCCAACAAGAATAAACCTCCTGGCTACTTAGAGCAGCCTGAACTCTAAGCTTTTGTGAGGAAGAAACACCTAAGAGGGAAGTCCTTCATTCAGCCCAGCCTTCTCTAAGCTGGTACTGTCCAGGTGTGTTGGAATAGTGGCAGAAACCTGTTCTTGTTGGCTGTAAGAGCAGAGCAGCCTCCAGACCAGAGATCTGTGATCTCTCTTTTTTTAAGGTGCAAAATGAAACTGAGGGAGCTACAGCAGATCAGAAGTCAGTCCTTGATCCAAACAGAGGCAACCCCTTCTATTCCTCACTGCAAGCAATGGCTCCCTTCTGGTGCTCCTCAGCTCCTCGTTGCCTATCACAAATCTTGCATCAGACACATGTGCTGGAATGCAGTGCTAGTTAGACAAGCTGTCGCTCCCCTCCCTAGGGTGACTCATCTCTCTTGCCCCAAAAGCATCTGCATCTGGCAGAAGTCAGACTCCTGCTCTGCTCTGCAGAGAGATCTGAATGATAATGGGTGGTGGTAAGCATAGAAAGAGTGCTAGCAAGCATATTAACTCCGTAGAATTCAGCCTTGGCTGGGCAATTCACATTGCTCAGCTCAGCACTGCTCTGGTGAAGCCCAGCATCTCTGAAGAAGCCATTCTGGGCCCATCCACAGAAAAGGCACTAGACAGACCTGCAAGTGGGTGCCCAGTAACCCTGCAGGTGATGTCCTCCTGATGGAATCAGAGGAGGAGGTTAAGTCACCTCAGGAGTAGGGAGGCTGTGAAGAGGAGATAACTGCAGCTACATCTGGGTATGGGCTGGGGGACTGGCTATAGAAGCTTCCAGTTGAGACCTCCCACAACAACAGCTGCCTTTCAGTTGCTGGTACATTGCATCATAGTGTTCCTTGCCCTGAGTCTTCCCTTAACTGATCTTCTGTGCTGCTGACCCCTGGACTCCTGTTAACATTATCTTCCTAGGGACTTCTTGCCGATGCTTGATTTTTGGATCGCTCCTTTCTCAGTGGGTAATGCCCTTCTGATCTCTGCCTGCAATTTGAACTTGCTGTATAGATTTGTCCCAGAACTGAACATTACCCAGCCACAGCAGAACAGAAGTGATCGCTTACAAAAGACTTATGAAATTAGGTCAAGGACCACACAAAATTAGGCTGAGGGCTGCAAGTTGCTCCTTTCTGTTCTCAGGCTTACCACTATTTGTAAATAAAGCATTTGTAAAGTGGTTGATCAGTGCTAGTGCTCCCATTCAGAATTTGTGGGGAGGAAGCACATCATTTTATTTGCCCAGCTGATTTTCTTGTCTTATGGTGCAAACCTATACATGCCTACTCAGAAGTAAGTGCCATGGAACCTCTCCCAGCTAAAAGTGCATAGGAATACAACCAGAGGCAGGGTTTGTACAATCCCAGAGGGAAACCAGACATAGTGGCTTATGATCTTGCCACATGAGTGCAGGTTGCCAGTTGGCTAGTAACATAATTATTCTCACTGGCCAAGGGACATCTGAACCTGATGAGGGTGAGATGCAAATCACCTTGGAATCCATCGCTCGTTCTAGGGTTCCAGGGTGGTTTGCAAATCAATCCAGCCATACAACTGACCAGGCTTGGATGTCATCACAACCTATGTCTGGTGAGAGCAATTGTGCTAATTAGGTCACTTGCAACCAGGCATGCACAGGGAGCAAAATAAGTCACTACAGCTTATTTACCCTCCACGATTATGTGATTTCGAGCATGATCATTACTGGATTGCCATGGCACATGACCACCCAGGAACAGTGATGCATCTCAGCTAAGAAGACTTCCCATATCTCAAAGTTGCAGTGTCATGAATGTTGAGCACTCACTTATTTATCATACAGAGTATTAGTCCAGGGTGGCCCACTGATGATTCTTCAACTGGAGTTAAGAGTTCAGAGCTATCATCCTCATTGCTTGGCATCTGTTTTCAAATGCAAACTCACTGGAACTTGGGAGAAATGACATCTCTTTAAGCAAGGGGAATGTGCAGTGGTGTGTGTGGAAGCAGGAAGACAACACTGTGGGTTTTGGAAGATGGCACAAAAATGGCAGGTCACTGTGTGTTTCTGTCTTGAGTTGGTTAAAACTGGGGTGGAAGTGCATCACTGAGTATCCAGGTTTGTCTTGCAAATCTGCCTTGCAGAAAGGGAAGTTTGCATCTATTCATGCTGTTTGAGTGTTAATAAATACAGGAAATATTATGAAGAAACCAGTGCACTCTCAATGAAAGAAATAAGAATTGATCTTTCTGCCCCCAGACAGTCACTGCTTAAGGAAATTAGGATGATATATCAATACTGTCCTAGAGCTAGGTACAACAATTTACCTGTGTCTATATTTGGTGACATAATTTGTTGTTGTTCAAAATGCTACTGATCTAAAATCATAAGATGTCTCAATGAGTTTTTTGAATCAAATTTGCAAAATACATTATCACTTGTAAAATCAATTGCCCCAAATTTACTAAGCACTTCACAGAGTTTGAAATATAAAACTGCCTACATGATACTAAATATATATTCAATTAATTCAGTTGCCAGTTCTGAAGCTACATCTGCCCTGTGGCTTTCTCAATGATGCAATGATAGCAACCAATTTGAACAGCTTTAAAAGGAGTTTGGATATATTCATGGAGAGATACAATAGCTGCTATCTACAGCAGGTATATATTACCTCCAGAACTGGAGGCTGTATCTCCTGGGTCACCAGCTGCTAAGGAACATATGCTGAGGAAAAGGCTATTACACTCATGTGGCACTTCTGGACTTCCCAGAGGCACCTGGATAGCCATGAAGTGAACAAAATGTTGAACTGGACAGGCCTTTGGTCTGATCCAGCAGGGTTCTCCTTATGTTTATAAAGGAAATTCTCCAGTTCCAAGAGCCAAAATCAACCCACAAACAATCTGTCCAAATTTTAACATTTTCCTGTCTTTAGGCAAAACAAAAGGATTAAAATTCAAGAAAGAAAACTAGGCAGATCTTCAGCTTTCTCCAAACAGTTAGAGCAGCCACATGCAACCATATCAGAAGCATGACGGGCTCCACCTCTTTTCTAGCAACATAAAGTCCTTAATATTTGTGGCTGGTATATGCATCTGTTACTATATGATTGCCAAGGAGATGGTGCCGTCAGTGTAAAACTACGTGGGGAGTCCACACCCCTCTCTCAGGCTTATGTGGCCAGAGCTGTTCTTGCTTGCAGCTTGGCGAGCCCACACAGGTGCAATCCTCAGGCTTCCAAACCAAGCTCAGCACTTGTGAAACTGAGGAACCTGTGCGGGCTGTCGCTTAGACACCTGTTTGTGTACAAGGCAAGTAGCAACCATGTAAACAATCCACATATGTGGTCCTCCACCCTGTCCGTGTCCCCTTAGCTCTTTGCAGCATGCCTTTCCTCTGTTAGTGGCCTCAGTCTGTTAACAAGAGGCTTCATTCCTTGATCTGGTAGTAGTAGTTGCAGTAGTGAATGAGAGGGAAGCAACCCCTAGAAAAACTTTCCAGGGTCGGGCAACTTTTGGGGGCTTGCAGGCACACTTAGCAATTTGACAAAATGTCCTGGGCAAAAATGAGAGGTAGTACAAATCACATGCCCAAAAGACTGAGTACACAGTAGGGGGCTGGGAGCTGAGCTCCAGAACAAACTGCTTTGAACTCAGTGTTTTCAGCCCCAACAGTAACTTGTTTCACAGCAAAGGGCGTGTGTGAGAAGCAGGTGGGAAGGTCTCCTTGGTGGGTGAAACGAGTCTGGGGGCCCTTGGGTGCCTGCAAGCACCACATTGCCCAGTCCTGGGCTAGAGGAACTCCCCTACAAGGAAAGTTTGCTGTGTGGGGTGGGGAGTTCACCTAGAAAAAGGGTAAGTATGAAAGAAGGACATGGTAGGAACTGTAAAAATCATGTACAGTGTGGAGAAAGTGCGGAGACTTTTCTTTCTCTTGTAATACTTAGGGGTCAGCCAATGTTAGGAAATCCAGGGCAGATGAAAGGAAACAGTTCTTCACACAAAGCATAGTCAAGCTCCGGAATTCATTACAAGGCACAGGGATAGCGCTGAGCCGGGATGTTCTAAAAGTGTATTAGACAGATTCATGGAGGGTGAGACCCGTTGCTCGGGATTTGAGCAGGAGGATACTGCTGCATTCATGTTCTTTCCCATAAGTATCTGATAGTTCACTGCGGGAACAGAAAGCTGGCTTAGATGGGCTTCTGGTCTGACCCAGGGTAGTTCTTGGATTCTGAAAAGAAAGCCTTTTCAAATTAGAAAGAAAAGGGTAAGGTAATGATAGAGGTTTACGTGCTTATGAGTGGTAGATGAAGACTGAATAGATATAAAAATATTTCATTCCCTGTCATAACGCTAGAATTCTGAGTCGCCCAGTGAAACTGGGCAGCCATAGATTCAGGATAAACAAAATAACAACATGGCATTAACATATGGAGCGCCAGCTGGTGCCCACCGTGGGCTCACAGTAGGTGGAGCCAAAGGGTGGCAGCAAGTAGAAACAATTAGTTTCTCCCTGATTTCATTGCACATACCTCAAGGATATATAAGGAATCCATCATAGTTAGGTAGCATCTAACTAAATAATAGTGGGTGAGTTCAGACAACATAAGAACCTGTACTCAAGGGATGAATCATGGGTTGTTGAAACATGAGTTACCATGTTCTTTAAACCCACCTGAGAAAACAAACCATGGCTTTTTAACCATGAGCACCCAATAGCAAACCATGGTTTCTCTTCATGAGTTGCTCATGGTTAACAAACCATGGCTTGTTCGTGCTGCTGGGTTCAGACATAACCCGCATGTCAAGAACCATGTTTAAAGATAACTGCCACTCAGTCCAGCCCTCAAATGCGGGTTATCAGGTTGCCTGAACAGAGTCACTGCATTGCCTTTCACAGGTGTGTAGCCCCAACCCCTCCCCGTTTTGAGCCAACCTGAAGCACAGGCTAGGCACTCTACTCCTTTGGATTTAGAACTTACAGAAGCACAACCTGTCAGCAAGTTCGGCATTGAAAAAGATGTTTGGAGCCAAAGAAAGAAGGGGCAGCAAATAAATGTTACTTGGAGCAGCCTACTTGGTTCTACGCTGGGAGAAAGGGGTATGGCTTCCAGCATCCTTTACAACCACCTCAGTCCTTCCATTGAGCACACCACTCCTTGATGAAAAAGTTTGCTCCCTGAAGTTTCAACCTTGAACAGCTTTGCATAGAAAAGGGAAACTGAAGCAAGTGACTTAAGATCATGAGTGCGAACAATGGGGGTGATGAGTTCACATGAAACATGGGATCACTCCGTTGAAGTGTATTTTCTGTACCTCAGCATTACACCCATTGCAGAAAGAAGGGAAACTGGAGCAAGTGACTTTGACATCATGAGTGCACAGCTAGGGTTGGAAGAACAAGAAGGAACTGGACTGAAAGAGACACGGTTTGCCTCCGCACCACCTCGGCACATGCTATAGTGCCACTTCTGGAATATGCTAAAGCAAATTGTGGCCACTGGCTTAAATAGCTTTCAGAGGTGATTAGACATATTCACCAAGACTATTAATTGCTACTAGTTATGATGCCTATTTGATAGCTCCATGTTCAAGAAGCAAGTTACCTCTAATTCTGGGGACCTGGACCATCCAGAAGGCATATGTGGCCGGGGGCAGGAATGATGCTGGGGACAGTGACAGCTTTGGGCTTGTGTGCATGAGGCTTTGCCAAACACTGAGGCAATGCAGACGCTTCCTCAGTATGCCTACACACTCTTCTGCCAGATGATGTTGGGGACAAAACGGAGAATAGGGCTGTTGCCTTCATGTCCTGTTTTGCAGGCTTCCATGAGGCATGTGGGCCTGTTCTTAGATCCTTCAACAAAATAATCACAAGATTCCATCACTTTTTAATGTAAGAGATGGAAGTCAGGGTTGTGCAGACAGGAAATGAAAGTAATAGTTGAGAGGCAAAGAGCAGTAGAAAGGAGCAGACTTAGCCTCCAGCCTGATTATAACTAAGCTCTTAACAAAAATGAATGTTTGCCCTGGGATGGTGGAGCTGAAAGGAGGCACACTTTGGCTTCTGCCATCACCAGTCAGGACGACAAGGGCCACGGAGATGTTGTATCCCCACTTCCCCAGGAAGGTCATGCCCTTCTAGAAAGTTACAGCTCACTCGTGGACCATATGCTTTTCATGCAGATGTTTTGGTCTCTAGGATATTCGTTTAGGAAAGGCTTCTACCTGAAACCATGAAGAGTCCCTGGGATAAAGGGACCAAGGGTCTGATGCAGTATAAAGCAGCTTTCTATGCTCCCAATACTGCTGCAAGAGAACTTGGCCTTGTCTGCCGAAGAGCGAAAGAGCAGCTGCACATAGCTTGCTTTTTCACCTCCCTGCCACAAAGCAAAATCAGTTGTCCTCTGACCGCAGAGCAAAAGGAAAGTTCCATCACTGGCCAGGGATGTTGGGCTGCATTCATTCAAGATGCAGCTGGACAACCATCTGAAAGGGATGGCTTAATTTGGGGTCCTGCATTGACCTTCTTGGCCCCTTCTGTGATTCTGTGATCTTGTGTTGGTGTGCACTATTACAATCTATTGGAAGCCACCTAAGGCTCATATGAGCAAAAAGTACAATCTAAAATTTCTAGACCAGGGTTGCACAACTTAACATCCCACACAAGGACCTTTTCTCCACATGCTCTCCCCACCCCCAAATCTAATTCCAGTAGTGGTTTTGGGCAAAGAGTTATCTATATCAGGATCTCCAGGGAAAGTGTAGGGAGAAGTCCCTGGTTCCCTGACATTTGGTACTCAGAGGTAAGTTGCTGCTGAACACGCAAGATTGTTGGGGGGAATGAATAGATAGATTGATTGAATAGGTCCTTCCCCCCATCCCTTATTCAGAAGGCTGGAAACTGACTGAAAACCAGTGTAGATGAGGACATACTGGAATAAAATGATCACATTTGGCCAGTCCTCATTAACCATCTCACAGTCCTAGTTTGGACCATTTCCAAAAGCAGCCCCACTTATAACTCATTGTAGTAATCCAGCTGAGAGTTTACCAGAGAATGAATAACTGTAGCTAGGCTATCTCTGACCAGATAAGGAGGTAGTTGGTATTTCAACCCAAACGAATAAAAGATGCTCTGTGCCACCAGGTCTACCTGTGTCTACCTCTAATGACAATGATGGATCCAAGAGCACCCCTGAATTGCAAACCTGATCTTTTAAGGGGAGTGTAACCCCCTCCAGAAGATGCTGAGCATTACTTGATCAAGCAGACAAAGCACCAATTAACAGAACCTCTGCCGTGAACAGAACCTCATTTTATTGGCCCTCATCCAGTCGACTACTGTGCCCAGTCTGATTCAGAACAGCCACACCTGCATTTGATGGGAAAGGGAGATAGCACTGTGTGTCATTTGCCTATTGATGACACCTCAGCCCACACCTTCAGACAACCTGCGCTAGTGGCTTCACGTAGATACTGAACAGCATGGGGAATACAATGGAGCCAGCACCATTTTCTGGAACAGAACATCCAGGTAACATCCAAGAGCTGAAGCACTGCAGTGAAGGACCTCCAACTTCCCATGCAGACAACTGTTCCAGAAGGGTACCATGGTGGATGGTATGAAATGTTGCTAAAAGCTCCAAGAAAATCGACAGAGCTATAGCTCTAGATCTTTCTCTTTGCAAAGGTCATCCGACAGGGCAATCAAGCAATTTCCATTCCAAAAACCCAGCCTGAAGCCCAGTTGAATGCCTCATTCAAAGCATCTGCACTTGGCCAGCAACTGCCTGGGCAAGCATCCCATCCAGAGAGGGGATGCTGGCTACTGAGATTCAGCTGTTAACTTAATCCAGGTCCGGCTCTTCTAGCAGAGGTCTAACCACCCCCCCCCCCTTTCTCACTGAGACATTTATAGCTTCTGGGACTCAGCTGGATCTCATCTACTTATTAGATGCCATAAGTCATGAAGGGCAAGAGTCACACACACAAGTGTTTGGCTAGACTTGGCCAAGCATCTTGTCCATAGTACTGGGCTTCAGCAACTGAAACTCATTCAATCAAACTGATCCAGTGTTCTGGGCACCACTTCTAATGGAACTGCATCAATTGTGCTGTCCAATTCATGACAGAGCTGACTGATTTTATCTCAAAATGCCATGCAAACCTGTCACAGCGTGCAACTGATTGTAACAGGCCATGAATCATATGGAAATGCTCAGATGAGCAATATTAAGATGAAATGCTGAGAAAGAGATCCTTTTGTCACCACCACCACCGAGTAGGCTTGACAACGAACTCTAACCTGTGTCTGGTCAGACTCGGCATGAATTTTCCTCCACCTGTGTCCTAGCCATCTTCCCTCTTGTTTCACTGTTCTCAGCTCAGGTGTATACCAAGGACCTAGCTGGGCTCTCTCCTGCTTAGAGGAGAGTGCTTGGAATGATTGTGTCAATTGCCTGAGTCATTTCTGCTTTCCACAGAGTGACCTGGGATCACAGCAATCACTAGCAAGAATCCCCCAGAACCCTCCGGGATCCCTATTTAAAAGGTCTCTCAGCCTTGGCAGAGGAGAAAGGGCATTGAGAGTGAATAGGAGGTGAGCCAACTGTGAAAATGGGATATTCCAACAATTTTAGATCCTCCTCCACCTGCCCCGTTGTGGAAGATTTAAAATGATCAGACTTAAGAACACATCACAGTCAAGGAACAGGAGAGTTAAAAAATCAGCACCAATAAAGATCAAAGATGTACACAAATAGTTTTTTCTTTTATTATATGCATTGCCCCAAGAGCTTTAGCTATAAAGCAATGTATAAATTATAGGAAATGAAAGACGAAAGCTTGAAGTGTAGCATGCAATTACAAAAAATCCAAAATGAGAGCAATAAAAACAATAAAACACATTAAAAAGCAAAACAAAAAACAAAGGTCAGCATTCAAGATAAAATACTTGAACAGCCAAAAACAGATGATGCGCAAACCATGTAAAAGAATCCAGATATTTGATTAACCCTGTAAGCCATTTTAGTGGCTGGAGCTCAAGTCATCATCCAGTCTCAAAAGTCTCATCCAGCTAGGATGAGATCCAAAGAACTGGACTATTAGTTGCATGCAAAAGCTTCCCACTTGTGTTTCTGAAACATCAACCCGAACTCACAGCAAGCACTTTTGAAAGCAGGAGGACTTCCTATAGAAGCTTGTGACAGCCCCGAAGTCTGCTGATCAAAATAAATAAAATAAAATAAAATAAAATAAAGGGCATGCCCAGAGCATGCCTGATGTAGCTTTTTGGATCCTGGACATTCTTACTTAATTTTGGAACATGTGAAATCTTGTCAGTGAAAATGAGCTTGCAGGCTAAGCCCTAATAAGCTCTCATTTATAGATAATAAGAACATACAGGTCAACCCAAGTTAATATTATTTTAGTAGGCACATCATAATGTAGAAGCACCATTTTCTCCATTTATACTCTGCAACTTCCATAAATTCAGGGGGAAGGCGACTCTCTAGTTCCTAGATTGACCTGCCCCAAGCTGGTGCCTTCCAGATGTGCAGGGCAACAACTTGATGGTGATGCTGGGACTGTAGTCTCACACTTCCGGAGGATACAAGTTTGGAGAAGGCTGCCTCAGATGTTAAAACAGACCTTCTGGATCTGGTACATCAAATTAGTTAGACCAATGTCTGTTGGTTCTTATCAGTCAACATCCCATTGTCAAACTTCAGCAACACGAACCACAGGTTTTCCTTCTTCCCAAGGGTGGCTCCTATTGGAGCAGGCCTCTGGCAGCAAGTTGGCTGAAGAGCATGGGAAATATTTATTGTCACACCTGCTTTATTGTCATAAAGCAGCATACTACCCTTATCTGCGGGTAGAAGTAGGGAAAAAGCACCCATATGGGTAAGACTGTTTTGTCAGAAAGAAAAGCTCCATATGACTCACCAATGATATAAATGCAGCCCAAGCTTTATTGCTCAGAATTGCATCACTGCCACCTGCACTGCTCCGGAAACTAGCGCCTCCTGCATGCCCAGTTAGAACTTTTTGAATGTTAATTAATCCAATGCTTAATAGCCCGGCCTGTTATTTTCCTTTCAGGGTAAACAGTTCTGTCTACCCTCTTGGCCAAAACACAGGCAATGTGCTTTCCCAAAACAGGTGGCACAGGTAAGCAAAAGGGACCTTATGCGACAGAGGGAATCTGTTCTAGGTGACAGATTAGCAGTGACTATCCACAAACAGAAGGTCCAGGTTTAATTCCTGGCATTAACAACCTACCTTGTTCTTGTGGAGATAAGATTGAGAGGAGAATTATGTAAGCTGCTTTGAGTTCATTGTAAGAAAAAAGGCAGGACAGAAATCTAATAAATGAATAAATTTCTGTGTACAGCTGGGAAAAAAAACTCTTGCCTGAAAACTTGGAGAGGTGTTGCCAGGTTGAGCTAGAAAGACCAGTTTCACTTGATGTAAGACAGCTTCTTAATTCCCAACACTGAGTATATCTTTCTCACTGCCATTACATTACCATTTCAATTAAGGCATCCTCAATTTTCTGGTCTCACCCCAATCACAGACATGCCTCTTCCATGCTCATCCTGCATGCAAAGTTAGGATTTTATTTGCCACCCTTTTTATACTGCACCTCTAATGCCATTTTATCAACCATCCATTAAGTTCTGAAGAGTAAATTTGCAGCTCTTCTTATTCTGCTTGTTTTCTCATCCTGAATACTGAACAGGATTCATACTGCAGTTTCATTTTTCAAGACACTGTAACAAACATGTTCAAATCAAGTTGTTTCCAACCTCAGCAAAAAGGACAGGCTTTCATGTGTAAAACTTCCACGCATGCCTCCTCTCTCTTGGCCTTGGTCACAGGGCAAAAAGCAAGGCAGGGTCAGCCCAAGCCATTTTGCTACATGAGGCAAAAGAAGATGGTGCCCTGTATGTGAAAGACAGCTGGACCTTACTTCAGCGTGAGCTATGGATTAGTGTCCTTGAGCACACCTGGAGCAGCAGGCAAGCTTCGATGCTCTTGACCAGCAGTTGCCCCCCCACCCCTTGCCCCAAGGCCACCACCATAATCCGCATGATGATAGTGCTGGTCTCAAAGCAAGCCCTCTCCAGAAACAGCGCCCTCCCCTGCAGCCCTAGAAAGCCAGGAGCTGAGAAGATAACATTTGTCACAGGAGACCAGGGCTATTCCCGCCACGGTTCTTCATCCAGCTCTATGACTTCATTGTACCGAATTGTTCATCCCCAACTCCATGTTGTGTGGTAGCTGAATAGCACTTCTTCCATTACAGAGGGGATGCTTCTACTCACTGCCCTCCACTGCAGGAACTGTCCATGTGTCAGGTGGTCACACATCTAACTAAACAGAAGACAGTCCTTTTGAAGGGCTGCCCATTCCAAATGCACTGGAAAGACAGAAAACCAGTACCCTTTCCCACACTATTTTTCAGGTTTGCTAAACATTTTAACTGGATAAATTAATTCTGCAGTCTCTTTGAGGACTGATTGTAAAATCCTTCTGAGGGCAGAGACAATACTTCAACCTCAGGAGGGAGAGTGATAGTTCTAACCCCTACACTGCACTCTGCCTTGCAGAGGTGGGAAAGGGGGGGGGGGTCAGTGGGTCAGGAGGAGAGGAGATTGGAAAGGATACCAGCCAGCCTCAACCTCTGCCAGCCTCCTCTCTCTCCCATCCAAAATGCTTTCCTAGACAGTTGGGGGGGGGGGGGCAACCCTAGCTTAAGGATAGGGAACAGGGAACTGGATTGACCCCCTATTCCTCTCACCCTGCACTGCTGACTCCAGGTTCAGGGGCTTCCAGTCAGTGAGGGTGCAAGTAGTAGGCTGTATTCTTAAAGGATGACAAAGGTATTGCTATGGACTTGTGGTTCCTCTTTTTAGTTCCTGTCTGCAGTGTGATCTATTACACTCATGAGTAAAGAGCCACATGCCACACTTTTGCTTTGCTTTAGCCTTCCTCCTGGAGCCTGAAACTCACTTTTCATGACTAAGAGAATTCTAGACACTAGGCCAAAAAGCACATTTAGTACAGAGCTGTGATTAGCCTCTGGAGATGAGCAATTAAAAAGTATAAGGAGAAAATAACATATTCTATTTTTATTACCATAGATATCTGAGAATATTGGTTGGAGTTGGAGTTAAACTGTCAGTATTTCGGTTTTAAGCCCATCGTTTCAAATGCTAAAGAAACTGCAAATATTATGCAGTGCAGAAAGTGAAATCGTTAGTTGAGTATTTCCCAACCCAGTGGCCTTGAGCCATTTCATAGTACAACTTATAGCACTTCTGATAAGAACTGGATTCCATCATCATTTGAAGGACACCAGGTTGTCCTCTCTTGCCGTGAAGCTATGGACAACAGCAGCCACCTTCCAGCTACCAGTGCTAATTAGTGCATCCTGCTGTGCCAGGAGGGACTGCAGTGTGCTAGTGGCTGCTTTGAAAATTCAAGCTGTAGTGGGCAATCAGCATGGCTTATTGCCAACCCAGCAAAGGTAGATCATTGGGGTGGCTAACAAGCCAACTACAACTCATGGGCTGTGTTAGATTTAAGGGTATCTTTACTGTGCCAACAACCCATCCTCACCAGGTTCAGACATTCTGAGTCATAGTGATTATCACTACCAACACATTCCGCAACCTACCATGGCTTCAGTGTGGCTCAATTCCCTTGTCTCTGCACTTCTCCTAGTTCCTCTGTTGGAACTTTTCCAGACCACTCTGCATGCATGCTAACCTAAGCTCCTATTGCTATATTGCCATAGGGCTTCATTACCTATGACAACTCCATGTCACCATTTAGAAGCGATATATGTGTAGAATGTGTGTGTGCAGGTTTTACACATGGTTCCTATGAAGGTGCCTCCCCCAGGGGGACAATGCAAATAAATTATGTTGCAGTAAGAGCTCCAGCTTACTGGATTATTGCATACAACAGCAAGGCTTTATTAAACTTTATGCCCTTCAGAGAAACTGGGACAGTAAACCATTTTTAAGTGATTGAGAGTATAAACTTAAGAAGTCTTTAAAATTAATATACAACTTGTTGCTTTGCATATGTGCTAGTTCTAAAACAGAGATTTTGTATGCATGATTGGGATGGGAAAAAATGCTCACATTAAATAAGCAATGGTGGAGCCAGATTTTCATTTTTGCTAAAAGAATAGTTCACAGGCATTTGAAGGCATACCCTGATCCCTGGAAAAGACTGCTCAGCCTCTCCATGGAAAGAATGAATGAGAATAGCTTATAGTTAACAGTTAGTCAAAGTTTGACAAAATCTATGGTTTGGGTCAGTGAATCAGAACTTTGGAATCTCACTTCTTGCTTCTACTTTCTTGTGGTTCACACTGGGACCCAAACCAATTTTGTGGTTAACTTTTCAGTTACTCCCTTTGCTCTCTATCTACGTTTTCTACATCTTTTGGCTATTCTTTGAACAAGCTTAATCTTTATAAACCCAGTTATCTAAATACTTGCATTGCAGTGGTCATAACAGCATTATTAGAAGATTGTACTTGGCAAGCAGTTTTGCCACTGAGCCACCTAGTGGGGGACAAATGGAACTACCACCCCAAACATTCCCCTGGGAGAGGGTGAGGGGGCGCAGGAAGAGGAGACAGCCTCCTTGCCATGTTCGCACAGGCCCAGTTTCCTCTGATCACTTCTGAAACATCCAGCAGAATGAGAGAAGGGTTCAAGTCACCCACGTACCAAACAAGCAATTGCTAATATTTAATGTATGCATTTTAATATTAAGACTTTCTCCTGTCCTGATGAATTTCTCAATTGTTCTACATGCAATGGATTTCTGCATGTGTTATAACAAAAATAGTCCACCAAGAATTATTTTTACTTAATACATTTGAGCATCCTCTACTGGATGACCTATTATGCAAAAGGTTGGTACTTTCTGCTAACTTTCAGTAATACATATTTTTGAAGTTGTGGGCATCCAACTGTTGCCCTTGAGGGGCTTCATTTCCAGGGAAATGCAAGTTTCCTAGAACTGAAACTGCTAACATCAGTGCTGAGAAACTACAATTTTTTCATACCTCAGAGGTAAGCAAATTTGCGCTTTCCAGAGGTTTCTAGATATACTAGAGCACACAGCCATCTATCCAGTCTTTTAAGGAAATGGAATAAGGGTAAATGTAAAGCAGCACAACAGCCTCCTCCACAAGGAACAAAGAACTAGCCTCCAATTCATTACTTGCACATCCCCATGCTTTTGCTTCTGAATATGATCAGTTCTTAAACCACACTAACATGCAGAAGAATTGGGGATTTCAAATGATCGGCTGCAGATGTCCATTCTTAACCTCCAATTTAGAGTTAAGGAAAATTAGTCCTCCAGATGCTGAGACACTAAGTTCCAGAATCCATTCTGGCTGGAACAGACGTGGCTTGAGTTCAATGTCATCTGGAAGGGGACTCCTGCTCTAACTACTTGGGATGAAGACTCCCATTCCACAATCACACTGTAATTCTGACCCGAGCATCTCCATGCATCCCCCCACAGAAGCAGGATAGTTGAACCTTCACATTTGGTCACCATGCTGCTTTTACGTTCTTCCTGCTTTGAGCAACATCTTTTACAGCAGATGGAAAGGAGCTGAAAAGTTGCAGTTTGCATGTGACATACACAAGGCAACCCCCCTTTCATTTGCAGAGCAATTTTTTTCAGGATAGGAAGTACCAATTACTCTTGGGGACAGTGGGGAGGAACTGCCATGGACTAATCACATGCAATCCACCCCTATGCACACACAGACATACACACCCCTGTGTTCCCTGCAGCTGTCAGGCTTACAAAACACATCTTACTGGAGTGAGCGTATTTTTTCAAAGCCTGATTGGAGAGAGAATGAATGGTGGGAGTACGCAGATGGAGGGCAAGGCCCTTGGAAGGGCATCACAGGAATGAAGGCAGCCATTAGTGAGACAAATGTCACCCTTTCCTTTTGCAGATGAGTGCTGCTCACTACATTATATCCTTGCTCTCATCTCCAGGGCCAGGACATCAACGGGAGGGCACCACTGGCAGGTTTCTTCTTTCTCTCTGCAGATGCCCAAATCTGCTCCAGAGGCTGAAGGACTCTCCAAAGAAAAAGCGGGACGTGCACAGTGGTAGCAGAGGGCAAGGAAGTGCAGTCACACAAGTGGATTTCCAGTCACGGTCCAGCTGGATCCAAGTCCAGTGAACATCAGTAACTGCCACCCCCCCTCCTCTTACTAGGCACCAATCACACCCTCACAAAGGCTCAGTAGGTAACCGTGACTTCTGGGGCTCCCCCGAGACATTACCAGGACAGCAAAGACAGGGAGGGGCTTGTTTGTTCACTGTCCTGAGTTCACCATCTTCTAGTCCCAACAAAGCTGTTGCCACACCTGGCTTTATGGTATCACGAAAAGCTAAATTCAGGCTCAAGATAATTACTCTTATAAGAATACACATCCAGTTTTCAATGTCCAATTGATATTTAGAGTTGTGGTAAAAATGGTATTTCCCCCATCTCAGTCTTCATTGGAGGCAAAGAAATGAGGAGAGATCATTATGTCTGACTTCAAGTCATGGGGGAAGAAAATAAATCCTTGGCAGTGCTATGGAGGAATATCTCAAGAGGCAGCAGTAGCATGTGCAATTAGCACCACTAAAACAGACTCCCAGGCTATGAGGCAGTGCCATGTTGAGATAAGCCTGAGTTCAGGAGATCCACTATCCTAGGCTAGCCAGTGTGAATGGGAGAAGAATTAAGAGTGACTAATGAATGTGGAAGGATTTTTTGGAGAGAAGGTCAGACAAAAGACATTTCCCCTTAAAGAAATTAGGCAAAGTGACCCTGCAAGGAAGATGTTCTGAGATACCTGGAAATTACCCCATCAATAGCAGCCAGCAAACACAAAGCACTCACTTTCAGACCCATAGAAAATAGACATGGTCACATAGCAGACAGCAATAGATAAGGTCAACAAGAAGCAGTCAATCACCCATTTGACAATCAGCAGGAGTCTGGGAAGCAATGGGAACCTTCCCTTTCCTGTAAAAGCAGGTACAGAACGTAAGAAAAGCCATGCAGGATCAGACCAAAGGTCCATCTAGTCCTGCACTCCATGCACACAGTAGCAAACCAGCAAGCAGGGTGGGTGCAAGACCTCCTCCTGTTCAGATACTAGTGTATGCAAGCATGCCACCTCTGGTAAAGGAGGTGGCACATACCCGGCAAGGTTAGTAGTCACTGATAGCCTCCTCCATCATGAATCTGTCCAATCCCTTTTTAAAGCCATCCAGATTGGCAGCCATCACCACTTCCCATGACAGCAAATTATATACTATATGATAAAGTAGAGGGAAAGAGGATATAGTATAAAGGAAAATACAGAGGGAAATATTCTCTTTACACCATTCTGAGAATTCCAAGCAGTGGTGGGGTAAGGTCTGAACACAGGCTCGGCACCCATTGGCAATACACCCTTTCTGGCCACACAAGGGACTCCTGTTGAGGACAGGTAATGGCTGACTCTCCCTCTGTTTGCCTGTTCGCTTTTCTCCAAGAGACTGTCAGGCAAGAAGCTTTTGAGAAATATTGAGTCGAATTGGGATGCAATAGGAATATTTGCTGCTTGGACAATATTTGGCTAAGAGTTCTGTACCTGCCTATATTTTCTGCTGAATAAACTTTCCTTTGCTTTCTAAGCAGTGTGTGTGTCTGTGTGAATGTAGAGTGTGTTCTTTCTCTGGCAGCACACATTAAACCTAGCAAAGAACCCAAACCTTTTGAGGGAGGCTGGCAGACAAGCACCTCTTTTTGAGAGGTATTGCTTCTCAACATTACCTGGCATAACACACCTTATTCCATAAGAACATGTTCAACCCTTAAGATCAGGATTAGAGGTCCTGCTCTATATCCCATCACTGTTAAGGTTTTAAAAGGTATAAGCAAATCCTTTCTGGTGGAGAAACTGAAGCTCTGAAATGCAAGCCTATCACCTTGCTGGGATCTCTGGCTTCCCACATATGCAAGTAGGCTTTCATTCTGTAGCAATCTGCAGTTTAACACAGTCTGAAGAACTGTAGATTTTGTGTCTGAGTTTTTGATCTTTTCACTATTCTAATCAAGTCTTTATCAGTGTTTTTCATAATTTTGTATTATACTCAAAGCATCTTAAGACACAGACTAGATAACAATCAAGTACAGGCACAGTGCATCTCTTCTACTAGAAATATGAATGGAAAGAAGCAAATGAGAACTTTCCTGCATTTTCCAGTCTGGCAAACATAACTAGTAATACTAGGGATACCTGGAAATATCAAAATGGATTAGGCCCTGGAAGCTAGCCACTTACTTGCCACAGCAAATTAAGTCAACAGCTTTCTTCAGGCCCATTTAGTCAGTAGCTACCTATAGTGGAAGACACATGACCAACAGATACTTTCAGAAGAATATTAATGTCTAAATTTCCAATTTGACGATTTCATTAGTGAAAAGCATACCAGCAGGACCCACCACTAGTACAAGACACTAGCAGAAATATTTGTTTCTAGAGCAGGGCAGGTCGGTAGAGCCCACAGAATACTCTTCATTTGTCCTGTTCCGAGAATGAGTGCTCTAGCTGGCTTCTGAGGTTGCTGTACGAACCACTAACTTCCTGGCTGTTGGTCCCAGTGGAGCAACAGAATAAGCAGAGGCACACAGACAGTCTCAATATTGCTCCTTGCTACTACTGAAAATGAGGACATCATTAACAGGCAAGGCTTTAGAAATATATCCTAGTAACAAACGCAAAACCAGTATTTGGCATGGGTAACGTTAATTTTAATTTTTGAAGCCTTGCTCCTTAAGCAACCTTCTGCATCTACAGGGGGGTATTTTTTGCATATGTTCATAATATTTGACACTGTCATGACTGTACTTTTTATTGCCACAGAGTTGGCTCTCTGGTTTGAAATGGCATCTTGCAGGCCTGGCCTTGGAAGGTTTGACATGCCTTCCAGGCTTTACTCGTTCCAGTAAGTATGCTCATCACTCCATTCAATTTTTAATTATAAGGAGTATGTTGGAGTCTGTCCAGGTCCAAAGGCCAGTAGGTCACTGTTGAATATGTCCACTCCATTGTGAGTGTATTTGATGGCATGGTAAAAAGGTGTCTTCATATTTGGTCTCATCATATTTGGATTACTTACCTGTATTATGACTAATCAGAGTGCCTCTGTCTCCCCTTCAGGCACTATGATGACAGCATCTCAGATGCTAGGAACCCTGGGAAATAAAAATTTCTTTGGACATCAAAAGAATTAGCATAACCAAACATAGCTCAGGGCTCTCTCTACCACTGTACTGTTCAAGGTTGCCACAGAGAAAGGCCTTCATCAAGACATCCTTTCTTACTAAGAAACAGACAGGGGAGAGTCCTCCAGCTCTGTCATGATGTGACTGCCTTTTGGAAATGCTGAATAGGAGGCACAAGAAGCCCTCAGGCACGGCGGCTATGCTAATGATTCAAACACATAACATTCGGGCTCATAAGAAACCAAGTTATCTTCCTCTGTTTTCAAAAGAAGCTTTGTTTACCAAGCCAATTTCAAGTTGAGCTGAGAGGAGTTTACCTGTCACTACAACTCAGCTCTATTTCCTCTTACAAGAGATTCTTGGCTATATGCATGCAATGGCTATTCCAACAATCATTATGTTCAATTTCCTGATTTAAATTGACATTAGAATATTTTCCAGAAGTGATCATGGCCTTGCTTGGTAATTAGGTTTAGTTAATTGTAATACAGAGCTAGTCCTCATTTCAGAGAACTGACAAACTATGGCAACTGCACTGAGTGGGCAATAAAAAAAGTCCGATTCCATCTTATGCCTGCATTTTATTATATGCAGAATGACAGCATATGTCAGAAAACCACAACAACATGGAGGTACAGGCAGTGAGTGGGCCCAGAGGCTACATACCCACCTTGGCACAACTGATCAGCATAATTTATACAAACACTTTGATAAATACATAATAAACCATAAAAAGACAAGCAGCAATGACTGATTTTGGGATACTGTGGCACACTGAAATTGCTGGAAATGCCGACTTTATCCCACAGATCAAGCACACCACAGCAGAGCAGGGTTCATCCCTCCCCTGGGGCGGTGGTGCATCCTCTCAGGCACAGACAGGAGTTGAATGGTTTACTGATTGTTTCACTGGATCAGGCAGACAGGGAAAGGGGGAAAACATCATATTCCTGCATCCGTACAGAGGCAGGGATGTTTGGAAGCTGCTATTGCTACAGGATTACTGAGACAAAGTGACAGCCGATTCAGAACTTCTGGCAAAAAATAGTTCTACGCAACCTATTTTGTTGTTGCAACAGCAATCCTGTATTCCAAAATTGGATTGATAAAAATTACGTTACCTGAGAACACTCTCAAGACAGAAAAGAACCTTCCTTCATATTTAATTCACAGTTAAGAGCTGTACATACTCTAGATTTACCACTCTTAAGTTCCTTTTAACTGAGCCAACTGACAATTTTATCCTGCACAATAGAGCACTCCAGAGAAATTCCTGTGGATAAATAAACCAAACAGTGTCAGTGTCATATACGTAGCATGCATCAAAAACCTAGCCTCAGCTCTTATCAGTTCTGGACAAGCTGTATAGTTATGATAAATGTCTCCTTTCATATATACCCACAGGAATTATTCCAGAGAGCCATTCTGTGCAGGCACAATGGTACTTCTCAACATTTTTTCCTGATGTTCCCTTTTTCACAGCAAGAGTTCTGGGACACGAACCCCAACACTGGCATGGAATGGCAGCAGTAGGAGAAGAGATAAATAACACTGGCGCAAAGGTTGCCTCATTTAAGCTTGGGAGCAGACACCACAACAAGCACATCACTGTGCTTTAAAACAAAGCAGAGGACAACAGTAAGAAGGCCACTACTGGCAACAGGAAAACAAAAATAAATTAAATAACCACATCATGCCAAGTGGTGGTGGGGGGAATAAATAAATAAATACTGGGTTGGCCTGTAAATACCCCACACGTTCACATAAAATTCCCTTTTCCCTATAGCTGGCTAAATAAACAGTGAGCCCAAAGAGTGAATGGGAACTAATACCCCATTTGACCAAACACTGGAATGTGATGAGCCTGGAATCAAGAAAGGGAGACAGAAGTAGGGAAGGGTGGCAGTCTGGAATGCAACTCGGACCTCTACCCACCCACGTTCCCCTTTACTCATCCAGGCCTGGTATCAAGTCTGCAATGCTGTCCACATAGTAGTGAGGCACCAGGTCCTTTGCGGCTGGGCTGTCGCTGGCCATGTAAGCCTGTGCCTCCTCCAGGCGCGAGACACCTGTCAGGGTCAAGACCGTATCAAGGCCACAGTTCTTGCCAAACAGGATGTCTGTCTCCAGCCGGTCACCCACCATGAGCATGCGGGATGGATCCACTCCAAAGCGCTCCACAATGCACTCAAACATGTACGTGTTTGGCTTTCCAATTACCATTGCCTTGCGCCCAGATGCTGTTTCAACTGCAGCAGTGAGACTCCCTGTTCCTGAGAGAGAGGAGACACACACAAATCAAAAGAATGATCTCTAGCAAGATAAGCAATCTTGGCACAGGGCATAGCCAGCTCAGTTATGAGTTCAAGTTGACTTGCCCAGATAAAGGATGAGTAAAAGAGGCACTTCTATTTCTTAGTGAAGAGGCAATCCTGTTTCTGGCTCTACTCCTTCAGATGAGGACTCACATAATTGAATGTTCCCTCATATTATTTACACACACACACACACACACACACACCCTCTACCTAGCAAACTGTATTTCAGAAAGAGGGGTTCTGGTCTAGCATTCTCCCAGAAGTGCTGCTTTCTATACACAGGGAACCCTTGTGTGCGTGCAGTGTTCAGTCCATACCTATAAGTTCTCACCTAGAGCCAGTCAGAAAATTCCAGACACCCTTTCACTTTATTAAGAACTCAGCCCAGTCTGGAGCTGAAAGCATGAGCCCAACTGAGAATGACAGAATCCTGAGGTGGCTCCAAGGTACTGATGGACAGATGCCTCCTCTCCAGCTTTCCAGAGACACAACTGAATGTATTGCTTGGCTGTGCTTTAATAAATTTACTCCACATTTTTCTTTTACTTTGCTTAGTGGTATGTTCTCTAGTTAATTTTATTAAAAGTGGCATGTAAACTAGAATGTTTGTTGTATTAGAATTACAACAGATTTCCAAAAAATGAAAAATCAAACCAGCTGTCTCAGAAGTGGAATTAGGATATCTGAGGATAAACAAATTTTAAATACTGCAGAGGCTGTAGCACTTTCCCAATCCTTTTACATAAAAGCCTCTAGGCTTGGTAAGGTATATCATGAGCTCCCCAGAAAGCCAAGGTTAAACTCACAAAAAGCTACAAGTAGTTTTAGCTATTAGATGTATATCCCACTTTTTAGAACAACTCAACATGGCTTACATCACTCTCCTCCTCCTGCTCTCAATCTTACTCCCATAACAACAACCCTTTGAGGTAGGCTGGACTGAAAGTCTGTGACTTGCCCCAAGACACCCAGTTGGCTCTATGGCTGAGCAGGGACTTGAACCCTGATTGCCTGAGTCCCATTTGCACAATCTAACCACTGCACCACACTGGCTCAGTTTGTGTTATCAGTTTGGCTGGAATCTACATTTGATATCCGGGAAAGGCAAATGGATGTCCGTCCACTCATACCCATTTAAGGAACTTTATGGTTGACTAACTCACAGTACTCTATCAAGACTATTGCAAGGTTGCCATTTGTGCAGGCCACCCTACAAGAAATCCAGATATAGCAACCTGAACTACTTTATTCAAAGGGCTATCAAAACATTTGAATATATGGACTTTGTAAAAACCAGTATCCTAGCATCTAACAAGCAGTACATAAAAGTGACCTGCAGGAAAATTGGTGTTTGAAAATGTAATATGCAAATAATTCCTCCCACAGGATAAAACTATTACTGTGCATTAGATACTTCTAATAAGCTTCACAAAGTGAACAGATGTCAATAGTTAGGCAAAGGACAACATTTCTTCAGTTGACAGGTTGTGGAAAAAAGCATATTCAAACTTGAGAACCTTCTTTAATTTCACATCCCATCACGGCCTCAGCGTTAGGCTAAGGTTCAAACCATAGCTCAGCTATTCAGTGGCTCCAAGTAAGACAGTAAGTGTCAAGACAGCTCAGACACCTAGAATGAAAATACTATAGCGTTATGAAATATCCTTCAGCTTGAACCTCAGAAACATAGCAAATTAAACAGAGAAAGAACCCCCATATGATTTCAAGATAACCCCCAAAACGAGTACCTTACTTTTAAGTAGAATCATCTAGATTCTCTAGATCAGGGATTCCCAAAGTGGGTGGTACTGCTCTAGGCTTGGTAGTGGAATGATCCAGGGGAACAGTGATTAGTTCTTCTAAACTTTCAGTAAAGCAATACACCTTTTACAAAGGAAGAGATCTAAGGTGGTCACCCAAGAGAAAATGGGATAGCAACCCACTGCTCTAGATACTTGCTCTCAGGTATGAGAACATAACAACTGAACCTGGAATCCTGAATACCACCGAATACTTTGCCTCCGCCCCGCAAGTCTTGAAAGTCGAGGCATCTGGCCTTTCTTAAGTTTGGCTACTGGGTCCTTTCCTCCCAAGAAGTCCCTACTGAAACCCAGGATGGGGGCGGGGACAAGGCGCCTACAATTACTTTGACGTGAGGCAAGTGGCACTCTGCTTACACCCAGAAGCACTCTTTTCCTACAGGGCTGCTCCCCGCCTTTTCTGTCGGCCGCCTCTCACTCACCCGGCGTACGCTGCCCATTGCTCAGCGGGTGCCAAGGGTCGGGGTCGGTGGCCACGAGCAGGCACTGCGGGTCGCGCAAGTAGGCGCAGGCCTCAGAGAGCTTGGCGAAGGTGAACTGGTCGTCATAACCAACAACAACTGCGCGCACCGGCAGCGTCTCCGGACCAGGAGGCTCTTCCCCGTTGTCGTCATCTTCCTCGCCTTCACCGGCCAGGCGCAGCCCGGCGTCCCGCAGCTCCCCGCGCAGCCCTTCCCCGCCCAGCACGAAGACGCGGCCCGGGGAGGAGGCGGGGGAGTCCCCGGCGCCAGTTTCCCCGCCCAGGAGACGCTGGCGGAGATACAGCGCGGAGCAGAGCGCGGAGCTGAACACCTGCTCGCCTCGCACGCCGCGGAAGCCCAGGCGGGAGAAGCGGCGCTCCAGCTCCGTCACGGAGCGGCGGCTGTTGTTGGAGACGAAGAGAGCGACCTTCCCGTTCCGGCTCAGGCGCTCCAGCAGCTCCGGCGCGCCGGGCACCGCCCGCTCCCCGGTCCACAGGACCCCGTCGCAATCGAAGAGCACCCCCTGTGCTTCCCCCAGCACCTCCCGCAGGCAAGCGCCGCTCAACCGCCTGCAGGCCGCCATGCTGGGACTGCACTCGCCAGCCCGCCTCCTCCCGCTCTTCTGCGCAGGACAGCCAATCAAAGCACACCGCAACGTTGAAGGACAGAAGAAGAGCGCAGGGGGCGGGGCTTCAGGACACCAATCAAGGAGTCCGGCGGCTAGGCGAATCTCTAGAAATGGGCGTGGGAGAGGCTCAGCCACCAACTGGAGGACAGGAGTCTCTATGACTGGCAGAGCGGAGACGGCCACTCCCCGCCCATGACTGGAAGCAGGAGGAGTGTGTAGCCATGACAACCCGTTATAGTGATGGAGGGGTATGGAACAAATACAGATGTGTATTCTCAGATGTGTTCTCAGCAGGGCTCATAGAAGCGAGTCGGTCTGGCTTTCTAAATGAGTGGGAGGGGCCAAAGGAAGGAAGAGGAAGTAAATACAGCACTGAAAAACCCACCCCTGCGGCTTTAGCCTATTGACGGAAAGAAAGCGGAGGTGGGCTGAAGCAAAGTGACACTCACTGCAAACCTATCAAAAAGAGGACTGAAGGCGTGATGGAGCAAGCCATGTACCGCAAATGCGAATCAAGTGCTTTTAATCAGAGCGAAGTGCACCGACGAGACCAAAAAGGCACAACAGAATCAGGCAGTAAACGAAGTAGGCGGATAGTTGGGAGAAAGCATTAAGGCCTGCAGGCCTACGGCGGTGCCAGCAGGAGAGGAGGCGGGGCAAAGGGGTCATCATCCAATGGGCGCCTTGCTTCCTCGCCAGCTGGCGGCGTCTGGGCCGCGTCGGGTGCAGATGGCAGGAGGTGGCTGCGTGGCGGAGCCCTTCAGAGCCGCTGCTGCTCTCTGCCGGCGGCACTGGGGATGGAGTCGCACGCGTGCTTACGCAGGAGGAGGAAGAAGTCCGAAGGACGCAGCGGGACTCCTTTCTCAGTTAATGCGCACTGAGATAGACTTCCCCCCATCTAGTGCCCTGCAGATGTGTTGGACTACAGCGTCCAGCAGCCAAGAACGTCAATGTTCAGGAACGTTGGAAAATAGTGAAATTATGTGGAGAGCACCCAGTTGAGGAAGACTTATTTATTATCGCCAAACACGGCTGTACCCTGCAGTGGAGTGTCCGCCTTGGGAGACGGGAGTGGACTGGACGATCTCTGGGGCTCATTTCAACTGTATGATTTTATAGAAAGAGCCCATAAAAAGTTTTGAAGTGCAGGAATAAACAGCAATGAAAAGTGTTTTCCCACCCTGCCATGACCACAGCTGCCAACCCCCAACTCCACCCTACAGCTGTATGTCGATACAAAATTAACTTTCTCTGTATCTTTACTATTAGAAAAAGGGAAAGCCTCCAAAGGAGGAAAAGTCACAACTAGTGAACAGAACTTTGATCCATTCAAACTTATGCCATAATATATTTATTGGGATTTAAGATGCCATAGAATACGCATCATTTTGCACAAGACTTTCAGGAGCTACATGTAAGCAAAGTAGACATGTTCTTAAAACATGAAGGAATAAAACTCCTCATATTAACCATAAATATGGCCATTTAAAAAGAATGTACCTGTTATGTATAAAAATAAGTCAATATCTTTCTGTCCCTCAAGCATGAAAAGATTCTTACGGCACATTTGCTTCACAACTGCATTCCCTCTTTCAAGGGATCCTGGCTATTGTACTTCTTTGAAGGATAGTACACATTTCTTTGAAAGTATTCTTATGAAATGACACATTTCCCCGAAAGGTTATGACAGCCTTGATTGGTTAAATGTTTGTGGGGTAGATGCACCTGCAGCAGAAAGAACCCTTCCCAGAGCATAAGGGATATTCCCTTGCACTGAAAGTGAGTGGAAATAGAGGTCATCCCTCATCTATCAACTCACAAGGGGTTCAACTAGAATTGCATGCATGGATGTGATTGTGTTGAGTTATGAGATCCAGGCAAAACTTTCATATGATGTCAAGCACAGTGCTTTTCAGTTCACACATCCAGTTGTGTCAGAAAATAAAATGATGTATGTAGATACATGAAGAAGTCCCATGGCTAAGCTTTCCATTCATTGTAACTAGAATTCAACCCCCAAAAGGACTTCCTGTACTTGAAAGAGCTGCATGGGAAGTCCACCAAGGATAGCCTTTGTTTTCAATTCAGCAGCTTTCCTTAACCTGGTGCCTTCCAGAGGTTTGGACTACAACTCCCAGCATTCCTGACCATAGGCCATGTTGGCAAGAGCTGATGGGAGGAAGTAAGAAACATCTGAAGGTTACCAGGTTGGGAAAGCTGTACTGCAATGCTATGATGGGAAAAACTGTCTGAGACATTATTTCCTTTTCTGTACATTCTCCAAAATACAATATCTTTATTATCTACTACTGGCAAACTTGCTGGTCCCCACTTTGATTCTTACTGTACTTCATCTGTTCCCTTTTCAAAAACAGCTTGGAAAGATTGTGCATGATCTGGATATATGAAGTCAATTTACAAATGGAATGCCATTTTTACAACCATAACTCATTGCCTTTGAAAAGACATTATCCATGAGATTGAGTCAATTCAAAATATAGGGCACAACTGAAATAAAAGGATTGCCACTATACAATTATGTCTTTTCTGCCTGGTTAACATTTACTCAGGGCATGAATTTCAGAAATAGTCTCAGCAGAGGCACTACCCATAAAAAGCAGAATGGGTCAGCAGACTGAATGGTAGAATTTTGATACCACATCAGAAAGCAGAGGGTGAGGGAAGGTTGTATTTTTAATGTCTCCAGCTTGTGCTATTGCATCAAGCAAAGGGTTATGCTAACTGCTGTGGTAGTTAACTACATTCAGGAAGGGTTTTGGTGGTGCTGGATTATTTTTTATGTGGAGGAACATAAGAAAAGGACCACACATCTGCTCCAAATTCTTCATCAATTTAACTATATAAGGTTTAGCGTTAGCTCTGCTCTGGTACTTCTTTGGAAAAAGGAAGTACTGAAGAGAGAAGAATGTGAAGGGGAGGAATTATTCATAAGCTTGAAAAAGGGTGATGAGAACCAGAGGCCTGTGGAAGAAGAGAAATTGCTGCTGAGGTCAGAGGCATGAGTTTCCAAGCCAGAACAGTGAGAGAAATCAATAGGGCACATATACATACCAACAAGATCTGCCAGCCATGTGGGGTGCACCCAGCATTACACTGAGCCTTTCTCTTCTTTTTTCTTAAAAACTGAAGCAACATCACTAAAGTTCAGTCATTCTCTGGTGTCTTGACTTTCAAACTGGGTGCAGTTGAAGAGCTGCTTCTTCTCATGGATGGCAGTTCATCAGACTTGCTTGCCACAGGTGTAGAATCTTTGGTCTCTTCTATACCGCAGTCATCAGGAGGCAGGTCTTCAGTGGCAGCAGCTGCTGCTCCCTCGTTGCCTAGAGGTTCTGAAGGCAGCTTTGGGGACAGCTGAGCACTGCGATTCTGACGCTTGGCTGGCTGGGGTGGAAGTGGTGGCGGCACAGAGGGAGCTCGCATGGCTCCTGCCGCTTTTCGAGGCAGGACTTTAGGGACGGAGGAAGACTCAGAGAGAGGCAGCTGAGTTGGAGGGTGCACAGGTGGTGGGGACCAAGGCTGGGCTATGGGAGGAGGCACATTGGGCCGTGGGGGAGCAGCCCGCTTTGCTGCAAGGCAAAACAATGAAAACAAAGCCCAGGATTTGAGAAACTTTTTTCTCTGTGGATATGGATCGATAACAATATGATTCACTGCACAGCAACTGTTCCCCATGCCCTCTTCTCTCCTCTCTCACCCCGCCCCCAAGAAAATGCTAATACCCAACTATGTTTCTGCAAGCAGAGTGACCTGTCACTTCTGCAGCCTTTCATCCCACAAGATCATACTTGGAGCCTTTCCATACAATCAGTTTATCATGCAGGTTCCAGCCACTTGTGTAGGTCACAAGAACCCAGAGCATGGACAGCTGAAGACATCTGGCTGGGCTGAAGGGCAAGGTGATGCCCCCTGCTCCATTCCATGCACAAAAAGCCAACTGGACTGGCAGCTGAATCTTAGATGCTGGCAATAGGACAGCATCCTCCACCACACCTCAGGGAGCTCAGTGCAGGTCATGTGGCACACTTTCTCCTCCAATGTTTTGTTGCCACCTGCCAGGCAATCACATCCCTCTGACTAATGGCAGGGCTAGCCTGTTCGAGAGGCACTGGGCCCTTTCACTCTGGGACCTTTTATAAGTGAAAAAAACAATGCTTTTTTCCAACCCATTGGAAGCAGAATTATAGCTGTGGTTCTCCACACAGTCATCTCTTTCTCCTGACAACCACTATCCATGCTACGAATGCATAAAGCAGAGGAGGGAACTCTTTTTGGCTTGAGAGCCTTGTTGGAATTTAGCAAGGGGCATGTGTTTCTGTGGCTATATTCCCACAGCAGGCAAGGCTACTGGCACAGGGAGTGGGCAGCAGCAGGTTTCTGCAAAACACCTCACAGAGCAGATGGTATAAATTCCAGAGAAAATGGCTGATGTGAAAACATCCACAAGAATAAAACTTACATTTCTGTGCAGTGGCATCATCTGCAGAAACATGGGTAGGCAAGGAGACTGCCGTTTCAGTGGATGGTTGACTTATCTTTGAGGAAGCTATTCCTGGGGTGATCTCAGGATTTTCCCTATTATTGGTGGGGAAAACTTGTTAGCCGTTTATTTTCAGTTCCCCTAAAAATACTCCATGTCTGTAACCAACCTACAAAAAATTGTTGGGTAACCTGAAAAGTAGCTGGCCCAAAAAACCCAACATACCAGTAACTAGCCTACAAACTGGAATTGGCAAGTCTTCCCACTTGCATACTGCTAAAAAAGAGGAAATGGGTTCCCACCCCCCACCCCAACCAAGACAAAAGAGGGCAGGATTTATATAGAATCTGCATGTGCTAGTTTATATGTTTGATTGTCTATGTAGACATTGTTTTTATAACTGAAAATAAATTACATCCATATGTTATACAACTGTCAATGAGAAACTTCAAAGTGCCTGCTTTCCCCAACTCTGGTTCTTTATCTTTGTGCTGTACTTGAAATATTGGATGTCTCAAACAGAGGACTTTACAAAGTAGAACACTTGCCCACCTTATTTCTGCTCTCTGTCTCCCTAGAAAAGCATCATGGCAAGGGGAAGACCAGCCTGACTAATCCCTCAGCCAGCAAATCATCTGCTACACGGCATTTGAATATTCCCTGTTTGTATAACTCAGACAGAGTCTGACAGATGGGTACAGTGTATGTGATTGAAGTCTATTCTACATCATCAAAATTTAGAGAAAGGTAGGCCTTTTCAAACCAAATTTGGGAAATAGGGTGTATTTGGCATGTTAGAAGAAGAATCCTTCATTCTAGGGAAATACTTTTGCAGTGGTGGGGAAACATATGATCCCACCACCTGTGAGAGCGGGCCATAAGGCCAGGGTGAATAGGACAACAATAGCACAAACTGGACAGCTCCCTTCATGCCACCTCAGCCTATCAAACCTCCTTTGCATGTTTCTGACATTGTTTCTGCATTGTGAAATTATATGAAATATTCAACCCAAACTGGTGAAAACAACAGCCACAGAAGAAAAGGCATTTGCAGATCACAGTATTTTAAATGGTAAGCTCCTTGGATAAGGACCTGTCAAATCCATTCCTTCTAGGGCACCATGATCATAGATGGTGCTATATACATAACAACCACACATACTAATGCTGCAGATAATGGAAAAATCCATCTCGGATAACGTTGTGCCAAGATAGCCCAATACATCCATATACTTACTTGTCCCCCAGCAATGGAGAACCAGGTTCAGGAGGGAGATGTAACAATATGGGTTCTTCTGTTGTGGGGACTTCTCTCTCTTTGACGTTTAATGGCGGGGTGAACAGGCCAGAGACATTGAAGTCAATATCTTAAAAGAAAAAAAAATATATGAGAGAATCTGAAAGGCTGAAATTTACTTTTGCAGAAGCCATGTTGGTCCTTTTACAGTAGACTATGTCCTCCTTTTTGCTTATAAGTTTTATTTTAATAACACTTTCAACCAATTTACCTACAGACATTAAATTAATCAGCCTGTCTTTTGTCTGTCCAGTTAAATGGCATTCAGTTCTGGAGGGGGATGCACTTCCCATGAAAGAGCGAATTTGTGATTCGGAGATACCTTTAAAGCCATAACTGCTACTAGCAACACAGGTGGCCTTGATGGCCTAGAGTTCCGTTGATCAGCTTAGGTTGATACTCTATGACCCTATGTAGACAGAGATAGCTTTGCAATAGTTATTTATATTCATACTAGTTATTCATATTAACTGCTGTTTAGATTACTGCAACACATTGTAAGTGAAAGTGGTCCAGAAATTTCCATTTGTGGAAAACAGGGCAGCTAGACTGCTAACTGGGACTGGCCAAAGTGATCAGATTGTGTCAATACTTTTCCATCTGCATTGGCTGTCAATCCATTTCCACCGTCACCTGCTGCTATCGCTCCTCATCTTCTTTCTCATTATTACTACCATATGCTTGCTTGATTGGCTTGATAAGCAAACAGCATGTGAGCAGCTACAAAATGGAAGCTGCTACTCCTCTTTCTCACTACATCTGTTGCCTAGGCCAAAGCAAGAAGAAAATAAACAAGAAGGTAGCAATGGAAGAGAGGAGGAAGGCCTCCAGTGGGTCCACCATGCTTACCTTTTCTGCTGGCCCTGTCAAAGTAACAGGCTTTCCCTAGTCCCCCGCACACCAGTGCAGCTCTGAATGAGTTGTTTCAGTACCACTAGACAGGGTTAAATAATTTAGACCAACAGATACCTCCTGGGAAGAGGATTTCAGCATTTTGTATAAGTGGTTCCACAACTCCCACAACTTGGATGGAGGAAACAGAAGCCATGTCTAGTTGCTCCTGGCACCTGGGAAAAAGAAGCCATCATGAACAATGTTAGCCAAATGGTGAAGCCAACATCCCACATGGTCTGTCTGCCCTAAATTCCTCTGCTCAGAACATCATCCACTGTAAGGTTTTTCCTTTAGAGAGAGTGGAGCCAGTGCAGTTTTGCATTCCACATATAAGACGCTTCTTGCGTGTTGAAGTGACAACCCTGCTGGAGGTGACCAGGGCACAACTATACATAGCTTTGTATCCCCCTGTCCTTTCCCCCATTGTTGCCTATAAATGTTTCTCTCTCTGTCTGTCTGTCTGACCAGCTCAAATAGTTTTGCACATAAATATTTGGGAATAAGTATCCATGCATGCATAAGGGACAGCATATAAAAGTTTTAAATAAAATAAATATCCCTCTCTGCACTGACCACGTTGGTTATATTATTTATGCACTGTGTTTTCAAAAACAGCAGAGTTGCAGATTATATGTAACTAGACATTCGGGTACGAACATCTATCAAGTGGCTTCTACTTTCTAAATCTCTATGGTTTTCAAGGGAAGGAGAAACTCTGTGCCTGAGCTAGCTGGCCAGCTATGTGTTTTCTTTTGCAAAAGGCGGTTCTCTCTTTGAAGGGCAGCTAGAGGGCTATCTTCTATTTCAAGGGCTACCTAATCCAAATCCAGTTTAAAGAAGAAGAACTGCCAGAAGGAGGTGCTGTGCCTTGAAGTTGCTCATCAACAGCATCTAGACCAGACCTGGGCATTGTATGGCCTGCAGGCCACATCCGGCCCGATGGCTGACCCTGACTGGCCCACATGAGGTCACTGGCAAATTAAAAGTCAATGCAAGTATATATCGTCGTAATATAGATGCAAGCAATACAACTGCACTGCTTTTATTTTGAAGGATCTGCTAAATTGAATTGAATTTATTTCTTTTCATGTAATGTTAATGTTTTTGTGAATATTCATTAAATAGTGTTGTTCTGTTCTCCACATTTTCATTGTATCATTGTAATGTTTCATTTACTGTTTTTATAGAGATATATATTGAGCAGAGCTGTAAGTGTATTGGTCCGGCCCTTAACAACTGTCAAAATTTCTCTCGTGGCCCCATTGGAAAATTAATTGCCCACTCCTGGTCTAGACAGTAAACTGAGAGAGGCACAGAGGTTGCAGTCTTGCATATTATGGTGAGTTGTACTGCATTTCTATTTGTATCATAATCATTTAAATCTACATATAAATAAGCATATGCAAATTTTATTCAAATCAGTAATTTCTTTTTGGATGATGCATGCCTCCCCGTTTTTTTTTTTAGTAATTCACAAGTAGGGCCTTAAGAACCAAGCTGGGGAAAGGAGCTGACAACATCCACTGATTCTGAAGGCCAAAACTGGAATGAGTTTAATGTTTTGTCTAGAAGTTTCATTATTTCTACTCAAGAGTTAGGTACAGATCCTAAAAGCCCCTAACTCCCTTAACGCTTGGGTTCTGATGTGGAACAGGTCCCCTGTGCTTACTCTAGAATAAAAATGAAAGCAGTGTTGCTATTAGATCTAATTTAGCATAAGGTCTCTTTTGTTCCCAAGCAGAGAAGTGAAGGGAGATCTAGTTAGCTAGCTTTACAGGGGGTGGTAGAATAAAGCTATCTGTGGCTACTGGTCCTGATGGCTGTATGCTATCTCCAGTGTGCCTCTGAATACCAGTTGTGACGGATCATGAATAGGTGGGTACCACTGCATTCAGGCCCTGCCTGTAGGCTTCCCATCGGTTACTGGGCAAACAGAATGCTGCCCTTGGTCTGATCCAGCATGGCTTCTACCAAGGGCCTAAGGGCAGGAGCGGGCAACCCGTGGCCTTCCAGGTGTTTTGGCTTACAACCCTCATCATCTCTCGCCATGGACTAAGGTTGATGGCAGTTCTGTGGCAAAACATGCGGAGATCAATAAGCTGTCCGACCTTGTAAATTAAGGGTACTTATCTTTAAGCTTCAGGGAGGAACCAGTTGCTGATGGAAAGACTAAACCATTATCCCAAATAAAGTGCAACTACTGATGTACATACATTTCTAAAGAATGTCACATTTACTGAATATACATGAAACAACTAGAGAACATTGTCTCCCAGGTGCTTTATACATTACCCATCTGTCTGCTGGGGCCATAGCAGGTTAGGCCCTAGGACAATGGCAATGTTGCTAGGGGTCATTTTATTCACTTCCTGATGTTCAGCCAGCTTGGCTAAAAACCGGATCAGATACCTGTCATGAAAAGGTGATTAGTAGAAATCCAGGGAAATATTACCTTGATTTTCTTGTAGGGCTGTTGTGCTTAACTGTTGCATTCCAGCCAGAAAAATGCGATGATACTGTTTCACCAGAATGGAGAAACGATACTGGAATAAGCTGTCTCTCAGTTAGCCTTCCCCAACCAAACATCTTCCAGGAGTGTTGGATTGCAAATCCTGCAATTCCAAGCCTGTCATTATGGGAGCTGAAATATGCATGTATTTATTAAATATTTGCAAGCCTTTCTTCTGGACGGAAGAGGCAAACAAAATACGAGGACTGAAACCCAATAATACAGCATTGCTACAGCAGTATGATAAAACTTCTCAAGTTAAAACTTATTCTATAAGGTCTTAAATACTAATACATGAATTACACCTCAAGTTGTTGTAGTTGTCCTTGGGGAGAGAGTTGCAAATGTTCTTGAGGTGCTCCAGACGAGTCTCTGTCTCTTTGAAACTGAAAAGGAAGTTTGTGGAAAGAGATGGTGTTACTCCCCTTTAAGGAGAGGGGAGAAGGCCAGTAGAGTTTCAGAAGAAAAGGGTATTCACGTTCCATGTGTCCTTTTCCCAAACTTGTGACCCCCAGATGTGTTGGCCCATGACTCCATCATCCCCAGCCAGCAATGGTATCAGGAAAGGGTGTTCAAACTTTGCTGTACCATTTTCCTAATTTAAATCCACCCTCCACCTTTAAAGGTGGGAGTAGAGCCACAGTAGTTGAGAATTCTGGGACATTTTTCTGTCCAAACATCTGCTGTTGCCTTTAGTGTGGGAACCTGTCCTGCCCCCCAGTGCTATAACGGAATGTGGGACCCCACCACAGACAGTACTTTAAAGCAAAAACAGAAATGTTGGGCAATTCTGAATATCTTTTAGACTGGCATTCAGAAATAAGTCCCACTTTGTTCCAAGGGGCTTACTCCCAGATAAATGTGCACAGAATGGAAACCTTGAGCCAAGCACATAGCAAAGGCTGATACATCCCCATTTTTAAAAACCCAGTTGTAAAGTGTGCATGTTATAATGAGAATGTGCTCCTTTTTGGCACAGTGCAGATTTGACCCATGCAAATTTAATTTAACCTAATTTAATTTTCAGAGGTGTTTACAATGGGTTCTATTGCAGATAAAAGCAATATTACAGGAACATTTGCTATTATATTATGCTTATGTTGGCACTGAGGTGAAATCATAAGCGGAACACCTGTCTCTCTAGTTCTAACTTACCTGGCAGCTTTGAGCCAATCATCATAGAGTTCACAGGTCATCAGAGGCTGGGGCAGTTCTCTCAGGTAACATTTGAGTGCACCTGAGAATGGAAGCAAAGGAAAATGGTTCAGAGATGGCTTCATACACCTAGCCAACAAGAAACTGAGTCATGCATGGTTGGGTGCTGGAGGGATGCTGGAAGCTGTAGTCCAGCACACTTGGAGGGCACCAGGTGGGTGAGGCTGTACCTGCCACAGCATGAGGATCTGCATAGAAGTCATCCAGCATACTTGAGCCAATGGCAAGACTGCACTTCAGCCTTTTCAGCACAGAAGCTCCAGCTGCCAACCGAAAGAGCCCCTGGAGCGTGGAAAAGAGAACAAGGGTGAGGCGATCTCCTCTGTCGCGGGAGATCTGTGGCAGAGGGGAACTGGGCACTACCTCTTCCTGCATCCCTGATGCCAGCAGGATCATGACACAGGCTTCAATGGGGAGTGCAATCTCCCGCCCAGAAGCCTTCAGATGAGTCTCCAGTGGCATCCCATACATCCCAGGCACAGATGCGACTCTTGGGGATGGGGAGTCTGGAAAATAGGAGAAAGGAGGGGAAGGAAACAGGCATGAGCATCAATCGATCGATTTGCAACTTTTGTTGGTAGAAGCTAATGACACAACTAGTGCTAGAGCCTCGTAGTCCAGGGGACCACCTATGACCACCCAGAGTATGGCAGCTGACAAGGGCATTTGGGAAGCAGAAGGAAATTCCACTTTATTCCTATGATCATGGTTTAAGTGAGTTCAAAATGCTAAACTGCATATACCCAAGAATATGCATTTTTAAAATTTGGCCTATCAAATATTTGTTTTTGTTTTAATAGATCATGAATGTAGAAGCACCAGTCAAACATGGAATGAGGCTGGGAAGAAGAGCAATTCTGGTTGTCTGCTTCACAGCTGAACGCACAAAGCCATCTCAAGCTACCTGCCCTCACCCTCCATACAATCATTAAGTCCGGTGTCTAAAATTACCTAGTCATAGCAGAGGAGGGAAGAAGCTGCGTGGGAGGGACACTCTCCGTACCTGGTCACTCACTGCAAGGCTGCCATCTTTCAGGGTCAGGGTTTCTACTCTACAGGTGTTAGAGAAAGTTCAATAGGGGTCTAATCTTTCTATTGGGATCAATGCAAGACATTTTTCCTAACCGAACTTAGGGGAATGCTGGGGACAGGGAAAGGAGAATAACCCTTCCTTCCCTAACAGCAATCCCATGGAATCCTCTTCCCCACAACTTGGCAACAAAGCTAATCCATGGTTGGTTGTTGAGTTGCAAGCAGTGGGTCATTCATTGTGGTTAGTTATAGCGGCTGGGTTCGGATGACATGTTGCAGGAAGACAACAATGGTCTAACAAGCTCCCACAGTCAACCCGTACTCATATTGTTTGATCTCAGTCACGGGCTTATAAGAGTAATTCAGGAACATGATCATATATTCCTTTTGGAATTTTGGGGGAATTCAAGATCCTCATCATGCTGTGTACATACCCAGTGTCACAAACCTGCAGAAGTGGCAGCAATATACACATTTATTCTAGCCTTGACTCTACAGTCCAAGAATCAGGGCTATGATTGTTTTGCAATGGCATACAAAAATCTATGTTCTGTCATAGATACCCAAAAATCATTCTAAGAGGAAAAGCAAATTTCTGGACCTAATGGTTGAAGAAAAACATTTGTCAAAATGTTGGGGTACAACAGTGTCTTCCAAAGACTCCAGAACACCGAGGCAGAGATGTATTCTTTGCATACCACATGCATTCTCTCTTACATCCACCTTCTGCTATTATTAAGGCTGCTTCAAACATTCCAGAGGGAATTTGAGGGAATTCCAGAGGGAATTTGAGGGAAGTTTTGTATAAGCAACAGCTGGTGGTGGTCCATTTCAATTACACTGTGCAGACTGGTGATGTAGTGGGCCCGGGGCTCACAAGAAACATAACACCAGCACTTTCTTATTAGCAGGTATGCTGAAATAATTTATCATTTCTAGCAGAATTCCCCATGCCTTCTGAATTTAAGCACAGTCCTTAAAGTAGCTGAAGGGAAGGGGGAAAATCTATTGTTCTTTTGTACTGCAACGTATTTTGCAATAGCTTGGTCCTGAATGGGCAATTAAGAATCCTTGGTTGTAGAATAGACCTGCTCTCAGTAAATGTAAAATTAATAGAACTGTTTGGTTCATATTACTCAATACAGCTACCTGGGTTCTCCTTGGGAATATTTCTATGAGTCTGTCAGGATGAATGCCAGCACTTCAAAATGTAAGACTTCACACAGCACAATATATCCTTTTGCAACCATGTAATATGGTAGCATACTCCCAGATGGAGATTGAGGGCACCCCCAACAAGCAATGGCAATCTGATCATACACTAACAGAAAAGGAACCAACTCATACCCAAGAGGACGCATCAAAAGTTACAGCTTAGCTCAAACCTGGCTCGTTGTGGGTCTCCTTCAACTCCGCCAAAGTAGCAGCCAGAGATCCCAGAGACTTCTGGTGATATTCAGCTTGGTTTTCCAGCAACTGTCAGATAGAAAGCATATCAACACAGCTTTATTCCATCTGGTGCTATTTCTAATTTGCAAGTCTTGTCAACTGCCAGAAAACAGCTTGTCTTTGGGAGGTGAGGCATGAGAACAAAGAGGGATCAAATAGATGGTTATGAGGATGGATCTTTTCCAAGTAGAAATAGATGCAAAGGGAAAGAATGAGGAAGATCAAAATCCATCCATATTCTGGGTTCCTCAGAGGGCCTAAACTCCCTTTCCCCAACCACAAATCAATTGATGGCTTCTCATCTTTTTTGCCACTTCCCTCTCCCCTTTTCATCTATGTGTTGATAGAGCTTTAAACTACAATATGTTGGGTGGTTTTTTTGTTTTGTATGGGTGGGTCTCTTTTGCTTGGCCAATGGAATTTGGCCCTAAAAGAGGTCAAAACATCGCTGGTCCAGTTAACACTGAACAGAAACCAGTGGGAATATACACAGCTGCACATGCATGGATAACACTAAGGGAATTGACTTACTTTGATAAAATACTTGGCATAGCTCTCCTCCTTGGTTGAAAAGTGATACAAGTCTGCCATGTACTCATCCTAGAGGATAAGATGCGGGAGCATTATACTTTATTCCCTTCACAATGAACGAAGCACAGAAATATCTGACCCCTCCTTTGTTACCTGAACCTCCCCATAGTTTACTATTGGCATTATTGGAGTCTCTTGTATATGTCCCACTACCTAAAATGGTAGGTTGGTGGGTATTTTCTTTCCAAGAGTATTTTGAGTAGCAACATACTAGTTGTTGAACTTCCTCCCAAGGGACGCAAGAGAAACTCCTTCTTTTTCCTGGTTTAGACAGGTAGTAAATGCTACTCTGTCCCATGGGGTTTGTAATTCTGTGCGCTGTTTGACACTCTCATTTTGTTGTCGCTCCCAAATTTTGTTGTATAGCTTTTGTTCCTTTGTTTTTTAGATTTATGGTCAACTTCACCGAAAGTTTTATTGTACTTTGTCCAGGGGACCTGGCAGGGGGCAAATGCAATTTATATATTTAACAGATAGAGGGTAACTACATTCCAGCTTCAGTTTACACCTACCTTACTCTGTTCCACCCTCTTCCTCATTTCTTCTTCTTCCTCCTTCAGATTTTCCAGCTTGAGGGCTGCTGCAGACCCTGCTGGACCAGTGCCAGCATTTATGCTGTTACCGGAATTCTTGGCAGCTTGGTTCAGACTTCAGATTTTCAAGGAAGGGCCAGAGGTGAGGGTTGATTCGATGGCATCCAAATATTAAAAAGCAACGTGTTAGACAAGAGGCTGATGACATGTCAGGCACACACAATGCTTTCTTAGTAAAAGGTTTTCTGCTGGGGCAAGCTATTGGAGCCGGAGGCACCAATACGCAAGGCGTTGTCTCTCTCTGCACATGTGCATGTGGAATAGGAAGCATGAACAAACTCAAGGAGAGACTGCATGGTGTAGCAGTTAGAGCAGCCTCTCCCAAAGCTAGTATCCTCCAGATGTTTTGGACTTCAACTCCCATCAACCCTTGAAAGCATGGCCAGTGGTCAGGACTGATGGGATTTCTACTGTGAAACATTTGGAGAGCACCACGTTGAGGAAGACAGCTGGATTCAAATCCCTTCTTGGACCTGACGCTTACTGGGTAGCCCTGGGCTAGTTGCCATCCCTGAAACTAACTTACCTCACAGGACTGCTGTGAGGATAAAATGGAAGGTGGAAAGAATAGTGTGCATTGCCCTGAGCCCCTTGGATGAAATTAAATAAGGAAAGAGCAGGGCTGCTGTCATAGGTAGGCATGCAAAATGGGCTGCAAACAAATGGTTCTGTTTTAGCTGAGACAGAGTGAAAAGACTTTCTAAAAAGCAAGTTAACAAAACAGGCAAGTGTTCAAAGCACCGTGGCTTCACTCCAGCAGAGATCAGACTAAAGCAGGAGCAGTCAAGGTAGCGGGCAAGAGTCAAAGCTCTCAGGCAGTGTGATTCATTACGCAGTCCAGAAGCAAAGTCAAACAACAATGCAAGGGCCCGGAACATGCAGCACCAAGCACAGGGCAAGGTCTGAGAGACACGTGGAAGACTCTGGAGCTGAAAGGGGGTATTGTTTCCAGCACTTTGCTGTTCTTTGTCACTTCGTTTCAAATTTTTCAGATTTAAGAAAAAATAGTTACAGAACGGATTAACCTTATTTACATTGAACCTTATGGGGAGATTTGACTTGGCTCGCGACCAAAAAGTGGCTCACAGCCACATTCGGAGGGGCCAGAACGGATTAACCTTATTTCCATTGAATCTTATGGGGAAATTTGACTTGGGTCACAACCAATTTGGGTCACAACCAGAGTCGTGGAACGGATTAAGTTTGTGAGCTGAGGTACCACTGTATATCCCATGATGCTGGCTGACACAAAAAACATGACTGTTATTTCGCATGCGGCTAACTGGTGGGGTAGGTGAAGACAATACATGGATCAAATATATTTCCATTGCAGTTCTATGGTGATCTACACCTGAAAGACCATGAGGTTTCCATTATTTATTTATTGCATTTCTATACCACCTGTAGCTGAAGGCTTTCTACTGCTCCTTTCTTCACCTGGGAGGTTTACCCTGCCCTCTTTTCTCTTTGAGTTGGCTTGTGTTATGAGAAATGATGAGTAAAACAGGGTGAGAAGCTTTATCAGTTGGCCCTGAGCAGAACCAACTGCATCAGGCTACAATTCACTCTCCACCAACGCCTCCACAAACATTGATTCAGCATTTCACTGCTATTCAAGAGAGTTTTAGAACAGGGCCGATGTGACAGAGAACAGTTTTACAAGCAGATAATGGGCACTAGCTGAGCAAGGGCTGCATTTGGAGAATTCTGCCCTATTTCTTCTCACAGGCAAAAGCAGCCCACTTTTCCACCTATATGCCCTTTTGAAGATTCAACAAGCTCCTCCAAGCTCTCCCTTCCCCTCCTAAGCCACTTTCAGTACCGGCTTTTGATGGCATTCCATTCCTGAACATGTTTATGAAGATTTTTCTTGTGTTTCAGAATGATAGGTAGTTCCTCCTGAAAGTGATTGGAGAGGGGTAGTTAGAGCCTTTTTGTCCATTACTGTAAAGTTCCACCCTCAAGCAATCCACACAGTGCAAGAGCCAACCTGTTACATCCCCAGAATTTAATTAAATTTAATTCCATTTTTCCTGACCTGATTTGTAACACTTTCTCCACTCTCTCCTGCACAATTGCTGCGCCAGTATTTTCAGTATGGGAAGTGATATATATGGGAAGTGACAATATATGCCATTGTCATATCTGAACATTGGGTAGGTTTTAAGCCTACAGAAAGAGTTTAGCAGCCATTCTGGCAGAGGGGACATGGCGATATGGGAAGAAAAGGCAACTTTCCTTCATTGTGGACTTCTGGACTCATTTTGGACTTGTTTCTATTGGTCCAGAAAGTCAGCCATTACAGGCACCATCCTATAGCACCTTGATTCAGTGTAAATGGCCATAGGAACATCCGGAGCCGCAGCTCTGACCTTGAAAAAGTGCTCTGAGGTCAGACCTGGGTCTCTAAAATTGGAGTGCCCTCCCTGCATGCCAGCTGCTGCTTCAAAGTCACAAGTGCACCTTTGGAGCTGGCATGGAGAGGCTGCACCAGGATATCAGGAGTCCTAGTGGTGCCTCAGCTTCTCCCCTCATGAACAGAGAGAAAACAGATAGTCAAAACCAGCTAAGTATTTTGGAAGGCACTGCCTTCCATGGGATGCCCATATCCCTCAGGCTCAGAGGGTTACAGGCATCTCTGTTGGATGGCACCAAATGTTTTTTTTGGTCACTACTGTCTGTGTGAACCAATAAATCCATTTAGTTGTTAACTGCACAGCCTTTTAAACATTCTGCAAATGTGCGTATGCATAGTGACACATGACTTTTCAGAAGGCTCATTGGATTAATATGTTATATTTTTAGCAGTGTCTGGTGTGAGTGTCACTAGGAAAGAATGAGGTGATTTTGGGTCACTGGGCAATTGGGGGAGATTCAAGAGGAATTACATGCTAGCTAACCATGATAATTCCTCCAAGATCATATGATGTCAAATGATCTGCCATGGTCACAAACCTACTGCAGTGGAGTGTCACTCTAAAACAGAAGTAGAGAACCTGTGACCCTCCAAATGAATTCTAACTTCCATCAGCTGCAGCCAGTAAGAGCAATGGTATGGCATGATGGGAGTTGGAGTCCAAACCTGGAAGGGGGCAAAAGTCACCCTCCTCTCTAAAACAAGTTGTTGAAATCTCAGCATGTTGCAAAGAATAATTCCGAATATGGGAGAAACATGGGTACTTATCAATACAGTAGAGAGTGCTAACATCAGAGTTATTAGAGACAGTCTCTGTTTCTGGTACCTGCTCTGGTAAATCATTCTCCCAACATCACACGCAAAATGCTCTGTGCAGATTAACTATGAGTGCAAAGCACAGGTGCAGGCTGAGGGAGGGAAAGAGTGTGTGGCCAAGATCATCCCATGTGACCTAAAAACTCATGCAACACCCCTTTGCAACAGTGCTGTGGGGCACAGAATTGCACCATGTCTATAGAGTATCCAGGACCCTGTACGGTGCAGATGTATCAGCCTCAGAGGACATGAGATGTGCACCCAAGAATGACCCACATGAACTAAAGAGCCATCACACTCATGCGCCATCCACCTTAAACCCTGTCATGTGGAATCACAGCGCTGATTTTCCTTTTAAATAAATCATGGCAAAGCAATGCCTTAGAAGCACCAGGTATTCTGGAATGGGTAGTTCCTTGGTCACAGCAGCTGTTGCCCATTTGCTAGGAAAGACAGTTATTCCTGCTACTTGTGGCACTCAGAGTGAGGGAAATAGGAAAGCAAAGGAGAGTCAGTGTACCATAGTGGTTAAACTGTTAGACGGGGCCTTGGGGACCCAGCTTCAAGGACCCACTCAGCCGTGGAGTTCACTGGGTGGCTTTGGGCTAGTCAGTGACTCTCAGCCTAGTATACCTCGCGAGGTTTGTTTATTTATTTAGAAAATTTCTATGCCGCCCCATTTGCCGAAGCCTCGGGGCGGCTCACAAAGATATCAACTAAAATATAATACAATAAAAATATAAAACAAGTTAACAATATAAAATAAGTTGCCCTGGCTGAAGAATAAAATAAATAAATAGTATTAACAGTTAAAATGACGTTTGAATAAAAAGGTCTTCGTCTGGCGCCGAAAAACAAATAATGACGGCGCCAGGCAGACCTCTCTGGGGAGTGCATTCCATAGATTGGGCGCAAGGTTCTTGCAAGGATAAAATGAAGAGTAAGTAGATCATGTAAGCCACCTTGGGTTACTTGGAAGATGAAAGACAAGCTATAAATGTAATAAATATATACATAAAGGAAGAAAGAGGGATCACTCAGCACAAGGCGATGAAATGGAAAGGACATGAGATGTCAGAGAAAGAGGATACCTCGCTCAGTCTGTTCAGGGGTTGCAGGACATCTCGCTCGAGAGCCATTTCAAACTCAGCAAGGATCTTTGCTAGCATGCTCTGAATGAAGCAGCTCATTTCTAGAGCTTTCCTGTAAGCAAGCAAGCAAGCAAAGAAAGGGTTAAGGCAGTGTATATTCCCTGAGTTGGGACTCTTCTACACAAGGCATTTATTGTGTGCTCATGATCTCACAAAAGTTTGAGGGTCTGTTTACACAACACTGTCATCATCCAGGGTCTCTCTCATATTTTCTAGACATCTTTGCAGCTTTTTAAAGAGCGAGGAAAGTCTGGCATTTTCCTAGCTGGTGCCATTATTCCCTACAGAGGCCAACCGTATTTTCACAATTCTGCAATATACCTCATGCGAAGGATGCTTGAATCTGTCCACAAAGAAAATGGTGAAGCGGCCTTGGCAAAGTATATACCTTTCGTAGAGAAGCCCATTCTAGAGCAGTGGCAGCGAACCTATGGCACACGTGGCACAGCAGGCATGCAGAGCCCTCTCTGTCGACAAGCGAGCCAAGTCACCCCAGCAGCGCCCCAGCAGCCGAGCATCGGATAACAGGGCACATACGGGCCATGCGCATGCTCAGAAAGGAGTAGCGGCGCCAGGCAATGACATCATGAGCTGTGACTGATTAGCCGTGACTTTCTGAGCTTTCTCATGGCTGGTCAGTGCACTGCCAAGGAGATATATATATATTTTTGCTTGGACTGGCTGTGAGGTGTTTTTTCTAAACTAAAACCTCAGTTTTCAGGTTTTATTGTAGTGTTGGCACTTTGCGATAAATAAGCGGGTTTTGAGCTGCAGTTTGGACACTCGGTCTCTAAAAGGTTCACCACCACAGGGTTAAGGTTAGAAAAATGAGATGTCCTGCCATGATTTTGATGGTTGGAATATGTTTGGAATGGGCAGAAAGGATGAGCTGTGCAGAAAAAGCTACTCAAAGAAGGCTTTTTCAAAATCGCATTATTTTCAATGGAACTTTAACCCTCTATTAGGGTTAGGGAAGTGTACCAGGGTTGGGTTAGGCCAGTGGTGGCGAACCTATGGCATGCATACCACAGCAAGCACACAGAGCCCTCTCTGTCTGCATGTGAGCCAAGTTGCCCCAGCATCACCCCAGAGTTCTGAAGCAACGGAGCATTTTGCTGATGGCTCTTCTCTAGATGGACGCCATCTGGGCTCTAGCTTGAAATGGCACCCTCAAGAATATGCCATCCAGTGACTGAGAAGGCCTTCCTTCAGCTATTAAGTCATCATGGCTTGATTTACAACACTTTTGAGAAACTCACTTCCAAGTGGCTTGACTTATGAGCAAAAAGTACTGTCATGAGTATGTCTTTCCCCTTTTCCTTTTCCAGCAGATCAAGATAAAAGGTTTCTAAGATCTACTCTTTTAAGTGAGCTAGGCTGACTCTGCTATACAGGGTGAGTAATAATAAAGCTGTTAACAAGTAGCATCTATCAAAGTAGTGAGCTCTCTGATAAGTATAGTTAGCTCTTGTCCATGTCAGGAGTTATTTCAAATGGAATTCTCCTTCCTTCTCCATAGGAAGTTGGCTCCACCCTCAGGGAGGTTTGTAGGCCAGATGGCTAGATCACTGTACATTACTTAACAGGGCCACTTGCTTAGCTTGCTGGTGAAGCACCACCTCCCCCATTCCTCAGACCCTCCTTGTTCTACTGTGTCTCCCTCTAAACTAGACGCAATCCTGTTTTCACCAGCCATTTGGCTGGTGAATCCCACTTGTCAACCTTGGCATTTCAGGCATGCACTCTAAACCCTTCTCTTCTTCATCTTGCTCACCTTCAGAGTCTGCACTTTGTAGCTTGGAATGCCACATTTTGAGAGAAGTGGGCCTAATCCCTATAGGTATGTCCACCTGCCACTGGTAAAGCACATAAGGAGTACACCTATCCAACTGCTGGTAGACCAAAATGAATCTTGTGAAGGACATTGGCATGTATTGGCACAAAGCCCTCATGCTACTTGGTAGCTCTTCTGTGCTATGACCCTTCTTCTGCATGGAGTTTAGTGTGACAGCTATATTTAATATGATCTATGCACTGGTAACCTCAAGATTGGACAACTGCAATGCACCCCGGCCCATGATCCCGGCCCTTGAGATTGGTTAGGAAGCTGCATTTAGTGCAGGACACTGTGCCCAGATAACTCAGTAGAATTTCCTTCCACATATACCACACTGGGTGCCAATTAGTTACTGAGTCATGTTCAAGGTGTTACTGCTGGTTTAATAAGGCCCTAAGCACCTCAGGATGAGGTCATCTGTGAGACTGCTTTCTCTTTTTATAGGCCACCCTGGTCTCTACATTCCGAGGGGAAAGGTTTGTTGACCATCCCATGTCTACTGAAGTTCATTTGGCTATGGGGTAGAGGAGGGCCTGCTCAATTTCACAACCAACCAACCAGCCAACCATTTTTTCTTATTCTGTATTGTTTGTGGTTAACAACACTTGGTTAAACCATCCAGTTCAGATGTAACAACAACCATTACACAACAGCTCATACTCAACCCATACTTTGAGTTGTGATTACCTGAAAAAGAGGCCATTATTCTATGATTTTAATGACCGGCTTGATTGCATTTTATCTGGATTTTATCTTGTGAGCTGCTTGGGGATTTCTGTATTTTAAAATTGTAACCCAGTATTGACATTCTCTGAAATCAAGCAATTAATACTGAGAAAGCTACCATCCATTTTGTCTGTAGTGTCACACAGATAAGCAGGAGGCCTGCCCAGAATGACACACAGGACTTGTTCAAAATAAACAAACAACGTGGCACAAACAAACATGATGTCACTGTGCTCCCTACTGCACCTGACCTCCTTTTGCCATGCAGAGAGATGGCCCAGTAGGTGCATGGTGCAATACAGATTTTCCATAGTTGAGACAGACCTTCAGTAAAGCCCAGACTGAAGTATGGGAAACAGGCAATGTAAACACAGTCAAAGAACATACTGTGGAAGGAACCTAAGCTTGTGCAAAGGTTGGAATAGGCCTATTGAAATTAATAGGACTTAAGTTGGACTCACACTGAAAACAACCCATTGGACTCAAATCCTATAATATATGTCTCTTGTACATCTTCTCTGCATGCTTCTTAACCCATAAAACATGGGGACTCTTACCCAAGGCTGGAATCAGTGTCTAGCTCCTTGAAGCTTTCAGCCATGGTGATGGACAATGCCATCAAAGGCAACTTTTTCTGCAAAATGAAAAAAATGAAGAGACAATGAGCAAATAGGGCAGTTCTGCAGGCTTTATCCTGAAAAAGCACTCTAAACCAATGCCTGGCAATGCCTATGACTACAATATTTGTCAATTACATTTTGGGAAGTTCTGGTTAAGGCAGAACTTTCTTATCGCACCTGTTGGCATCGGAATCATTAGTAATTTTTTACTTTCTGAATGAGGCTATTAATTCCCTTCAGCTGCTTTTAGGTTTAATCACAGAATTGAGATCTGAGATCCACATGATTCATTTTTTTGCTACATAACCTCAAAGTGGCTTTGTAGTATAGCAAAATAGTGCAATTGCTTAGGCAGAAACAGCATTTTCTTTCCTCCATCAGAAATAATATCCATTTTCCCTGCTCTAAAAAGAATTTGTCAACAGTGCTGTTGACAAGCAGAAACAAACCACTATCATGACATGGTTGAAAGAACCTGGAAACAACCATGAGCAGGAAATGACAAGGACACAATAAATGCTTTGTGTAGGAAAAAACATCATAATGGGTAAGAAAAAAATAACTGGAGGTGGACTTGACTCCCCTCACCCTGCCTGTTACTATGGCTTATCTCAGCTGGCAATGAAGCTTGATAACTTTATCAACAGAACAGGTGAAAGAGGCTTTTTTCCTGATTTGTAATTGCAACAGATTACACTAGAGCTACAGCAAAACAGGGGAGTAGTAAAATTGGCTAGACCACAAAGCTACCTGATCTGGTTTAGTCAATTTATTTCTAAGGGAAACTTTTGAGATGTCCTTGAATGTGATGAAAACTGGGAGTAGGCACAAGTTAAAATGGCATTAAAAATAAGTACATGTCCTTGACATGCAAGGTTATCCTGTGGAAGAAGGCTGTTTTGGTTTGTTTTCAAAAGACTATATAAGAAACTGTGGATATTCACTCCTGTAAGTGGGTGAATGCAGACAAAAGAAAAAGGCCCATTAAAAAACCATTTCATGAGGACCATCCAAAAACTGGAGCTGGCACTAGACACAGAGTTAAGATAAAAACATGACCCAAATATGGAACACTAAATGGGGACAATAAATGACATTTCATAGAAGGTTCTGTTGTTTGTACTATTCCTTCATGTCAGTTATCAGTAACAGATGACCAAACATCCAACAGATCTGTACCTCTTGAGACTACAGTGCCCAATTTGTGTTCCTCCTTGGACCAGATCCCAAGGAACAATCTCATTTCATAACATAAAAAAAAAAAAAATCAAAACCCAGAATGCAAAGCATCTGGCTTCACTACTTCTTTAATATTTTAGAGAAGTTTCTTTATCTACAAGGGCAGATGAAGAAAACATATGTATCAATGCAAGGGCAGGTCAGACCCTGAAGTCAATGTTATCTGAGAATTTCGTGGTTAATACCAGTGAGATATTGCGGCTAGAGTGTTGGACTGGCAGTCACGTGACCCGGGTTCTAATCTCTACTCAATCATGAAGCTCCCTGAGAGATGTTGGGCCAGTCAATGACTTTCAGATTACCTTACTTCACAGGGTTGTTATGAGGATGAAATGGGGAAGAGGAAAAGGTGGGGTAAAGTTGGAATAAATATTAAAATTCTGATTTCCCTTGTTTTTCTTTTCTTCTTAAAAAGCAGCCCAAAGGGAGGGACTTTCATACAGCATGTGCCATAGCAGTGGGGGCTGTCTAACTCTTTGTCCCTGTATTTCAGTCCCACTCCACATGGCCACCGAAAATTGCTAGCAGATGATGAGGTGTGAAATTTAACAAGCACAAATTATGCCTGTAGGTTTTTTCGAGCAGCTTCAAAGGGATGCATATATAGGTGGCAGCGGTAATTTGGACAGGGAAACTGATCTGGGGAGAAGGTTGAGATCTGAGTTGCCTATTCAAAAAGGGAGAAGGACAATGTGGGGAACTCCAGCCACGTGTGGGGAACTCCAGCCACACGTGTGATCATGAAAGGAGGAAAGGAAAGTAGAAGGTGTGCCTTACCACTCGTTTGTCCATGTCTGCTCCATATTGTCCCTGCAGGCAAGCCAGAAGCCTCTTGTGCACGTTGTGTGCTGCTCGCTTGGCTGGTTCAATCCTCTGTTCAATCTAGAGGGAGAAAAAGAAAGATTTAAAAACAGTAAAGAGAGACAATACAAGGCTTGGAAGGATTTCCTTTCTTTTCAAGCACACCGAAGAAATTTGGCATTGTTCCTCATCCTCCATGAGAATCTTCACAGAATTGTTGGACTCAGGAACCAAATTTCTGAAAATCTCATTGTTTGTAAAATGTGTGTGACATTCAAAAACGCAAGGGCATATTTGAAAGCACAGAGAAAATGGTCTCCATCTCAGAGTGATGTTGTGCTCTCTTACATACGGCGTCTCAAAATCCGTATATATTATCCAGTTCATTTGTTGGGGGCACTGAACATCTTTCACACTGAAATTCAAATTTCAGATTAGTTACCGGGGGCCACATTTCATTGATGGGTGGGGTAAAAGAGGCAGGGTCAGAAGATACCCCCTGGCATATTTTAGCTTAAATCTCTTCCTGCCAGTAATGAAGTCTTCAAAGAGGCATTTCAGTCTTTTAGAATGGAGGGGGGATGTGCAAAATACAGGGAAACTGAAAATGATTGGTGGTCATGGGAGAAGGGGATGTAGCCATTTTGAGAATGTCGATTGGGACCCCAATTGGGCTGCATTTGGCCCACAGACCTGAGGTTCAGTTCCCATCATTTAAATGAAGCAACCCAATACAATGTGTACAGATCAAGTTTCTCCGCAGAAATTAAAAGGAGACAGTGGATTAAATCTTCCAACATTCTCCAAAGATTGAGCTTGGATATGCTATATGAGTCTTTTCTCATGCCTTTTCTTGCCCACTAATCTCCTCTGCCCCTCAGCTGACTGTCCAGTTCCTACAACAGTCTTTGTTAAAATATTCTGAATCCCCCCGCCCCTCCAAGTCTAGCTTCCGATTAAAGTAGTGGTAGCCAACACTTGGGGAACATGGGCTAGTTCGGTGTGATGATGAGAGTGGACTGGGACCCAGGCAATCCAGGTTCTAGTCCCACTGAGCCATGAAGCTCACTGGATGATTTCTGTTCACTCTCTCTCAGCCTAACCTACCTCACCAACTTGGAGCCATCTTGGGTTTCTCACAAGAAGAAAAAAGGAGAGGTAGAAGTGCAATGCAATAGTAATAATGTACACAACAAGAGGTATTTCATTCCCGCTTTCTCCATAGGCTGAATGGTCTACCATATTGGGACTAGATTTGAACAGTGCTGGAAATGCAGGCATAATTAGTCTTATCTCTCTCATTGGCCCTCAGTCCCTTTGGCTCTTGCCTAGGCACAGCACAAACCTGTGTGAACCTGGGCCATTTCTGGATCCATGCATTAAAGCAACCTTCTTCAGTCTGGTGCTTTCTACCTGCATTGGAAGACAACTCTCAACATTCCCAGTGGCCCTGCTGTCTGGGGACAATGAGAGTTGTCATTCAGCAAATCTTAAGGGCACCAGATTGGGGAAGTCTAATTTAAAGCATGGAAAGAGCAGTGAAAATATATGCAGGCAGGTTTATTTGTGCACACCTTTCTTCTATGCCATTTGCTCTGTACTCCTAGCCTGTTAACATTCCCAGCCACTGTTTACAGGCTTAAGTGATGGAAAAAGAAGAGCAGATTTTGTGCTAGATAACTTGGGGAGGCTGTGGAGGAGCAGTGGTGAGGCCATCCACTGACCCTAGTTTTCCAGCCTTTCTCTAGCTCTCAGAGTTGTTTCTTTAGCATTTGAGATCTCCTAGGGAACCCCGACCCTTTCCAGTGAGAGTCTGTTGCTCTGTGAAGCTTGAAACTCCCACTGTAGCATCTGGATCATTCTAGGGAGAAAGCGAATCTGATTCCAAACTGTCTTGTGACTCAGACATGAGCGAAACCAAAACAAATCACACATGAAGACAAGAGAGTCTTTCTTTCCATGCCTGCAGGTACAGGTAAGCACATGCCCGCAGATCAGACCCATGCCTCACCTGTAGCAAGTCTTCGGTCAAATATTCAGCTGTTTCTTGGGTTCTAGGGAAGAAGGAGCAGGAGGGAAAAAAGGAGTCACAGATACATACTAGACACATGAATTATATGTTTTAGCATCTTTGTGGCTGCAGCGGTGAGGGGTGAGGATTCAGAACAAAGCTAATTCAGGGTAGTGGCTAATGCCTTTGGGTGTCAAGCCCCATTTATTTTATCTCCATATGATTAGGCATAAAGGAGGTGCTGCATCTTATTAAAACAGTATATTTTCATAGTTTTAAACAGATCAACCCTGACAAGTAGGGAAAATTTATTTCTACACCACCCAATAACCAAAAGGCTCTGTCTCTTTATGTCTGTCTTACTTGCATATCTTATTTATTATACTTATGTCCTTCCTTTCTTCTGAAGAGCTGAAGGCATTGTATGTATATGTCGAGTATCCTACTTTTCCCTCATATACCTGGAAAAAAAAGAATTATTGACTCAAGAGCACCCAGGGAGCTTTGTGGTTGACTGGTAAATATGGATCCAGTGCTTCATTTTCAGAATCCAGCACTCTGCACACTACCTGTTTATTATGTGCACAGATATTTTGCAAGTGCATGTGGACATGGGGCATCCAACTAGGTCTGGGAGGACATTTGCCTCACCACTCCATTGTCCACGATCACTAGAAGTAAAGGTACAGGGGCTCTGATGATTTCTGTTGTGTCTAATCCCCTTGGCTTTCTGGTTGGCTTTCTAGTTGGCTGGCCATCTCTGTTTCACCTTCTGCGGTGGCTCCAAATCTTTCTGCCTGGGTGGTGATTATTTCAGAAAGCAAATGCCCTCCTCTCCCCTGTCCATACATCTATTTTGTTAAAGGGTGCCCTTAGGAGAGAAGTCCCTTAGATGTACACATACATATACATTTTGGAGCACATGTAAATCAGCATGCACTAATTTGTGCGCTACTTTTTTGTCTGTGGGCCTGAGGCCTGAATCTTTTCAGTACTTAGCATCACGCCTGAGATTATGCTAATTTCTTGTTATTAAGGCTTTCACAACTTAATCCATCTAATCTAGGGCTCACAATCATTTTGCATTACTGGTCATCTCTGAAATTTCGAGAATGTTGTGATCACTTATAAAAATGGCTGCCATGGAGTGAGGGGCTAGATAATTCATATAATACTTGCTATGATGGGCATACCAAATAATAAAAACTGGATGTTCCAGAAGGAAAACTGGTGAAATTACAAGAAAATAACTTTCACAAGAAATTAAGTATAAGGCAGAGGTTGGAGTCAAACTCTAAAGCACAAAACACCCCATTGAATCCACATATAGATGAAGCTGGAGGGCAGCATTTTGCAGTATGACAACCTCGCAGTTAAAATATATATATTTAAAATCTTAATAAAATTAAAATTGGAGGAACGAGGAACCAAAAATGGTATGTGTATACACATTAGTGCCCATGAGCACCATGTTGAAACCCACGGAAAATATAAACATATATACACAAATCTGTAACTATTTATTGATGTTCGTACCATATAATTAGTCTCCTCATGAAAAGGAGTTTGTTCCCTGCTGGAACAATGCACCCATTGTCTATTCAGCATTTTTAAAAGATGAAAGGGCATGATGGATCATGATTTGGTTGCATATGATCTTATGACAAGAGAAAGTATTTTCAAATAAAAACTGGTGTATTTAGCTGAAAACTAATATAGGAAGGTAGGATGCAATAAGCAAAAGCATCAGAGATTCTTGCAGTCAGACCCAAGATGTTTTCAGATGGATGGCGTTTACGGCTAATGAATCACAGATTAACCCACTATAAGCTACAAGCAGAATTGCAATTGACTTTCCACACTATGAGTGGTATAGTGTGTTTTCTTTCAGTATTTCCCACTTTGTTCTGTCCACACTGATACTCTTAGTGTTATTCTTTTGTCTATTTTTAAAAGAGTCATCACTTTAATGGAGATACTACGTTATCAAGTAGCTGAACCTATTACAGGTTAGCATTTTCTCTATCGCCATTGCACTGGATGCTATTTAATGACAGCATCTAGCTGGCCATAGGATTGCTCAGAGTCCCAGCTGCTTGGCCATCACAGCTAGGGATGTGCCCTTGGATCCCATTTTCTGACCCTGCACCGGCCACAGACAGAAGCATGCTGGCTGAGTCTCCAAGGTCACAAGAGCAATCTTGCAGAAGAACTGTTGAAACTGCTCCTGCAAGTGGGGAGGGAAGGAGACGTGCCACCAAGCTACCTTGAACCTTGGTGGCATGCCAGCTCCCTTTTCTCCCACTTGAAGGTACTACTCTTAGATGTTTAAGAGATCCATGGGACTCAGGAGTACATAGTTGCCCCTTGCATCTGCACACCTTTCACCCTCCATTGGATGTCTGTAAGCCTCCACGTTTAGAGGGTTATGGACATCTCAGCTGGGTTGTACACTAAATCTAGTAATGCCACTTAAATTACTTACAACACTGTAATACACCCACCCACCCACTAGTAGATATATATGGGGTGGGGGGAAATATTTCCCCACCATTTCAAGAAGGTGATAAGTGGTGGTGATCAGACAGGTCTTTTAAAAGGTTTTTAATTAGCATTGTAGGGATATAGAGCTATATCCCTATAAACTAATAATATATCTTTCGAGTCATGACTACTTTCCTCAATTTTTAGAAATGCATACTGTGCTGTGTAGGAGGGGTAAGGAACCATACTGGGTCCAGAGGCACAGCAGCCCTCTTAGTTTATCTCCCTGATTGACCTCCCTGACCAGTGAGCCTTCACGTGGTTACCCACAAAAGCAGCACACAATGAAAAGGAGTAGCTTAAAGCATAGTCTGCCTCATCAATCAATCAATGCTAGGATGGCTGAAATGCTTCTGCTCTCCTTCCCGAGTGTCATCTTTGAACTGGAATTTGGATTAACCCTTCAGAGAGAGCCTGGCCATGAAACCTTCAGCCCACAAGCTTCTTCCACTATTATCTCCCATTAGCTATTGGTGATAAGAGAAATTTTCAAAACATCAGATACCCTCATTTCCAGACACTGGACTGAACTGTGTGCTTGGCAGGTGCTGGGAAAATCCAACTAAATCTTTGTGGAGAAAAGTTACTTATGTGTGCCTTTCTGATAGAAAATCAAACTGCAGTGTCCCTCTTGCCCAGAACTTTTGGTCAAATTTCACACACCTGGGAAAAACAGGCATCCCTGGAGGCTCCATTATTCATGCATTTCCTCGAAGAATCAGACAAGCCCTTGGGGAAACTACTCCTTTTCCAGTGTAAAAAATACCCAGGCAGCCAACCCTTGTCTTAAAGAATTCTGTATCTCTGACTGAAAAACCTGCAATATTTTAAACCCATAAGATTTCTGTAACTCCTGATTGTTTTATCTGTAATGAATTTATAATGATTCCTCAATGATTCTGTGTTATTCCCCATTGTCCCTGCCCTCTCACCCATTCAGAATCCCATCACTGCCTTGAAACTGTGTACACAACTCACAACTTATAAAAAACTCTGTGCTCTGGAAGCGTGTAGGTGGTTGGCGTACCTCTACCTGGCAGCACTGTTATAAGTTTCGTCTCTGCAGAGGGGGCTTTTCTGGGTGTTCTCACCAATAAAACTGCCGAGGTTTGTGAGGAAGACATCTTCCTGTGGCTCTGAGTGTACATTCTCCCGGGCTGCTCAGCTGGGATTTCCTGACACAGGCACGCGCATCACTGCACAAGGGCATATTTCTGAGTAGGATGCTGCATGTGCTTGGTGGAGTAGTGTCCAAATGACTAAGACATACCGTATTTTTCTGTGTATAAAATGATACTTTTTCTTTAAAATATTTACCTAAAAGTGGAGGGGCATCTTATAACGGGGGGCCGAGAGGAGAACCGCGGGCGTGCTTGTGTGTGGGGGAGACTGGTGCGATCACTGGTGCACTCGGGGGGGGGGAGGTTGGCGTGATCGTGGGCACGTGCGCGGGGAGGTGGCAGGTGTGTGGGCACGTGTGCGGCAGCAGCTTGCTCCCTCAGAGATCGGTAAGAAAAGTGGGGGGCACCCTATACATGGGGGCATCTTATGGATGGAAAAATACGGTACATCTGGCCACTGCCACTTCACCTTTGGCCTTTCCCACCACTGGAATGCAGCCACCCAGAGCTTCTCTGAAGTGGAATTCAGTCCTTGAGGATGCATTCAAACAGAGGACTCTCCCTTCAGGTAGGACTGGGCATACTTGTTCAACCTCATCTTTCCTGTAGTTCAGGTTCTTTTCCTTTCAGGGTCAGGGATGTATCTCTTTCCGGATAAAGATGATGCATCCTCAGCACGAAAGCTGCTCTAAGAAGCCATGGTTTGCTAAGCACAAATTACGCATAAAAGGAAGCTGTAGTTTTTCAGGTTGTGAATCTGGGTCATACAGCCAGACGACAGAGGTGACAGGCAGAAGTTAATGAAAAGAAATGAAATGAAAAGAAAAAAACAGATGCTTAATCTGCTAGTACTACAGGACAGCAAAGGAATCTGGGATATAGGGAGGAAGCAGGTGAAGGGAGTGGGAAACAAACTAGGGATGAAGAAAAGAAACCATGGTTTCTTTGGTTGGCTGCCAGATAAACCTTATGTGGGCCAACAAATAATGAGTTAACTGTGGATTAAAGAAAGCTACGAGTTTGTGTGTGAACCAGTTCATATTCATGCATAACAACAACCTATTGGTTTAAAAAATAATAGGTTGTTGGGGACATTCAGGCAGCATGATAAGCTCTTCCAATCGACAACACAACTTATGATCACATTCTTTGTAGGTTGTACAGAATACAGTGGTACTTCGGCTCACGAATACCTCAGTTCACGACCAAATCAGTTCGCAAACAGAAATTTCATAAAAATTTTGCCGCAGGTTGCAGACTCTGCATCAGGTGATGATTGTAAGCATGCGCACACCTTCCCTGCACTGGCACAATCACATTCATGCGGGGGGGGGGGAGATGGCCGCAATTGCGCCCATGTTCCCTGCCCAAGCGCACCCGCGCTTGCCTCCCCCCCACACACCCATCTCCTCCCACCCCCCCTGCATAATCCCTGGGGGGGGGGAGATGGCCGCGATCTTTGTTGTTCTTTGTCACTTTGCTTCAAATTTTTGTGAGTAAAAAAAATAGTTGCAGAACGAATTAGCCTTATTTACATTGACCCATATAGGGAAATTTGACTTGGCTCATGACCAATTAATCCTGGAATGAATTAATTTTGTGAGCCAAGGTACCACCGGAATGCACAAATCTGAGCCACTGGATTGTTTGAGAACGGCAAACCATGGGTTTAGCCCTTATGCAACCCTGCAGTCTGGATTCGCATATCATGCTGCACAGCTGGGCCTTCACCTGCAAAGAAACTGATCTTGGGTTGGGCTGTAAAGAAGCAGAAATGAGTGCACTGCAGGCAGAGTGTCCTGTTTTGAAAACAACAGGTTGTCATTACATGCAAACAGTGCCACTGTATTCTTGAGCCCTTCTGTAGAAAAAAGGGAGTGGAGGAATTTTCTTGGTGGCTTGTCACCAGAAGATTCCTTAAAAATTCTGCACCAGTGCAATGCTAATGCTACAGCAGGTAAGGTTTATAACTCTACAGAATAGTCACTATAAACATTTTGAATATATTTTCTTATCTGGCTAGCAAATAGAAGAGGGAAAGAGCAACATAGAACAATGAAGTCCACCCCTGCAAATTCCACTTAGTGTTCCCCTCTGTAGCTCCTACAGTTCTGATCCCTTTTGTGGCTTTAAGGCCTGGAAACACACAAATCTTTTTATTTAATCCCATTTATTTGTTATATAAATTAAACTATTAATTCATTTAATGGTGTTAATTCTGAACAATGAGATTTTCAGGATTCTGACAGAACCTGCAGAACCCCTCCCTTATTTCTTATAATTAAAAACCACCAAGTTGTATTTTTCAGTAATGTAAAATTAGTCTGTCTCTCTGCATTTTTCCCTTCTTCCTGTTGCTTTTCCGTTCATTAATTTCAAAGCATTTTATCAGATCCCCAAAACTGTGTGCAAAACTCCAAAACTGTCTATAAACATTGCAGTATAGACCTAAACATTCTGTTACCCCATTCAGTATTTGACCAGTGAATGTGGAACAAAATTAGACAAACAGAAGAAGAAATAATTTATCACTTTAAGCATTCAAAGCACATCATGTATGTTATTTCATGATGTTGTTTCAGTTCAAGGACAATCCTATCCATGTTTAGCTGGTAAAAGGACCTACAGCAAGTTGTTGGCATTTTTCTGTCTAATCACACCCTAAACTGTATAAACCATCATTGTGTAAGCTGGCTTGCCCCGATACTGCTGCTGACATGGAGAAAGAGACTTGACTAAAGTCATCATGTGAGTTCAATGCCTGAGAGAAAATTGAATCGGGGACTTCTTTATTAACAGTTGTCTCTTCTGCACTACGATGTGCCCGGTTAGTATGTCAGGGAAAATACACAGGAGGAAAAGAGGTTGTGGAGCAGTGCTGGGACAGCTCTACCTGGAGATATTTGGTCTACCAGAGCCGACACTGCAATTCAGAGCACTGTAACAGGAATTCTTATAAATACAGCCGTAATGCAGCAAGGGGTGGCCGTATTCACGCATTACAACTAGGCCATGGTTTGGTTATCATGAACAGATTTCACAGAGCGCAGGCCCCCTGGGTGTCTAGCACTGCTAGCTCTGCCAGCTGGTTGCAGTGAAAAGCAAAGTGTTGTGGCACCTTGGAAACTAGTAAAGTACTATCTCCGTGCTATGCATGGACAGGAAACTATTAACTGAGGGCCAGAATTATTTCTGTAATAGCAGTATGGGATGAAGAAACTAGAAGGAACCACTGTGACAATAGATATAGGAGGTGATTCAAAAATAGTTTTATGTTTGGCATATATCACTTGTGAATGCTGTCAAACGTGTCTGGAAAGAAGATGAGAGATCTGTACCTCTTAAGGTTCTTAATTTTTTAAAAGTGCAATTTGATAATTCTAATTTAATAATAAAAAACACACCGTTTTTTAGGATTTTTAAAAGGATTATATTTGTACAAGGTAGAGCTACATGGGGATGTTACCTGGGATTTACTATAACCCCAATGTAACCCCCCCCCTGCAATTATTATTACTATTTATTTGCTCAGCTGCATGGTGCATATTTAATGGGTACAACCATTCCTAACATGGAGCAGACCAGGTTTCACGTTCCTATTATGCACTTAGCATAGATGTAGAGCCTGCCAAAAAGAAATGGCAGCAACATCTGAGCACCACAAACCTGGCCGAATACAGAGAAATGTACAGAGACTGCTGCCTGATTGGCTGAATCTATTTCACATTATCTTTTTTCTAATCTTACATTCTGTTTATGAAGTTTGTTAATCGTTGCTAAAGTCTTATCAAAAAATGAATTGAACAAAATTCTCGCCTACTCTAAACCTAGAACTTACTTTTCAGTAGACACATTGCTTGTGTGTGTGCGCCACACTGTTGATTGCTGGCCTCATCCTTAGCCAGCCTGGTGCCCTACAGATGAGTTAGATTACAATTCCCAGCAACCCCCAACCAGCTTAACTGGGAGTTGTAGTCCATGATATTTGGAAGGCTGAATCACATCAACACGGAGCTGCTAAGCGTGTTTTCACAAGGCTTTACATCATTCCGATATGCCGCTCACTCAACCATCAATGAGAGAAATGCTTCATTTTCTCTATTTCCTTTAATTAGGTTCTGACAGAGCCCAGTAGCCTTGTCAGATTCTCAAATACAGGCTGTCAAGGACTACCATGCCTGACGGCAGTACGGTGGCTTCAGTACCAGTGGCTGCCTCTCTGGGTGCAGAGAGCCATATCGTGGCACTTGTGCCTTATTTGTGAGTTTCAAAATGCTCAAGCTTGTGCACACTAATTCAAGCATGATTTAAAGGCTGCTTGTATCCTGAGAACAGCCCTATTTGTGAAAAGGGATGTAGGGACACAATAGAGGAGGGTATTTGATTTTAGAAGAAAACCTCAGGCAGAAAGCAAGTGGGGGGGGGGGGAGCAGGAGGTAAAGCACCTGGGCAAAAAGCCAGGTGGACCAGAGGCAGCCTACAACATCAGGGCCCCTGTAACCTTTCAGCAAGTGCCCATGGACAGCAAGGTGGAGGAGCAGAAGGTCTCCTTAGCATGAGTTCTGGCTGGGCCCTTGGGCTGATTCAGCAGGGCTCTTCATATGTTCTTATGTAACATATGAGGAAGGTATTGGGATTAGTTGTTCTGATTGCTCCAGTCATTGTGGGGAGGTATTGCTGCTTAGGAGGGAAATTTCTCAGAGTGGCTTGGATCCACTAAGTAAGCAGTACTTCGGCCCACTGAGCTCAGAGGGCTATGCTCAGTGAGTCCTGCTTAAGAGTTGGACACTGGATGCAACCCAGTAGAACCAACCTTGGATCCAACCCACAGGCTGCGTTCACTTTATGAGCTACTTCCTGCTGCCTCACTCATGCAGAGGACGGTTAAGATCGAAAACGTTTTCTAGTCTGTGTAGCTTTTTCCATGCAGCAACTGATTCAGATGTCTGTCACTTGTGAAAATGACTTAGGTGAGCTGCTGCTCTCTTCCTTCTGTGAAAGTTAATCCTGGAGCAAGATGAGTAACATTTCCTGAAGCATCACAACAGGGAATACAGGAAAAGCAGCTCTGCAGCACCTAAGAGAAGAACCTGGCCCAGCCCTGCTGTTGATGTCACCCCTGCTTGCAAAAAAAGAACAAGCAGGCGACTTTAAGCACTCAACCAGGGAGAAAGTGATGAATTTTTAGAAAAAGAACAGAAATTGAATTTGCAGCTCAAAGACAGACTCTTTCCCTCCCATCAGACCTTCTTTAGATGATCTAGGGGAGTACATTTATGCATTTGTGTGTGTGAGGTGGCAGAGTGGGGTGGGGGGTGGGGATGGGATGGGATGTGACACCAGAGTTCAAATTCCATCTGCAGTGGTTCCAGAGCAACCTGAAGACACAAGGAGAAACAGCCAACCCTCAAGCCGAGGCTACATTAAAAGTTTTCCCAAACAAATCACGTTATGGGGCTTTATAAAGAATAACTATAACCGTACATGGAAACACTTTCAAACACTTAAAGACAGACTTTCCTAAGTTGTCAACTACCAGATGTGGTGGGCTACAACTTCCATCATCCCCAACCAACTTGGGCCATAGTAGTCCAATATGTCTGGAGGCCACTAGTATGGGGAAGGCTACAGCATTTATAAAATTATGGTATTATATTCCCAGACACAACATGTCTATATTTATATTACTCTTGAGCAAAGATGAGCCTTTTCCAATCCTCCAATTCTTCTTTTCTGTTTTACAGGTTTCACTTGCTCTGCTTTAACTAAAATGAAAAGAAGCAACAACTACTTGATCTTTTCCTTATGAAATTATAGTGAAAGGGTTCCAACTTGGTAGTGCCACATCTTGCATCCTCAATGCCCAGTTTAGACCTAATGTCCAGATTTTGAAAATCTCAGATATACTTGTACTCCATTACCAGCAGCACAGCAAAGTAAAATGTTTTAGGGCACAGTTTTATGCATATATACAGAGAAGAGCAATGGCTGGTTGGGACATACTAGGAGTTATAATCCCTTTTTCTGTCTAATGTGCATAGGAGTGCTCCTTTAAAGTATTAGTTGTTCATTAATACAACTCCTTTAAATGCCCAAGGGAGTTATAAAACAGCACATTTATATGCCTTAAAAAAGCCCAAAACATGGCTGCATGAATTGCTGCAATTTTACACAAGAAGAAGATGCATTACTGTATGCACAGAAATCATCTGAAAATTACTGTCCATCATTGTCAAAATAGGCTGGAAAGTGTATGGATAATCTTAAAAATTGGAGGATTTGCTGAGTTAGCTAAAGGAATCATGGTTTTTTTCCCCACAAATTTGTATCCCAGGTAGCTCAGAGGGGTTTGACTCACTTCATAATTATAAGCAGTGAACGAATCCAGAATGCACAGTCAGGCCAAGGCCGCTGTGGGTGAGCAAGGACTTGAACTCTAATCTCCACAGATGAAATCCCACACTCTAACCATGACGCCAACATTTCTGATCCAGGTAGCCTCCAGGTATTTTGGACTACAAATCCCAGCATTCCAGATCATTGACCATGTATACTGAAACTAATGGGAGCTGAAATCCAAAAGGGCCTCAGGCTGGGTAAGGCTGCCACTATACCACATTGGACAGGGGCTTTATTCATCCACTGAGCTTCCTTGCACTAATTTCTTACACAAGTCAAATAAAATTATGTATAGTTGTAAAACTATAAGTTTATGTTAAAAACACCACTGCAGAGGTGGCACAGTTCTTATCCCAAAGGCACAGTGCATGTGCCAGGTTCAAAGGAATGCAAAAGCACTGAACTGTTGTGGTTTCCTCCCACACATGTGCATCCTGAAGTGTGGTCAATTCTTCTTGCACACCTGACTGAATAATACAGACAACTGGCTTATCAAATGCCTACAGGCTCAGCTAGTTAATGACCATCTTTTAGGCCAACCTGCCCACACCTGGTGCCCTCTGGATGTGTTGGAATTCCGCTCGCATCAGCTCCAGCCAGCATGGCCAATGATCAGGCATGCAGGGTGTTTAGTCCAAAACATTTAAGAGGGCAGCAGATTTGTTACATGGTCATTTAGTGGTGGTTCAGTGAGGTGGCTGTGGAAGTGGTGAGCCTTAGCTGGGTGGGAAAGTCCAGTCAGTTGTACAAGCGGCTGCTTAAAAGCCTGTATGCCAATATGGAAGCATGGAAAGAAGGCCGTCTGAAGTCACTCAGATGAGATGTGTGCAGAGGTGGAGTGCAGGAACCGGAGAAGAACTCCTTGATGCACTTAGAACTGCCCCAGCATCAAGTTTCATAGCAGCTGCCACCCGCCTAAAACATTACCTAAATCCAGAGAATGATTTTGGGAAAGTTCTAAAGTGCTGCTGACACCTCAAGGGAAAGTAAGGTGGCAAGCCTGCAAATTTGGTCAAGCGGGTAGTCCTTACCGTCCACTGGTGCCAGGATAACTGAGCTGCTGCCGCATCCGGTTAAACTGTCTCTTCATCATCTTGAAGGAAGGATGAAATAGTCCCACTCCAAAGTCCAAACTAACCGGGCTGTTTTTCCTCCCCCTCCTGTCCTCTTAGCACAAACCAGTAGCACTTGCAATCATCGGTCCGTTCCCTCTTCTCTTCCACAACAGACTGGTTCCTGTCACTTCTCTGTCATTTTCTAGCCTGTCCTCTCCTTTTTTCCTTCTACCCCTCCCTCTCTTTTTTGTGGCTTCACATCTCTCCTCCCATCTCTACTTCCCCTTACTTCTGAGCAATCACCTCTGCTTCCCCTTGGACCAATGTCCTTCACTCCACTGGGCTCCTTCTCCTGTTGTCCTGCTAAGTTCTTAGCTCCTTCTCTTCTCTGCCGCTTTCTCTTCCCAGCAATACCTTTCCTTGATCCTGATCAGGTAAGAGCTGCTGCTGCTGCTCTCAATTCTTGTCACCACCCATCAAAGAAAAAAAATTGCAAAGAGTATAAATAACTTCAGCCAAGCCTTAAAGGGGAAATATTATTACAGCAAACATGCAGTCAGGAAGAACAAGCTTCTGCTGCAAGAGCTCACGCTGCAGTACTTCCTACTTTCTTTCTGCTACGCTTGAGGGGGTTGTGTCACTTTAGCGCAGTTTGAGGCAGTTTGAGGTTTGAGTGAGGAAAACCATTGTCTGATAAGCAGCACAATACACAAGGGCGGGTACATAGTTTGTGTGGCAGAGTCCTAAATAGGGTCTCCTGCTGGACCAATCATAATTAATGGTAATCAAAGTAAACATTTTTTAAAACTTCCTTGGGCAGTAAAGTTTGTGGCTTCTGAAAGCTCCTATAGCTTTGGGCACCACACAGTACAAGGCACCAGCTTTCTCCAACTCAGCCCTGACTCAGAGCATCCCTGGTTGCCTGGGGCTTATGGGAAGGGATCAAGTTGGGAAAGGTTGAAATGTACAGTTATACAGATGTTGCCCTCCACTGAACGCTCAGATTGCATCCTGTCCACACAATACTACAGCCCAGCCCCCAAAGCTGTGCATCCTTACTTAAACAAAGGAAAAACCATCCCAAAGCACATCTCTGCACCAAAGAAATGCAACTTCTAAACTGTGAAAACAATATTAAGTTATTTAGTGAGGCATATTGAAGCTCTCTTGTTTGCCACTAGCCCGTCCTATTCAGCTTTCAGTTTTGACTTTTGAGATTTCACCATGCACATGCCTCCTGATCATGGGGTCTAGACACTTGCTTCTTTTGCGTTTCAAAAAAGAATTGAATACCACACGTAACATCAAATTCCATACTTGCTTGCATATTCATGTGGAACTGTACAGCTCTATACAATTTCATAACCCTCCATGTTCTTCTGTCTTTACATCCTAATCCTACAAATCTGGGGTTAACCTGAACCCAAATCATTTGTAGATGGACTAATGGTCAGACCTGGTAAAAAGCAACTTCTCAAATTCCTAAGAAATAAATTTCTCCTGATGCCTTTGTTACCCAGCTTTCTCAAGTTAGTCTCCCAACATGGATTCTTCAAATTCAGAGGCGGCAGTGGAGGGGTTGATGTGGGCAGGTGACTTCACAGTTTTAAGGAGGCTTCCGAGTGTGAAAACCAGCCCAGCTTGGAAAGTTTTTCTTAGTCTGCTGGAGAAGGAAAAGGTGGGGAAAGACCTGCCTCTAGCAACTCATTCTTGGGTTTAATGGTTTCCCTGCAAGTGTTCCGTTCCACGTGTGGAATTAGAAATGTGTTGAAAGATTCTCTCCCATAAATATTAAAACTTAGGGTCATGTAATAACAAAGCTGATTAGCAATAATAGCCATGGTTAACCACCATGGGTTCCTCCCAAGAGGAAAGAAGGTGGCATATGAATCTAATGTAATAATCATATCACAATAATAGCAATGACAGGTGAAAGAAACATACTCATACAGTGAATCAGAAACTCTTGAAACACATTGCTACAAGATGTGGTAATGGCCCCAGGCAAAATAGCACTTAAAAATGACACAAATGAATGGAGAATCGGTCTGTCAGAAGCAATCCAGCACGACAGTTAAATGTAGTTTGGGGCACAGAAACAGCATCCTGGCCATGAAGAACAGCAAGTGGCTGCCTCCCTTGCGCCCTGCTTTGCGAGGCATCTGGCTCAGGGTTTTCGGCTTGAGATGCTCATCTGATCCGGCCAGCCTATTCATATGACTGAACACCACAGAACGCTGCCAGCCAGCATGAGCAGAACAACCACCGTGGTTCGCCTGCCTCAAAAGTTTTCTTATTCTTCAACAAAAAGCAAAGGTAGCTGTGCCAGCTGTAAGAAAAATGCTAAAATCGGTATTCAGGTAATATCTATAGGAGGCCAAGTCAAAGGTCTTGAATGTCAAATGTGAAATGCTTTTGAAAGTATGTAGAATTTTGGTCACCTTTGAGCTGTCCTTTGACAGCACACCTCTGACTTTGCCTTTTCACTTGAGGCAGTTCATGTGGGCATTGTGAGTTCAAACAATAATTGTGTATTGTTAGAGTTATGCACACAAGTGTATGATTCAGCTTTCTGTGTTACCCTTCCAAAACATGCAGATACCTTCCCTACATGCTGCTGGACGTGCACCCCAGAGGAAACCAAGTAGCTGTTGTGCTCCACCCCTCCGCCCCGGTCTGTCTATTGAAGGCAATCTTCTAATAACAGCCATTTGAAATTCGCTTTCTTTAGAGAAACCACTTAGGCAAAGCACTATGGGACAGAGGAAACACTATATTGAGCAGCGGGAGAATTAAACCAAAAGTAGAGTGAGGAAGTGGTCAGGATATGCAGATGAAGAGATAACGTCTATAAATGAAAATGAGAAATAAGGAGAAAATGTATCTTTCGTTAAACGGGTCTTACCCTCATTTAAGGATGTTTGGGGTTGCATTAGGTATGTTTTCTGAATAAATGACAGTCTAAGAATTCCGCACTCCAAATTGTCCAACAAAATTCTACACATTAAAACAATATTCAAATGTATTAATTTGTGTAACTCCAGTTGCAGCTACTGCATTACCTTCTGGTCTAGGGTACTTTAAGCTTTTTCACATGCTATACTCCACATGCAGGACACCCTGACAGGAGCAATGGAGAGGCTGGGTGCACTGTGTGGGAAATTTTGTAAAAGGGGGAGTGGCAAATTGCTGCTCCTTCCCACCCAAGGGAGGCTTGAACAAAAGCAGTTTCTGGGTCCTAATGCCTGATCAGCAATTCTACCAATTCCAATGACTGCTGCTCTGGTCATACCTTTTTGCATGTCTTCTCACAGGAATGAAATCCATGGCTGTAAGTAAGCAGCACAGGTTCCATCCTCCTCTGTTCCTAGAGTCCCAAGAGGCACAGTAAGAACCTACTGTTAAGTTTTTCCCCCCTTGGGAAACATCAAGCTTTATTTACTTTGGTCAGAGCCGTTCATCAAGACAGAGGGTACAAGCTCCTCTAAAAGGAGTTAAAAGTTAAGCTAGTTAATGTCTCTCATTGCATGACTCCCATTCATGTTAACAAAATGCGCAGAGTTCATTTATCACTGGGGAATGTGTCCACCATCTCACAAGCTCAGTGTAGATCAAGAGACTGTCTGTGTGTTACTTCCTGCCAGTGCTGTAATGTGGTATAGTAAGTACATGCTATTTGTTCCTTGCATGGAGGAGCCATGTGGATTGTTTTCAACTTTCTTTTTGAAAGCCAACAGCACTTTTTTAAGGCAGCTTTTTCTAACCTAGTGCCCTCCAGGTGTGTTGGGCTGGCTGAGGAGGGTAGGGATCCAACACATATAGAGGGAACCAGGCTGGGGAAGGCAGTATTAAGGTATGGAAAAGACTTATCTGATTGCAGAGGACTCAGCTGGACAATAATTAAGACCCGATGGTCCTGGGGAGCATTTCAGGATATGGAACATGAGAGGGAAGCTCACAACAGACTGCAGCAGAATTGCAATTCCTTTGAATGGAGGGAATTTTCAAGGCAGGCATCAGCTTCAAGGCAATCTGGGGATGGGAACAATATTAAGTCCCCAAATAAGGCAATGAATGCTGCAGAGGCCCCTGTGAAGAAGGGTGGGAATCAGCGACAAGAGGAAGTGCGAGCTATCAACATGCACACAACAAACCTAGCCACAAACAAGCTGAGAGTGTGAATGCACATTAAACCTCCCCGCAAATAGAAGCATGAGGTGACATTTTCCAGGCATAGTTCTTTGGTTAGCATTTGTAGCACCTTGCTGCCTCCACCAATTTAGAAATACTTTGCTCTGGCCATTGTAGAGATCATTCCATCATTTATACCTAACATGAAGAGTGTGTGTGTATGGGAGGGCGACAACTGTGGTTGGCATAGTCACATCTGAACAGCACAAGGAAAGTTCTGGCACAGAAACAGGAACTGAGAGAGAGGAACAGAAGCAGGATAACTGGAAATGGCTTTAAACGGCCTCCTTTGAGCCAAACGGTGAACTGCACAACATCGCAAAGAAAATGGTCTATTTCTCCATCTGGGAGATAAACAGGATTAGCATTTGGGGATTATGAAGTATGCCCCAATTTTCACATCACTCTCCAGGGTAAATGACATGGGCCACTTACAGGTGTGAAACTATGGCCAAGCTGCCCTATATATTTCATGATCTCACTGGACAAGTCCAGAAATGGGTACAGGTGTAGATTTTAAGCAACTCAAGAATCTCAGTGTTCAATGATTGTAAGCACCCTTCTAGCTCTTGAGTGCACATTTTAAATCTTGCAGACAATGCCACCCACTGGTGGTAGAATGGCAGTGCCCTCACTGTTACAACTAGAGGAGACAGTAAAAACTGGGATGAGGGAGGATTTTTGTTAAGCACAGAGTATACATGCTACGAATTGCACCTGAGAGGGTGATGGTCAGAACAGGTTATGGAGTTCATACTGGTCACGCTCTGAATATTTCTCTTCTTGGTCCCAAATAAAGAGTTCAATGAGCCATCTAATTTCCAGAGGAAGTTTGTACGTTACCAGTCAAGGAAAGACAGAGGCATACGTGACAGAAATCAGTGGGGCACAAGAATACAATTCAGCATAGTGCCCTTTGGGCCTTTCAACTGATGCCAATGTTTAAGAGGCACTTCAGGGAAGAAATTGATTTATTTCCCAGTAATACAGCAGATTTCACACAGTCTATTTTAAAGTTCTTTACCATGTGCAGAATATGCACTCATATATATAAATATGTACAAGTCTGTTTCAAGAACCAAACTGAACCGAATCTAAAGAGAGTAAGGAGGCAAATATCACCCTGAAAGAGACCAGAAAGTAAAAGCATCCAGTCATAGCAGAACCCCATATCAGAAAGGCCTCCCCACCAAAACCAGAATATTACTGTCTGAAACAAGTGCACAACCCACTTGGGTAAAACATTCTCCACCACAATCTCACCCACTGTTTTTGTCAAGAAAGCTCGATTCCACCTCCCATGGAACAACCCATCAAGCAACTAGGTGAGCTCATGCTACCAGGCATTTCCATGGGTATTTTGCTCAAGAGAATAAGAGACAGCCATATAGACTGCATGCTTCTGGCCCAGAGCTTATGAGCATACTGGCTTGAGAGGAAGAAGAGGGGCCACCCAGATAGGAATGATCTGTAGGGAGGGATGCAAGTATGGCAACCTTTTCTTTTCCTCAGGACCCTCTTCTCAGCACTGCTTTCTGATGGAGACTGAGCTGCTGGAATCCACAGCTATGAGAGGTGTAAGAGTTTCATGTACAGTACAGTGAATTCAGTTCATGAAATGGACCTCTTGTTTGCCTGCACATAGTCTCAGGGTATTGTCAGGTTCCTCCTGTCGGAAAGGGAAAGCATGTGGAAGAATGATCTCAAGACCTCTAATGCAACTCCTTCTTATGTAAGGCATATTAGACTAGGCACACTACCCACTTCCCTTCCTTGCTCATCCTGGCAGCTCAGCCAAACTCTGCTCATTAGTGGCTCAACAAGCACAATGAGCATTAGTCTATGTCTGCTATCCAGCCCTGAAGGGGATCAAGGCAGCCTGAGCAAAAAGTTCCAACTACCCTGTCATTTCAAGGCTCGTTTACTTATGGAATCACAAATGGGCCAGCTGGATCGCCTGTGACCAATCACAAGACACCAATCAAACCTTGAGGAAACAGAGTGAGGGGCATCATTCTGCTTATCAATGTAGCATCAACCTCCCATGTCTGTAGGTTTGCTCATGGAGAGTGTGGAGTGGTGACAGAGCTGACAGGTGGGAAGTTATAAGGGCCAATATAACCTTAGCAGGAAGGGGAGGTCACACAGAAGATCCAAAGAGTCTATTCCCTGGAGTTCAGTTGCTCAGAGCAGCTACAGCTCATTAGAACCACCATTTCATGGAGGAGAAACCGGAGGAGGAAGAGCAGGATGAAGGGAGCAGGCTCAGGGACCAAGTTAGAAGAACAGAAAATAGCACAATCTTTCCTGCCCCAACAACCTGACTACAGGCACCTCTCTCTCCTCTGCCTGCCATTCTTCACCCCACAGCATACTGCCAGCATTTCAGTCCAAGAGCAGAGTTTCAGCTCTAGCCAGCCCTGGAAAGGATCTTGTCCTAAGGGAGGCAGAATCTTTAGAAGTCAGACACAGCAACCAGGCTGCAGCACTAGAGGTTTCCCCATGATTCTGGAGGGGGAAACTCGTCCACGGCGCCCATTTCATTGTAGGTTCGATCTGCCATTGTGAAAGTCAGCTTGTATCGTAGTCTCACTTTCTCCTGATCAAAGGGAAAGATGCACAACAGGTAAGGAGGCAGGGAAGAGAAGATGCGATTTCTTTCTTATGCATGGCTGATTAAAAGGGTTTAGGGGACAAAAGGGTTTGCAGGGCTGCAGCAGTTCTGGGAAGGACACCAGTAGGACAGACCACTGTACTATCTACAGAGGTGTTGTTACCTTTTGTGGGTTAGCAAGCAGAAGGACTTGGGTGATAGCAGTGGGGGGCACAATTGGGTTGAATGCTGGGAGCTCTGTCCCTGATGGTGGCTGCAGCTTCACCTTCATCACCTAAGGAAATGAAAGCATATTGGAGTGATTCAACGACTTAACTGTAAAGTGCTCAATTTGGAGGCTCTCAAGAACCTGTTTCTAAGAAGACAATGAGATCCATCTAGATAGGACTCCTTTCAGGCTTTTTTCTCCTCACTGGAAGAGGACTGACTTGTTTACAGAATAAAGCCACTGATTTATGGACAAAATCTATTACTGCTGCTCCAAAACAGCACCTCCTATAGTCAGAACTTTAATTACTCTAGTAATACACCAACTGTTGGATGTTTGGGTTCACAATTCTAAGGATCTTGTCTTTTTCAGAACCATTTAATCCTAGATTTCAAAAAAATGCACAGCAGAGGTATGAAACCAATCAATACTTTCACTCATCTTGCCCAATCTAGTGCCCTCTAAATGGGTAAGCAAATATAAGCAGTATTCCAACATATCTGGAGGGCATCAGTTTGGGAAATTTTCTGCTATTTTCAGTTCATCAAAAAAGTTTAGAGGATAGGACCCTCACAACTGGTATGCCAGGGATAGCATCAGTCTTCCTAGTACAACTACTAAGTCCCAAAGGAGTAGATATACATAGGAATCAACAGCAGATGATGTATCCTAGTTCAATATATGAATATAAGAAGTTGTCTTATCCAAAATCAGGCCATTGGTCCCCCAGCTCATTGGTATCTAGTCCAATTGGCAGTACTTCCACAATTTCAACCAGATTTTTTTCTTAGTTCTGCTATTTTGGAGGCACCACTTCCTTTTAAATGGAGTCTCCCAGGAGTCAATCTAGGACTCTTTGCATGCAAAGCATGTTCTCTGCCAACAAGCTGAACCTCTTCTTCATCTCTGGTGTTCAAAACAGAAGCGTGAGGGCTGGAAGAAAGGAGCAGAAGGTGTAGTCAAGGGACACTGGTAAGTCTCCTTTAGAAACGGTAGCATCCCTACTGCCGTTCTCTACCTTCTCAAAGTAGCTGGCTAGAATTTTATTGTGTTAGAATATATTTGGCTTGAGTAAAAAGCACTGGGAACCAATTCCTCTGGTGGACAGGGAAGTGAGGTGAACAGGTTATTCTCATTTGTCCCACCATGAAGACATTACCTTGGGGACAGCTGACTGAAAGATGATATTTCTAATGGGCAAGGGGGCTGTGCTGAGCATGGAGATGACCACCACCAGCACATCCGGCCGGTCAGGCAGGGAGTCCTTGGCAAAATGGAAGAGGACACGGAAACCATGCTGGTCATACACAGTCACTGGGAGGATGTTGCCTGGAGCAGAGCAAAGCAAAACAGTAACAGGAGGAGCACAGAACAGGAAAGGATTAGTCCATCCCATGAAGATGATCAGTCATATGTTGGTTAAATGCAAACATATTTGGCATTCAACCTTTACTCTTCTTGATCCCAAATAAACTCAGGAATTCCTTCTAATTTCACCTCTGCATTTTGACACCACTTAATTCAATGTCCCACCCTACTTCAGATATTCAAGGCTGGTAACAAAAAAATAATTAAACACATACATATGGGCAGTGCCATTATATTTCAATCCAAATAGAGAATGATGATGGATGATGATGATGATGATGTATACCCCTGTGAAGTCGCAGTTCAGCATTCGCAGCCTCAATCTTTCACGGAATTTTTCTCCGAGCGAGTCTAAGAATATCTCCTTGCGAGTAAGCCGGTGCCTTGCCGTACAGCGGCTTACTCACAAGGAGATCGTTTCCTCTGAATTTGGGCTCGCTCGGAGAAAACAATTTCTGCATGCGCCTGCCCCTGCCTTGCCACGTGCGCTTGCCTGCCCACCCCCCCCAGCCTGGCCTGCACCTCCCGCTCGCACCGCCTTGGCAACTGGCGCCCATCGCCAGCACCAAATTTGTGGTTTTGCACAATTCGCAGGCGCAAACTGTGAATGTAACCCCCGTGAATTTTGGGGGACTACTGTAATTCCTTCTTCTGAGTCCCTTTGGAACTTAACTTTGACCTAAAAATCCTGGGGCAAATTAAAAGTGTCTTATGACATGGAAAGAAGACATCAAACTGTTTCTAAGAACAGGCTGTTTTGCACACATGGACAACTTGTTAAGATCACATCTGTTCTCTGTATAGATTTGTCATCTGAGTTTAGCACATGGATGGTGCCCTTAAAGTACTCTTTGCTCTTATCCCTGACTGGGATGGGATACAGGACAATCTCTTTAGGCATGTAACCTTATTTACAAGGCCACCATGGAGATGTGACACCTCCACCCCTCTCAGTGCAGCACCTTGCTATGAGGTATGACTAACACTCTAGCAAGGCGGTCCCATCCTGAACCCACCCAGTCAAGGCCAACCCTTTGTGTAATTCAGTAGAGTGGTGCTTGCAGAGTGATTGGCTCCTGACTACTTGAGCAAGAGTGTCAAGCTCCATGCTCCAGGGTATCCTCCAACCTTTGCCCAAACTCACTTGGTTTGATAGATTCCAGAGGCACAGTGACATTCGTTAGTGAGACTTCCAGCTGAGAGGTTGAAGCAGGTGAACCTGCTGGAGGAATGGTGGCTCCAGTGGGTGTTGGCAGCCCTCGAGGGACTGCAGCAGGTACTGAATGCTCCGAGGGGAGGGGTAAAGGGGGAGGAGGGTTTGAAGAGAGCCCTGTGAGGAGGGATGGGGCGCTGTTGCTCACAGATGGGCTAGAAGTGCTCTTGTTTTGGAGATCGCGCAGTGTCAACCGAGGTGGAGGCTGCTTCTCCCTACAAGGTGGCAAAGAGAAACCTGAACTGTAAAGAGAGGGAACAGGAGTACTCACCTCCACTTCACCCTCCTTGGAGTCCCTACTCCCTGCCCATCCCCACCTTGCTTCCTACCATCTGACTTGCTGAGACTCTGGGGGGAGGGACTGTTGCAACAGTGTCTTGCCCAGCAGGTCCAGGTCATCCATACCGCTTGGCGCAGCAGGAGGTGCTGCTGCAGAGAGCCCTGCATCAACTTTCCCCGCTGGGGCTGATGGCACTGAGGGGATGCCAAGCTCAGGGCTGTCAGATGACTGGAATGAAAGGAAGAAAATAAGTAGTAATGCACAGAAAAGCAACCAAACCAGTCAGTAGTCCAGCACCCTCCACTGTGCCAACTTTAGCTAAAAAGCCCAACCACCAACTCTCATTGATGAGGCCACTGAAGAGATGGAAGCTGCAGCCCCTCTACTGTGTCTATGACCTGCTGCACTTTACAACCAAGAATCTAGTCCCTTAATTTGCTTCTTTCTCCCTTTCTCCTTTCCTTCTGTGTCATGTTTAGATTGTAAGCTGTCAGATAGGGACTGCCTTAAGAATTATAAGTCACTTTGGCAGTTTGCTTGGCTCAAGGGTGGAATAAAAATGCTATAATCAAGAAATTAAGTAAAGCCCTTGGTAGAGACATAGCAATGTCACCATCCAATATACAGAATATACACAATTGTTCCAACCACTGTTATCGGTACCCCAGGCTATGGGAGTTGCTAGGTCTTCAAGCCCTAGGGAGGCGAACAGAAAGAGCAGGTGTAAGGAAGGAATTGCAATGACTGCAGGACACGTGGAACCTAAACTGCTTTTCATTAGGATAGGCATAATGGAAAAATGCAACTTGCAACTTTGCAAGTACATAGCAAGCACAGAAATGAGGGATAAACCCCTGAACTTCTTCCTTCATAGAATTTCTTCATTTTGGTTTACTGCAGCTGACTATCAGAATCTAGTTCTCCAACCCGCTGATGTGCTGGGGGAACATCCATGGATTTTTTCAAGGGACCTATATCCTTCACCCATAGGCAAAATCACATTCAGACACACAGCAGAGAAGTGAGCCTACAATCTCCCACCCAAAATCCTTTTCTTTTTTGTCATTTTTTTTTCCTGTATGCCAAGGCGTAGCACTGCCTCAAGAAATACCTTTTAAGTTGCCTAAGGAGACTTTTTGGCTAAAGAATAAAAATGGTATAAATAAATATGTAACTAAATCAAGGTTTTGGCAGAGAGACGGTAATATCACCACCCACTACAATTAATACAGTAAAATCCATGACTATTTCAGATATACTGACAGCACCTGCAAAGGACTGCAAGTCTTCCAGATGCATCCTGAAGAGAATTCATACACTTCTGCACTGCAGAATGGGTTTGCATGGGGCCCACACTACACGCACAACTCAAGGAATTACATGGATTTTGCTACGATTCAACATAAATACATGGGGAAACCGTGTAGCTTTACCAGCAGCAAAGTAGTGAAAAATCAATAAATGCTCTAGCACAGTGGTGGTGAACCTATGGCACATGTGCCACAGCGGGCATGCAGAGCCCTCTTTGTCAGCACGTGAGCCAAGTCGCCCCAGCAGCAGAGCATCGGATAGCAGGGCACACAGGAGCCATGCGCATGCTTGGAAAGGAGTAGAGGCACCAGGAGATGACATCATGAGCTGAGATTCATTAACCGCAACTCGTCTGAGATTTCACACAGCCGGACAGTGCACTGTCAAGGATATATATATTTGCTTGGACTGGCTGTGAGTTATTTTTTCTAAACTAAAAGTTCAGTATTCAGGTTTTATTGTAGTGTTGGCACTTTGCGATAAATAAGTGAGCATTGGGTTGCAGTTTGGGCACTCGGTCTCTAAGAGGTTCGACATCACTGATCTAGCACAAATGGTGCTTCACGCCTTCACCATGATAGTATATTCCCATTTGCCTCCGAGTATCTAAGATGCACTCCACCATTTGACAGAGACTTGGCTTTCCCAGACCTACACTTGTAGGGAATATAAAAGGAGTCTCATATTGCTTTGGCTGCTTGTTCTCCACTCAAAGAGGACTCACCTTCCTCCCACAGAGACAGTTGGAGGAAAAAGAAAGGCTTGGTTCATTTGCAATGAATCTTTGCTATAGTCTGGCTGAAGCTTCAATAATTTTATCCTCCACATCTCCCAGCTGAAGACCCAACATCATGGAGTTCAGACAGAAATTGAGAAGAGCATCACATGTCATAAGATGTCTTCAGAGAAGTAACTTCAACATGGAAATTTGCTGGTAAACCACTCTATAGTACTATCCAGTATAACAGTGGTTCAAAGTAGCTTGTTTCCAGGCTAAATTTACCATATTTGTGCTTTGTAGCACTAAAACAACTAAATTAAGCTGCAGAAATACTAAATTTGGCTATATGGGGACATAGTAGCTACTATGGCTGCAATATTTTTCAAGTAAATATGGGGGTTATTTTGCAGGGGGAGCACCATGAGCTATAGCAGGGAAAAGGGGCTGTATGTTGCCCACCCCAATCTCATGTATGTTTCACAGGACAAATCCAACAAAAAAGAAAATGAATCCAGTTTGGCTGAGGCTGTACACTTTACCTTCTCTTGGCAGTCTTTTTGCCATTCCCAGTATTAATTGCTAGAACCCCACGCAACTCTGAAGACTTTCCACAGGCATCTGGTTAGCCACTGTGTGTGACTGCTGGCCCTTGGTCTGAACCAGCAGTGCTTGTCTTACATTCTTAGGCTCCTTTGAGCACCAGGATTCTCATAGCAATCCAATAACCAATCCCCTTACCTGGAAATTGTTCCAGCCACTGCTATCTGCAGCCTGGGCTGTGGGAGCTGCTGGGTCATTAAGCCCTAGAGAAGGGAAGAGAAAGCGCAAACATGAGGAAGGAGGTGTCATGATGCCAGGGCATGAGGAATGCAAACAGCTTCTAACTTGGATAGGCATAACAGGAAAATGCAGCTTGTAGCTCTGCAAGTATGTTTAAAGCAAAGGAACTGGATAAGACAGAAAAAGATTTAACTACCTCCCCAACAAGATTTACTCCTTCTAATTTAATGTAGATGGCTATCAGGATATAGTTCTCCATTCTGCTGATGAGCCAGAAAAGCTCCATGAGATTTTTCACATACGCTTTGGCCTAAAGCTAAAACACATTCAGGCTCATAGGAAGGGAATGGGTAAACCACCTGTACAAGCACATATTCCAGAATAATTTATCAGCAATATTTTAGAGGTATAGTAATATAAAAAGCAGGATGCAAATGCCTAGTTTTGCATAAACATATGCTAAATGTGTGAGTAAAAATCTATTCTAATTCAAAGTAGGCCTTTTGTGTTAAGAAGTGGATCAGTATATATTTATCTGCGTAATCTTGCATGCAACTTCAGTCACACAGAGATAATTTTGCTTTAGCTCTTGAGAGCATGCCTCAATGCTTTGCCAAGAAAGCAACATCTGTTAGAATACATTTCTTCTCAATACCTCAAACTGTTAAAGAAACACATTTTCACTTGGCCATAGTCCACACAGTAGGCGCTCCAAAGCATTCAGACAGTTAAAATCCAATAATTCATCATGATTGCAAAATACAATCCACAGAAACTTACAAATAGTTACTGTCCCTATAAATAGTTGTCCTTGTGAATAATGGTCTATTCAAATGCTACTTTCTTGGACACAGAGGTCATTCCCATACCTACAAACATAGGCTAGTTTCTGAACTAGCAGTACAGAAGTCTGAGTCTCTAACTGGCCCTCCATACCTGAAATTCTTACATTAATTATGTGAAACCTCTTTGTTATAAAGATTATATCTAAACCTCCATGTGACCAACTGAAACAATACATTTCTCTTACATGAACAACAGTTGCATAACTGAATTCGTGTCCAAAATTCCCCTAAATACCCTGAGTTGACTTGCAGGCAGGCATATTGAAGTTTATGATATACAGCAGGCAGAAGGCCATATTGTGCCACATACTAACTTCTCTCACTGAAAATTCTGGATAATTTTTCCGCTGGTAACTTCATCGGACCATCTTAAAGGGATCAGCCTACCAAAAGAGCTCAGGAACTTTAAGAAAAATAGCAGATCAGCCCAGAATTGAACTGTACCCAGAGAGGGGCTAAGCTTTGAGGGGGAAATGGGTTCTCAGAAAGGTCTGCCACACACTCAAGAAGCTTAAGACACTTTTGCTGAAGACACATTGTTGAGATGACATTGCCTTAAACAAGCCAAGAGATTGAAAAATTAACCAGATTTCTCCAAGATTTTATGACAACAAATAACTTTCTACTTGGTCTGCTCCATCCATACATTGCTTTCATATCAGTCCCTTTCCATTCTGTATTAGTTCAATGCATCTGAGACTCACCTAATGACATGAGTTCATCATCCAGCAGAGACACAAAGCTACTTTGCTCTGGCACAGGAGCTGCTGACCCTCCACCAGAGAAGGTTGGTAAGGCTGGATAGGAGGGGCTTGCAATTGGCATGTCCAGCCCTGATAGATCCAGAAGTGCTGAAGTGCTGCCTATGAGAACAAAGAACGTAAGAATCATGCTGGATGAGACAAAGGGTCCATCTATTCAGCATTCTGTTTGCACAGTGGCCAGTCAGCTGCCCACTGGATCCCATTACCAAGGAATGAATACAACAGCACCCTCTCACTCATGTTTTCAGCAGCAGCTGTACCTAGCAGACTGCCTGTGTTACTGGAGGCTGCGTATAGCTATCAGGAGGAGTAGCCTTTGTTAGTCTTCACCTCCACGATGTCCAATCCCCTCTTAAAGCCTTTCAAATTAGTGGCCATCATCTCATGAAAGTGAATTCCATAATTTTAACTGAGCATTATGTGCAGAAATACTTCCTTTTATCTGTCCCGAGTCTCCCATTGATCAGATTAATGGGATGACCTTGGGATCATACTAAGAGTGACTGCAGGGCAGCAAACCCTGCCACTTAGTAATAAGTTCAGCCATCACACAACTGGTACTATTTCCTTTATTACTACTCTGCTATTAATAAAGTCCTAAGATTTCAGGCTGCCAAGTCATGTTAAAGTGCACTCCCCATCTGCTTAATTGTAAATTTAGATCTAGATACTATAGGAGAGTAACTGAGTAGCCATTTCAGGTTTCTAATTTGGAAAACACTAAGTGTGAATCTCCATCCAGTTTCCTCACCTCGGAGAGGACCAGCCACAGTCTCCCCATTGATCTCCTCCCCTTTTACAATCTGCTTGTATAGGTTGATCACATGTGTTAGGTTGTCATTGGCTTGCAAAATTTCCGCTGCAACAAGGGAAGACAAAGGTTATGAGAGCAAGGCTTCACAAGGTACCTGAACATTCCATTTCTAAAATTAAATGTTCTGCTATAAGAATAGATCATAACAATAAAGGAAATATTCAAGAGCTGTGATTACATTGTTCACTCATAGCTGAAAACATTCAATTATCTTGTTAAGAAATTTGGAATCTTTTGTCTAGGGCTAGCCAGGTCAGTGTTCAGAAGGAACCCAAAGAACAATCCTGCACCTGAACAAAGCTCCATTGAAGTAGATTGTGTTGAAGAGCAGAGGTATGAATGCTTAAATTTGGATGTAGGTAGGAAAGTCGGAGGGCGGGAGAGGTATGTCAGAACTAGAAGAGTCCTGAAGGTCACCTGAAGTATAATAACATGCCCATATACTGTTTACAAATCAACCCAGACATTCATGATTACAGTGAATAAACTAAAGGTATCCTTAAACTCATATAAAAGCTTTGTAACTTGCTTGAATTCGCATCACTGGCTTGATATCCTAAGAACATAACAAAAGTTATGCTGGCTCACCCTAGCAGTCCATGTAGTCCCGCATTCTGCTCACTCTATTGCCAACCAGCTGTCCAAGAGATCCAACAAACAGAATATGAGTGCAATAGCACCCACCTGCCCTTGCTGCCCACCAAGTAGTGCACATAGGCATACAGCCATCAGCACTAGAAGCCATTACTAGTCTTCTCCTCCATGAAATCATCCAATCCCCTTTTAAAATCTTCCAAATTGGTGGCTATCACTACATCTGCTGCTAACAAATTCCATAATGTAGTTATGCCCTCTGCAAAGTGCATCCTTTTATCTGTTCTTAATCTCCCACCAATCAGCTTCATAGGAAGAACCCTGGTTCTAGTATTAGAAAAGGGAAAAAAAATCTCTTGATCCACACCATGCATAATTCTGCATGCTTCAACCATGTCCTCCTTTACTTGCCTTTTTTTCCTAAGCTAAATTATCCCACATACTGCAGCCTTTCCCCAGAGGAGAGCTGCTGCAGTCCCATGATAATTTTAGTTGCCCTTTTTTGTATTTCTTCCATCTCTTGTTAAGTGCAGTGACCAGAACTGTACACAGTATTTTAAGTGAGGTCACACCACAGGTTTGTATAAGTGCAGTATGGTATTGGCAGTTTTATTCAAAATAAATTTTGAATATGCCTAACATGGAGTTTGCCTTTTTCCGAGCACCTGCACACTGGCTTGACAGTTTCATCAAGTTGTCCACCATTACCACAAGATCTCTTCATCAGTCACTGTTAGCTCACATCCACCAGATTATACCTGAAGCTGGGATTTCTTGCCCTAGCATGCATCAATTTATACTTCATTTATGCAAGTGAACTGCATTTGCCATTATGATGTCCATTCTCCTAAGTATAACTTGGTGCCATCACAAACTTGCCCATCCACTGCTCACTCCTAATTCCAGATCATTTATGAGTGGATTGAAAAGTATTGGTCCCAACATATATCCCTGAAGGACCCCACTGTTTACATCCTTTTATTATGTTGTGAGCCGCCCCAAGGCTTTATTGCGATGGGGGCGGCATAGAAATGGTTTAAATAAATAAATAAATAAAATAAATTGACAGAATTTGCCATATATTTCTACTCTCAGCTTTCTGTTCTTTAATCTGTTACTGATCTATAACAGGACTTCTCTTTTTATTCCATGGCTAAGTTTGCTCAGGAAAACTTAGGTGTCTTTGGTGAGGGACTTTGTCAAAAGCCTTTTGTCATCCAAGCAAACAATAAGATCATCTGTCACTATCTTTCTAGACATTCTCAAAGAACTCTAAAGGTTTAGTAAGACAGGACGTACTTTTGCAGAAGCCAGTTTGATTCTTTTTTCAGCAGGGCTTGTCCTTACATATCCTTACTAATTTTATCTTCAATAGCACTTTCAAATAATTTACTCAGAACAGATATGAAGCTAATTGTCCTCTAGTTTCCTGGATCGCCACTGGATTCCTTTTTAAAAGCTGGTGTGTCAGTGGCTGCTCACCAGTTTTCTGGTATTGAGGAATGTGTTAGATTTTTGTAAGAAGGTCAGCAAGTTCACAGTTGAGTTAAGAACTCTAAAATGGATATACTTGGTACTGGTGAGTTATTAATTTTCAGTTTGTTAATAAGGTTGAGAACTACTTCTTTCATTACCACTATCTGCTTTAGAGTTCAGTTTCTGTTTCTGAAAACATTAATTCAGGAACAGGTATTTGTCCTGTACTCTCTGCACTGAAAACAGATGAAATGAAGTCATCTTTTAATTCATTTATCATCCAGTGATCCAACTGTCTTTCTAGCTCATTTCTTGCTTTTAATATGTTTAAGGAATTCTTTATTGACTTGGATGTTATTACCAATATGCTCCTCAAAATGCTTTTTTTGCATATCTTATATCTACTTGCATCTCTTTTGTGCGTGGTCCCTTTTTTTGCCTTACTTAGGCAAGACATGCATTTTCTGAAGGAAGTCTTCTAATAGCCTTCTAGCTTGTTCACTATACTGGTGACCTCTTGGACTTGGTGCTACCTCTCCTAACCTGTGGTATACATACTAAAAGGGATTTAAGCCCCTTGTCTTCCCCTTTCATTTTGTTTTTGCCTTTTACCAAGTCCTCATTGTAGAGGAGTTTCCTTTCTCTCCAGTCCAATGTGACTGTGTTGGATCATTTTGTCAATCTTCTGTTTAAATATATTTTAAATCTGATACCTCTCTGGTTACTGTTTCCAAACGGTTCAACAACATTTACAGCTAGATCCAAGGCAACCTCACCTAAGATTAAATCCAAGATTGCCTCTTCGCCCACTGGCTCCATGACCAGCTGTTCTAGGGCATAGACATTTAGGACGTCAAGAAATGTAATCTCTCTGTCAAACTGGAACATGCATTTATCTGATCAGTGTGGGGGTAGCTGAAGTCAAGCATAATCAAAGCTGGGCTTTATTTTACCTAGTGCCTCATCGTTGTCCTCTGTGTCACTGGCAAGCCGGAAGAGCATGGGCCTCATACGCTCACAGCGCTGGTACAGCTCCTGTAGTGGAGAGATATTGTGACTCAGAACCATCAGAGGTATATGTAGGCCTGATTATTATTCATTATATTTTTGTTTTTTTATATTATGATACTTTTGAAATTAGTGGGAGGGGAATTAATGGAAGGGAAAAAGTTGAGGGGGAATCTAGGTAGGTAACAGTACCATTCAGAAGGAGTTGGCCAATGATCAGGAATGCTGGGAGTTGTAGTACAAAACATCTGGTGGGCACCAGGTCAGGAAAGGGTGACCTAGGAAAACAAATTTGTGGGGTCTTGCTTTTGGAAGATGCAAGGTGAAATCCCTTCTCCTCTGAAGCACTGAAGCTTGAATGACTGCAGAGAGGTGGCTTATTTTTTTGCCATGCATAACTGTCAGATTTCACAAATATGCTCAGAAGTGCAGCTTGCTATGTCATCTAAATAACATGTTGGGGAGCAGGCAGCAACTTTCAAACAACCTAACAGCAGTCCATGGGTTATTTGAGGGTTGCTACTCCTTCAAAAAAGCCGAATCACCTGGCTTGGATGACATGGCAAGCCACACCAGCAAGGCACTTAGGGAAATCCTGCTGGCATGCAACTGGCATGTGCTGGGAGTGGTTAACAAGTCACTGTGGCTTGCTAATGACATTGTGGTTGTGCAAACTGGATCACTCTGAAGATTTGGGCAGGTTGCTGCTTTTCAGCCTTAGTTCCCCATAGGTAAATGTGTATTAGAAAGGGGCACTCTAGTCCTGCTTTGTAGCAGAGAAATTCTCTTATCAATTTCCATCACACAAAATAGATAGGGAGCATCAATAATGATGACCAGAAGATTAATACATAAAATTAATTTGCTGATCACAAGACCTTTTTATTTTACTAATAGGGAATGTTAGAATGCCCCCAATGAAATAGTTAATGTTTTAATATTAGACACGTCAGATGGTGGTTGCACACTGTAAACAGCAGTAAAGTTGCAGAATGCATCACTCAACAACATATTAACATGCTTGCAGCCCCAGTGTCTGGAAGTGTTATTCGGCAGCAAGTGACTGATGTATTCTCATGTGACACTGCAGCTTAGAAGAAAAGATGGCATAGCTTCTTCAGCTGCCACTGGCTAGGGGAAGGGCTGGACAACTATGCAGCAGAGCACCAAGAGAAATCTGGGAAAACTGTAGAACCGGCAATTCCAAAGTTAGTAAGTAGTTTTGTTAAGTCATAAACATTACCTCTAGGCCATAGGCCTTCAACAAACACCTTGGGAGCATACATTGTATTAGCAGTTTCAGCTTTTTAACATAAGCTGATAGATGTTTGCTGTTTAGAATATGCAACAATGCTACAGATGTAAGGAATAAATAATTCAACACCAAGTCCTGCTGCAGCTAGTACAAAATTCTCACAACAAGACGAGCTCCTTCCTCACTTTCATGAGGTCTTCGTTGCTTTCCGTTGTCTCCCCTTTGCTGTAGTTAGTCACCATCTCTGTCAGGAGCTTCACATTGTTGTTCACTTCCTCAATAGCATTCACCCTCTTGGAGATCTTCTCCATTCGCTTCTGATCCTGGAAGGAAAAAAAAGGCAAAAAATCTCGTGATTTTCCATCCTACCTTTTGGAGACTGGAATGACTGATACATGCAAACACAAAAGGACAGACTTCCTTGAGTGACCCCCCCCCCGCCCCTTCTACATTTTGGATATCATGCTAGAGGCCATCTAGTTTGACACTGCCATGATCACCACATGCTGAGAGAGCAAGGCTACCACATTTTAAGCAGTCCCAGACTCTCTGGTATGTCACCAAGCTAAACCATTATACCCCAGCCTGCACATCCAATTCACAGCAAGCTTTACTACTGATCTCAGGAATTTCTGTCCAGTCCTATACCGCTAAGCAAAAGGTGAGAGTTCTCTTGAAAAGGGTAAAAAAAAAAAAAACAAGTAACAAGCCATTTTCTTCAGCCACTGAAGGCCAGTATTTTCCAATTTCTCTCTTCAACCCAGTCTGGAGTAGTAGTAAGGACTGGGAAAAGCATGTTCAAATCACTGTTCGTATGTGTGCAACTTACTGCCTTCAAGTCTGACTACTTCACAGAGTTGTAGTGAGGCTACTACATATTCTTCAAGTTATCTTGCCTGAGATACTTGGAGAAAGAGTATAAAAGCACACAAATGACAGAAACCTAGAGGACAGGCAGAAATGCTTCTGGTGGGGAGAGCTTACCTCCTGAACCATCTCTTTAATGAGTTTGTTGGCAGCCCGGAGATCCTCAGGATGTGAGCTTTTCAGCAGGCGTGCCAGCATCTGCAAATGCACACATATCAGAGAGAAACAGGCTTAAGGGGCTGCTCTGGAGGGAGTTATTTATATTGGAAGAGTATGCGCGGAAGAAATATGAGAACTGCAGAACAGTCAAGCATCAGCTTTAACAGAACAGGCATCACCTTCACAGAACATCACTTTTACCACCTCAGAAACCCCAGCCTCAGAAGCTGGACTATTCATAGAACTGAATATGGCTACTGATTTGTTAAAAAGAGTAAGATGTCAACCCAGTATGTCTGATGTCTTAAATAACTGATGTTTTTAATGTTAGATTGTACAGAAAATAATAAAATTTATTTAAAGAAAGAAACCACAGCCTTGTCTGTTTTGCCAGAGATTAATGACAAGCTGGGAAGTACAGGAACAACTTTTACTGACCTATTTTTCCTCTAGGACAGGCCCAGACAGTTTGTGACCCACTAAAGCCCAATCACCGTATATCAAGCAGTGCCAGAAGTCCGAAGGATACCATTGTTGCAATCCCAGGCAGGTAGCAAAACCAAGAGCTTCACTTGAACCTCTGTTGGCTGTCAGATATGGCTGCTGCATTACTTTCATCTAGATGGCAGCTGTGGGAGCCTGAACTGGAAACTGAAATGCTTTGAAATGAATATAGTGGGAAATTCAGCCATGGTTGTCGGGGTCTTTCTCTTTTTATGTTCAGGAAGCAAACTCCAGTAGACAGGGAATTAAGTACATACACCTACTAACATCTGAACATACAAAGGGATGGTTATGAGCTCCTCCACTCATCTGCACTATCTCCCCACACCTATAGTACTTGACTCTTATTGCAGCACTTCAACTGTGAGAAAAAATGGCTAATTAGTACTAGCTCACATATAAAAAAATCTAACACCATGAACATGTTTTTAATGCTGTATGTTAATCATAGAGGTTCTGCTCTGCACATTCTAAACTTGATTGGTTATATTTGTATGGAAATGTATGCTTTAGATTTTCAATATTATTTATATATTTGTTCTAGTTGATATCTGGAAGCACACTCGCAGATGTTAACCTGCAGTGGAACTAAGCACATACTGCTCTGATCTCTGCTGAGGGCTGCTGCTAGTAAAAATAACAACTATGATGTTGCGCTCTAAGAGTGGTTACATCACCTTATGGCTATCTTCAGTTCTTCCACATATTAGAGATGTTTGTGCTGATTAGTGCCAGCAATGATACTGAATTAGATGGGCCTTTAGTCTACCCACGTAGGAGAAACAGTTTCATCACATATCCAAACATACTGGAGACAACTGGTGTTCACTTACTTCTATTTTTTCACATTCCACTCTTTGACCCAACTCTTTTTAAGCTGCCTTAAGAAAGCCATAAACTCCAAGTCTTGAATAATTGAGCAAAGAGAAAGGCTCTTACCTTAGACTTTTCTTCATCATCAAAGATCACATTCTTTGGCCTGGGTGGAGGTGGTGGAAAGGGAGCATCATCTGGCAATTTGGGGTCACATTTAACAATCCCTGAAAAGGAAAAAGAAAAATTTACTGAAAAATTTACCTATCATTCTCATCCAGGGAAAACTGCTTCAGGAAGGATAGCATTACTATTACTACTTGAAGAGTGATGAATAGCAAGAGCCATAGTGATTACAGTGACAGACCAGGATGCAGAAGACCCAGGTTTAAATCACACAGCCATGAAACCTACTGGATGGCTTTGGACCAGTCACTCACTCCCAGCATAACTTATCTCACATGACTATTGTGAGGATAAAATGGTATGGGGGATTATGTAAGTTGCCTTGGGTTCCTTGTAAGAAAAAAGAAGTTGGGATATAAATAATAGCAATTCTACCCAAATCACTTGCCATGGTAATCTTTAGTGACACTAGATTTGAGAATGTCTTGTTTTAGTCTGTGAGCTTAGAATACACTGCCCATAGCACAGCTTTTCAGACTTTGTCCAAAAGAACTTCTTGAAATGCCATGCTCCCACTTGACTGCAGTAACTTTCATCCATGGTCTTAAGCAAAGGAGACAAAAAGAGTGAAGACCAGTGCGCGCTCACAAAATGTGCAAAGATTAATGAGAAGCTTCTCCAATTAGTCCTTCCAATTGGTGTCCTCCTCTTTTTGTTCTTGATAGCAGCACCACTGCTCTAGTTGACATGTCTGCATGGGATATTGTTTTGTTTTGTGCATTGTTATAAACCACCCAGAGAGCTTTGGCTATGGGGTGGTACAGAAAAGAAATTAATACTATTATATGCACATACACATCGCCAGAACAATGTTTGCGTGCATGCAACAATCATGAACAGCAGATGCATAAGACAAGTGATGGCTAAAGGAACAAGGGCGACAGGTAAACTGGACATCCCTTAGCTTGTGTAGTGGTGTGAACCATTTCTTAGGAGACCCTATGTGCAAAGGCAAACTCCATCTTAAACATAATTAAGAAAGACAACAAAAGTAAAACTATCAAGATCGCATTGGCCTTCTACAAATCTGTGGAACAAACAAAGATAGTTCTTGTCACTGCACCTACAAAAGGATACAACAGAATCTGAAAAAGTGTAGAGTAGGGCAACTAAAATGATCAAGGGGCTTGAACAACTCCCCTATGATGAAAAGTTACATCAACTAGGATTGTTTTAGCTTAGAAAAGATGTAAGGGGGAAATTAAAATATATTTTAATTTTTATTTATGATGAATTTATTGTTGTAAGCCGCCCCGAGGCTTCGGCGAATGGGGCGGCATTAAAATGTTTTAATAAATAAATAAAATATGATGGAAACGTATAGGAATATGTATGGTGAGGAGAAAGTGAGCAGAAAGGCATCTTGCTCTTCTCTAATACAATCTAGAGTCATGCCATGAAGCTGATTGATGGGAGATTCTGGACAAAGTACTTCACAAAGCAAATAATTAAACTATGGAATTCAGTTTCGTAAGATGTAATGATGGCCACCAATTTGCGTAGCTTTAAAAGGGGACTGGACAAATTGCTGGAGAAGAAATCTATCTTGATGGCTCTATGATTCTTCCATGATCAGAAGCAGTATGCTGCAGAATACAGGTGGAAGGGTGTTGGTACCATCACACCTGCTTGTGGGTTTCCCTTGTCCAGTTGGTTGACTGCTCTGTGAACAGAATGCTGGATTAGATGGACCCTTAGTCTGATCCAGCATGGCTCTTACAATCATATAAATTTTACACACTGGTTCTTATACCTGGAGTGCAAACATACATAGATCCTGCTACTTGTTTGATCTGGGGCTTGCCATTCAATACATGAGCAAGCAAATAACTATTTTTTCCAAATCACTACTCATATTTTGAAGAAAAAAATACTGATTAGGAACCCAAAATATATAGCAAGTAGGTCAGCACTCCAGTTCATTAGCCTTTCAGACATATAGATGCTTCAGGGGCTAGCACTGGCAAAAGATCAGGAGAAAAATTCTAGTCACACGAAAAATAAGACACTAGTCAATAGGGGCGCATGCTTTTCATGGAACCTGCTCATGACTCTGAAAATCTGGCAATGAAATCATGACTCCCACAGCCACTATTGTTACTATCATTATTGCTCCCTCTTGCAAGAAACCCAAGGCAACTCACAAGAGTGTCCTCCTATGACATAGGTTCGGCTGCCAGTTCACAACTGGCCCAACCAAAGTCACTCAGTAAACTTCACAGCTGACTGGGGACCAGAATTCAACTCTTCCAAGTCTCAGTCCAACACTCTAATCACTATACTATACTGGCTCTCATCCCATATGTACTGCAGCACCATCACATTCAGCCACTCTAGATTTAATGTGGGAGAGGCAGTGCCTAGCTCTTAATATTGCCCTTGCAGTGTTTGTGTTGCAGAGTTCATGGCAACAAGGCCCTGGCAAGTAGCACCCACCTGTATGAACACACCTAGCTGCGTGGGAGGGACCCATGAATTCCCTGGGTTAAGAAGTTATCTCTCACCTTGCTTTTTCAGCATCTGATATGCCTCCGTAATCTTCACTTCATGGGGCAGTCCCAGTGTCCAGCTATACATGAGCTCCAAGATCTTAGATTTTACTTTCTCTGGAGTCCTGTTTCCTAGATACTGTAAAGACAATGACACACCCTTTTCAGTCTTGAAGGTGACCAATGAAAGATGATGGGGGCTTGCACAGTGATCACACTGGGCTTCCATACAAACAAAAAGCTGAAGCATCATGCTCTTTGGTTGGAGGTAAGAGGTGAAGAAGACAGCCACTGCTCACATGTTGTCTTGTCACTTTCAGGGAATAACAGCCAATGACACATTTAAATCTCAGCAGTGGTGCAGTTAGGGCTGAACCTCAGGGCTGAAATCTAGCATTAGCACCTAGGTCAGGACAGGGTAGTTGGATAAACATGTATATGGTTATTGATGTCATTTACTTTAAATATATCATCCTATTCCATAATAAATGGTGCTTATTTCCAAGTAAATGTGTTTAGCATTGGGGTAGCCAAAACAAACTCCCTTTTATTTCTATGGTAATGAATTCAGTTTAAAATGCAAAAAATCGCACATGCTCAGAACATTTCTTCTTTTGAAACAGGATCTGCATACAAGTGTGTGTCTGTGTGTTCTAACATACCAGAAACATAGAAAGAGTCATAAAACATGGAATGGTGGCATGGGGGGATGAAAAATGTGTGCTTTCCTATGGAAGCAATACACATAGCCATCAAAAGGGGTTGTAAGCCGCCCCGAGGCTTCGGCGAATGGGGCGGCATAAAAATGTTTTAATAAATAAATAAATAAATAAATAAATAAATAAATAAATAAATAAATGGGACAGTTCTCTGTAAGAACATGAAGGGTGAAATTCTATACATGTTAGGTAGAAAAAAAAGTCCTACAATTCTCAGCTTTTCCCATGGCAGATGCAGAATGCTAGGAGTTCCATCACATTTTTCTGTTTAAATGTAGGTAAGATATGGCTCTAAGTACAGAACCTGAAATTACCTAGGTGCATCACTGAATCCTATTTTGGTAGTGGGGCAGTATAGATATGAAACAAACAAGCAACAACAATACTTGCTCCCTGTGCGTTTACTCACTGATACTGGAGACACTACCTACTCACAGCATCATTGATAAAGGGGAGTGGGGAGAGAGCAGAATACCAGATCTATTCAGCATGATCAGGGTTAAAAGGCTTAGGAGAACTACAGTTTTGCCATATCAAGAACTTAAGAATGGTCTTGTTGGACCAGACTCACAGTATATTTAGCTCAGCACTCCATCTCCATGTCACTCTTTAATAACTGGCAATTTCAGCTGGTCAATATGTTAAAATACACAAGGAGGAGGAAGAAAAAGTTGATTTGAGAGCTAGAGCAGGACAAATATATTACACTCCCTAAAATAATCCTAGTGCTCCAATCCAGATAAATGACTCATTATCTTCCTAGAAGAGGAACACACATGTATCTGAATCATCTTCCACCCATTTTAAAAAGTTGACGCTGGGCAGCATAGAAATTAATTCAATAAATAAATACTGGAGAAGGGCATCTACTGGTAGTCACTACAGGCAGAACTGGTTGCCTTACCGTTCGTACATAAGAGAGAAGTCCTATCCTCATCTTGCAGAGGAACTGCAACAAACCCTAACTCTATTTATAACTGAAATATAACACTTAAACATGCACATGATATACAGTAGCTTTAAAAGCAGCTTAGGGTTACTGTGAACATGTATGGGGATCCTCCTCCTGAAAATTCAGAATGAAGCAAGGAGATCAGTTAGGTAAGCCTCTCCAGCCCAAGTACTTGTAGAGTTGGCAGGTGGAAGGAAATCTGCTCCAGCATTTCCAAAGACCAAGCAGGGGATTCACAAGCCATCCCAAGGCTTTTAAAAGCACGTGAAACTTCATTTCATTTACATCCTAGCTAACTAAAATGCATAATGACTGGGTTTGCATGACACAGCAACCCATTGTAACTAGCCGTGATGGCAGATGTAACCATTTTTCTTGTGCAGGAAAATATAACCAGATTTAAAGACTGTATATTTCTCTGTCCTTTCAATAAAATGTTCAAATTTGCCAGATATAACAGTTTAAAAACAAGCCTAACTGCTGTGAAAAGAAAAGGGGGTGGGATGTAGATCCCCTGTTTCTGGAGTACCTAGAGGCTCAGGGAAGCGTGGAAAAGGTAAAGGGCAGGGAATGGTTAGGTTTTACTTGAAAATTAGAGCATCATACTCAAAAGAGAGATACTCAACAATCCTTTTGGGGGCAAAAATCTGTTTGCTTTTTAATTGACAATTTGCTCAAACAACCTATTTGCAGTCTCACTTGGTCAACGTCCATGAATGCTACCTACTGCATTTTGATAGTAAATGCTTATCAGGTCATTGGCCAGGGAAGATTCCACATTTTGGATAGCTGTGAGTGTGCTTCTGTGAAGCACTTAAGTTTTTTTAAATGCCATTTCAATTGCCTGTATTTTTACTGTACATTTTTTAAAAAGTGTAATTAACTAGGGATGGTCGCTCCAAACAGCTGCTTGGGCATCTGTGGAGTGGGTGTCACTGGCAGGGGACTTCTCCCTTGCAAAGAATTGGGCTGCAATCAAGCAGTAAGGTGGAGACAAGAAATGTTGCGCTGTTCAAGGCCCTGGGATATTGGCTGGAGCATGGCAGGGCGGGGGAGAGGGTTAGAAGAAGGAAAACAACACACAGTACACCTATAGTCTGTTCGGTGTGCTGTGACTCACACTGCATAGTTTTTCACAAAGTGAGCTGCCATGTTACAAGGACTTATCCTGTCTCATTAGAAGTGAATGTGTGGAACAGTGCAGAGTTTCTAACATATAAAGTGACTTCTGGGTCAAGGAACTGTTATAGCAACTCACACAGAGACACACAGTGGCATGAACAGAGTTTCTTCAACAATAGCATGATTGGGGAATCCATGCTTGCCAGACATCCCCTACACATGGAAGCTTTGGATTGTCCAATTGTGGGTCACTATTGTTATAAAACCAGCACACATCCTTTCTACTATTTGCATGCCATGCTTTTGAATTCCACATAGTATAAAATGGCTCCAGCCCTTTGCCATTTTAAATCAAGTTATGCCAACCATCCCCAGTTCTCACCCTGCCACATCAGCAATAGGACTCACCTTGGGCGACACCACTTTGATGAGTTCATTAAGGAAGCGGAATTTGCCCACTTCATCATGAAAGCGCTTGCCACAGTTTTTCATACAGGCCTCCAGGACCTGCACACGTGCAACAGAGCAGGGGGTGAGAAACAGTCCTAGCAACAGAAGCCCATATTATCCTTTTCTCTACTTCAAGATGCAATAGAATGAACAGGGGGTGGGGTGGAGGAATGCTATTTAGAAGTCCATGTGTACAGCATCCTATAAAGCAGGGGTACTAAACCTCTTTCAGCCCATGGGCTGAATCCCATTTCAGTGAAGCTCTTCAGGATGCAATCCTGTGGTGAGTGCAGCCAAAGGCAAAACTAAATGCCAGCACATTTGAACTAAAAGCTCTTACTGCCAGTACTAAGCCTTAGAAGAGGCATTTCAATACTTTCATATGGGAGTGAGGGAGCTGCACAAAAGCCAAGAAACCAAACTACCAGTGGTGAGGGAGAAGGGTAACCAGAGGGTGCATCTTCTTAGACCTCCAGGCTTAAGTTTCTACACAAGCTATAACGCATACACATTTGAATACATCAAACAAGTTTTTCTCAAGCAATGTTCTTCTCAAACAATGTAAGCTTGTTTCTCTCCAGAGAAGGAGAAAAAATGATTGCATAAAAGACCATCTTTGTCCTCCAAATTCCCAACCCCACAACAAGCATCATATTGTTTACCATAAGAGGCAAACATTTCTATTTCTGGTTTTCTGTTTCTTGGTTGTATCAAGTCAGTCAACCTACGCATACAATTTCTATTAAAAGCATCCTAGGAGGGCTTATTTTAGGTTCTGTGTGGGTTCTTGCACAAGACCAAAATGATCAAAAAGCAACCCCACCTGAGCTTATTGCAGAATTTGCCACTCTGGGGCAGAGCTCTTTGCTGGGTCTCTATCTCATTATACTGACACACAGAAAGGGACATAGCCAGATAGCAACATGTGTGCACATGCTCACAAGACAATCTACAAAGCCTGTGTTAATTGCTTTGGTGTGTATAAGTGAGAAGAACTTGTTAAAAATGGTTGAGTGCTGTGGGTGTGTTCATATTAGACACCTGATCCAAAGTCTCAGCTGTTAATAGGCTCCTAGTCAGATGAAGACTCTGTTTCTCCAGTGGTTATGAATACAGTGTGTTTACTCTCACTAGAATCAGAAAGTGCATTTAGGATCATCAGGAGAGGCCCTGATCAAAGTCTGCTCAATTGTGATTTAAAAATCAACAAGACAGGAATAAGCAAAAGTTTTTTTAGATATGTGATATTTCTAAACATCCCATGCTTTTAGTTACCATTGATATTTCAATTCATATTTTGCTAATTGTTTTTACTATTGTCAGTCACCCAGATAAATTATTTTCCATGGGCAGGGAAGTTTATTTTACTTGCATTGTATATTGTTAATAATTAAAGTTGTTTGGGTGGTTCCTAAAAATGGTTAAAACAGTAAGATACATAAAATATAAAACCAACAGTAGATGACAACAGCAGTCTAAATATCTAAAACACATTTTTAAAGATGAAAGATTAAAAACTTGGGACCTAAAAAGGCTTTATCTGGCACCAAAAGGACTAAAATATGAGCACCAGATGGGGCTCTCTAGCAAAACCATTGCATTACTGGGGCACCACCACCAAAAAGGCCCTCTCTCTGCTAAACCAGAGTGAAGTTGTTGCCATGTGCTGTCAAGTCATTTTATGGTCAAGTCATTTTATGAATAAAAGCCCTTCAAAATGTCCTGTCCTTGACAGCTCCATTCAGCTCTTCCAATGTTGAGGCTGTGGCTTTTTTTATGCATTCAATCATCTCATATTTGGTCTTTCCTCTGCCTTTGACTTTCCTTAATGTGATTGTCTTCTCCAGTAAGTCTTGCTCTCTCATGATGTGTCTAAACCAGGGGTCCTCAAACTTTTCCAACAGGGGGCCGGGGATGCACACACGGGCAGCAAGGTGGGGAGCGGCAGGGAGAGGCAGCCACTTGCTTGCGCAGAGATCATTTTCTCCAATCGAGTCCAAACCGATCTCCACACAAGCAAGCCGTTGATGGGGGTGCACACAGTGAGGTTCTGGCTTGCTCGTGAGGAGATCGTTTTTCCAAGTGAATCCAAACCGATCTCAGCGTGAGCAATCTGCATGCTCATGAGCAAGCCGCGTGCGCACATGGGGCGAGTGCAAAACCTCTGGGGTGGGCCAGTTAAATGGGCATGGCGGGCCAGATCCGGTCCTTGGGCCGTAATTTGAGAACCCATGGTCTAAATGACCCAGTTTTGTCATTTTTGTTTCTAGGAAAAACTGACTTGATTTGATCTAGGATCTGCATGTTTGTCTTCCTGTCAATTCAGGGTATTCACAAAACTCTCCTCCAGCACCATGTTTTGAATACATCCTTCCTATCAATTTTCCTCACTGTCCAGCTTTCATACCCATACATTGTGATTGGGAATACAATAGTTTGGATGATCTTTACTCTGGTCTCCAGTAAAATGTCTTTACAGCTGATGATTTTTCATAGTTTCTTCACTGCCATTGTTTTCAACTTTTGTGATTTCAAGGAAGTGCTTAAAGACTTTCTAGTACGAACAGCATCAAGACTACAGTAGTGTTTGTGAAAGGGGATTTGTCTAATCCAACATTATGCCAACAGTGGTACTGCTCATGTTGAACAGCTTCCTTACATAGTCCCAAGTGAAAACAACTCCACTGGATGTACTGAACTGAATACTTCACAAAGACTACTTTAGAAAAATCTTCCTCCCTTTTTTCTGAGACAACAGCTAACATGCAGATATGCCAGGCAGGAAAGATTGCAACACAGCAAGCAAAAGGAAAACAAAAACAATTCTCCAACTAAACAAACTAGAATATGTGTATTGGTGGTTGCTCGACAAATACTTTTTCCTTCTTGCTTATCCACCTGAAAGTATGAAAGTAGCTTAGGCAGTAAACCAATACTACATCTAGTAGTGGTAGGGGGACAGCAAGGAGTGTTGACTCCACTACAAGGAACTTTGTTTAGTTGTTTTAGTTATTTGGATTATTTGAAGATTTCTTCTTGAAGTATGAATGGATAATCCATCATTAGGCCTTGATTTTATATTAAGAATGCATTTAGAATGATACAAACTAGCTGTAACGGGCATTTTTTTAGTGGTCATTGGCTTCCACCTACTGTACACCCTACCTTTCTCCCATTTTTCCTGAAGGGTTGACTGAAAATGATAATTTAAGAAGCAAGGGGGCTAAGGTGTTTCTTTTGACAAACTAAGCATCCCATGAAAAAAGAAGAGCATCTGGCAAAGCAATCTTCCCTGTAGCTGGAGGAGGAGGAGAATCATCAATCTTCCTGAACCAATTGCTCTCAGCCTTAGAAAGCAATGCTACTTAGCTTTTTTCAATGCATTCTAATCACTAAAGTGCTGCATCCACTTCAGATTTGGATTTTCACAAAAAATCTTCCCCTACCCCCACTGCCTTTAGTCAAACCAGTAGAAAAAAAGTACATGACTTCTTACCGTGAGAGCCTGAATGGCTTCCCATTCTTGTGGAGATTGGATCTTGTGGGCTAGGAGTCTGGTGGCAAGTGGAGGGCTGAACAGTAAGACACAAACATGATTATTGAAGGGTCTATTGGTATGATAACACCCTGTCTATAACTATAGTTGGGGAAAAATGGAATGGTCTTCTCTCCTACACATGTTGATATTTTTAAGACCAGCCCAATTAGTACCTTTGATCAGACATCTTTGATGCCACCTGGTTTACAGGAGTGTTATGGCGGAGATGGACTAGCGGCCAAGACAGGGGAACAGTGAAATCATGCTATCTCCTATGGTCAGAATTAGATCATCATATTAACCCATCCCACAAAATCATGTATCTTAGACAAAAACTCCAGTAACCCAAAAAGGCCATACTGGAGAGTGTGACTCACTACTAATAAAGAACAGAACAGCACTTTTTCACTTCCTTAAATATCTCCAACTTACCACAGTTCATTCACTTGGGAAGCAACTTTTTCACCCAACTGGCTAAATCCCACAATGTTTTTTCCAAATTTACCCCATGCAATATACCCATGTAACTCATGACTCACACTATATGCCTTTTAAGATCAGATTTTTTGCATTTCTATCCATTCAACAATGTTTTGTTTAATTAATTACTTGGGGTATTTATTTCCATCATTCTGTAACTTCTACCTACTTCACACACCAGCCTCTCATACATTTCTCCATCCCAGGTTTTTTTTCCACCAGTCTCCTACATCCTAGCAAAGCTATTAGTGTCTCCATGGGTAACTTTCAAAATGAGTATATTCCAAAACCTGACACAAAGAACACCACTATTAACTTATGAGGAGAAAGCACATTGTGTGCAAGAATAAATGAACTGAAGTCCTAGAACACTAAGATACAAATAAAAGAAAAACATAGAATCAGAGGAACTGAAACAAATGGGCATTGATGCACCCTGATGCTTTATTTAATGCTTCTTTAGGTCACTCATTCAAGCAAGTATTTGGGCTGACAGCTTCCATCTTGAATGATATTCACAAATAAAACATTAGAACTTAGCTATATTTTGGGAGAATGAAGTAAGGCATACCAACCCCTCTAGTTCCTTATTGAGCTGATCACAAAATGCATTGATGCTGTCCCATTCCAGTTCCTTGTTCAGAGGGTTTGTAGCTCTATCTGGATTGAAACAGAAAAGTCCAAAGAGAGAAAAGATCCTACTTGCAAGCAGTAGTCAAGATCAGCAGATATCTCATCCCATCTCCCAGAGGTTCCTTGCTAGCAGTACCCCACAGAAAGGGAAGTAAAAAGCAGCAGTTATTTCTTGCAAGGGTGTCACCACACAGTGGAAATAGGACAACCGGAAGGTATCACAGCTGAACAGTAGACCACATGTGATAGAGCACGTGTTTTGCATGAAGAAGGCCCTAGGACTGGTCTTTGAAATCACTACTTTAAAAGTGCTTCTGTAACAAGTCTGGGACCTGGGAGTGCCATTGCCACTAGTGCAGCCATCATCAAGGAAAATTGGACCAAAGGTCTGATTTGGTATCAGACATCTTGACAGGGTTCTAAATGGAATCAAGGAACTAAAACATGAGTGGTAGAAAACACTTAGTCTGGTTCCTAGCTCCATGGGAAGCCTGAAACAGGTCCAAAGGGAAGAAATAACAACAATAACAAATATACATATTTGACCTTATGAATGGATACTAAAAGGCCTGCAAGGTACTCCGGAAGAAACATGCATAAAGTACTGTGGCGTTATAAAAGACTTAAGTTGCATGAGCCAAAATCCATTCCGTCAGATAAACTAAATACAGACATTCAGAAAAATTAATCAATGGATAAAACGTCTTATTTTTAGGCAGATAGCTAGTTCTTTGCAATGAACCCCTCAAAGTTTCTCTGGCACTGATGGGATTTGTACCTGTCACTTAACACATTTAGGGCTGTAGTCCTAGATACTGCATTCTTTCTTTTCTCACTCACTTTTTCTCTTTTTTTTAAATAATTCAAGGGCACTTAGCAAATACATATCAAACCACCCTTTGGTTCTTGGCAACCTGCAGAGTGGATAGAAAGTGGTAAAAGGGCAGATCCTTCCCAGTCTTTCAGAAGCTGTTCATGCAGAGCTAAAGAGACAGACTGTCACTGAAGGGACTATTAACTGCGGGGATAAGCCCCAGTGACTACAGTGGGACCTGCTTTTGAAGAAACATTCCAGGGATGGACCCGTGCATCCACGCCACGGCTTGTACCTAGGGTGCGGTGTGCGTTTTGCTGGGCAGGGCAGAAAGTGTCCTAGATGCCTGGGAAAACAAAGAGTGACCGTGGCCTCCTGTGTACGGAAGCTGCCAGCATCTCTCCTCTCCCTTGCGCCTTTACTCCCAAAGGGCCCTAGCGACATAAAATCTCTCTTATCAGACGGCGACACTTTCTCGTTACATATCAGGCCAAGGGCAACGGACGGCTGCAGGGGAAACGCGTAAGAGCAACCCGAGGTGGGAAGGGAAGCCTGGGTGCCCTCATAACCAGCAGCCCCACCCCCCACTCACTGATCTTTGACTCCAGCGTCTCTGGCTCCATCTCCGGCTCCATCTGCTCCCGGCTCAGTTGCCCCCCTCCCCGCGCCTCAGGCTCTAGGCTTAAAGGCGCAAACCTCCCGCCGCCCTCCCGGTCCGGCGGCAAGCAGCCATAGAGAAGAAACTCCGAGAACCGTCTAGGAGGGCAGTTCTGGAAGCTATAGAGCTACGGAAGTTACGGCTAGAACGCCCTCAGGGAGCTGTAGAAAACTTGTCCACAACTTCCCCCTCCGAGGCAGTGAGGTGAACTGCATCTGCCTAGAGCGTCGATAAGGCGAACTAGAAAGTTGCCACCGAGAGTTGGCGGTTCTGAATCGGGTGCCGCCATAGGCCTAGACAAGCTTCCTGGGACGTGACGGAAGCAACGAAAGCTTGAAAAGCCGGAAGCTCAGTGAAAGACTCCTCATACTGTTATTATGGGTGGGTATCTTTATATCTCTATGATATAGCGTAATGAGAATGGAAGGGGCACCATGAAGAGTAGCTTTACTGCCACCTATGTCAGAACCGTTGATAGCCTTTGATTGGAGCAGAAAGGGACATAGGCGCCACTCGGCTTTGAGTAAAAAAACTTGTTAACAACTTAAAGAAAGGCGAACGGTTGCTATAGAAAATGGAGGAGGAATTATAAGGTGGTGAATTCTGGGAAGCAGAGTCTCATTGGTCGGTGAAGGACGTGAAAAAGCTTGGTAGGTAGGCAGGAGTAAAGCAAGGTTGGGGGTGGTCGCATAAGGCTTACGGCCAAAGTTAGAAGCTATCTCTCTAGGCTTCCGCTTTCGACGGTCGCGTGACTTGTACGTTGAGGCAGTTTCCTTGCCCTTCGCCTTCCTGTTCTTCCCTCAATTTTAGAATGCGTGGGGTGGCATGGGAAGGCCCCGCCCCTCCCAAGAGATGAGCGCGTGAGGGAGGGCGGTGCCAACGGCCACGTCATTTAAAAGTTCAGCAGCCTTTAATAAACTGGGAGTCGATGGGGGGCGGGGCGGGTGAGCGCGTGCTGGGCGGAGCCTGTTGATTAAGGCTGAGGGCGCTTCTGGGGGCTTTTCTCTGAGATGAAGAAATGCATTTACGGTTTGAGCCGGGAGAGCGGTTCTGGAACTCCACTATCCCTCAGGCAGCCAGGAAAAAAGCAGGCTGTCTTTCTCTGCTCAGTATGATAAGTAACCACCAGTATAGTAAAAGAAGACATTTTTCTACCACTAATAGCCCTTTTGCACTCCCTTGGTGACTCCCAGTGTCGGACAAACTCTTCCCTCGTGACTTCTTTTTGAGCAAGAAGCCCCTCTGAATTTGATCTGGGTTTTTGCCCACCTTCCCTGCTGCTGTATTGTTCTTTTTCCTTGTAATTTTGTAGTCGAGGATTTTCTTTTTAACTTGACATTTATAGGCTGTCTTTATTTGAATGATGGTATATAAATATAGCAATAAATAAAACATTAAAGCTCAGTCTTAAGCAATGTTGCTGGCAGCTGAGTTCCTTAGAAGAAGAGCATATTGAAAATGTAATAAACATTTAAATAGTGTATGGCAACTTCTTGAGTTTGATGTACAGATCAATAGGTATAACTTTTTGGTTAAACCAAGCAATATTTGACACAGGCCAGAGAAAAATCCTCTTTTCTAGAAATCGTGCGCATCCTTGAAATGTAGCTGAACTTAACCAGACAGTATTCCAGAGGGCCGGTTGAATCTTGGCAGATAACTGCAGCACAAAGAAAAGGCAATTTACACCAACCCACCTCCTCCCCCTCCCCTACTTCCCAGCATCATCTTTCTGCTTTGGTATGCAGGCAGGAAAGATTTATAAAAACGTCAACTGGGGACTGCTCAGTTGTGCCATCTGGAATGATTCATTGGCAGCTGGTTATTCTCGACAATAAATCTTTTAAAAGAAAACTTTCCTGTGTTGTATATTTTGGGCATATTTTTATTTATGTATGTATGGTATTTATAACCCACCTTTTCCCTCCCAAGGTGGCTTGCACAATTCTTTTTCTCCTCTTAATCTTTATTCCCACAACAATCCTGTGAGGTAGGTTGGACTTGAGAGCATGTGACTGGCCCAAAGTCATCCAGTGAATTTCATGGCTGAGTGGGGACTAGTACTCAGATCACCTGGGTCCTAGCTCCCACTCTTAAAAACTCCACACTGGCTCTCAACAGTTACACAACACTTATTTCTTAGGTTGTTATACTGCTTTTCAATGAAAAAAATACAGAGTAGTTTAAAATAAAACATTTTCCCATGAGAATGTTAATCACTGTACCTACTTTCAGTTTCATTGAAGAACTAAAATCAAAGTATGACCCAAAGAGCATACTTTCTTGCTTTGTGTTTTATAATCCTTAGAAATGTGGGTAGTGGAATAGCACAACAATGCAAGAAGAAATTGTGCTTTCTTTTGCTTTTACAATTAAATGCTGCTTTTTTTCTGCTCTAAAATAAAGTTGCTGAAAATGCTGGTTAGATAATAGGCTTAGTTCAGATGTAATAGGTGAATTCACGTAAGAACGTAAGAAATGCCATGCTGTATTAGACCAAAGATCAATTAGCTTAAGCACTCCATACACACAGAGGCAAACCAGCTGCCCACAGGATCTCTCAAGCAGTATGGGTGCCAGACGTCCTCCTGCCTAGCTCCTCAGCAACTTCAGGCATGCCACCTTGAGCAAGGAGGAAGACATTATATGCTGAGGGGAGAAATATTTCTGTTTATCTGTCCTTGACCTCCCACCGGTCAGATTCATGGGATGACCCTGGGTTCAAGTGTTATGGGAGAATGAGAAAAAATGTCTCACTCTCTACTTTCTCTACACATGCATTAATTTAAACACCTCCATTATGTCTCCCCTTACTTGCTTTTTTCCTGTACTGAACAGTCCCAACTGTCCTAGCAGCTCCTCAGAGGGGAATTGCTCCAGCCCCCTGATCGTCTTTGTTGCCCTTCTGTGCACCTTTTCCAACTCAACAATGTCCTTTTGCAGGTAAGGTGGCCAGAACTGAGCACAAGAATATTCCCAAGCGTGGTTGAAGCAAAGATTTGTATAAAAGAAGTAAAATTTTGGCAGTTCTGTTTTCTCCTCTGTCTCTAATGACCCTTAACATGGATTTTGCCTTCTTTGCAGCAGCTCAGCAGTGAGCTGACATTTTCATTCAGGCGTTCAACACCATTCCAAGATCCCTTTCTTGCTCAGTCACTGCTAACTCAGATCCCATTAGTGTATACTTGAAGTTGTGTTTTTGTCCTGTCATGCATTACTCTACACTTGCTTATATTGCACTATATTTACCATTTTGATACCTGTCCTCCCAGCTTGGAGAGATCCCTTTGGAGCTCCTTACAGTTCCTTTTGGTTTTAACCACCCTAAAAAAATTTGCATCACCAGCAAACTTGGCCACCTCACTACGTGCTCCTAATTCCAGATTCACGCTTAACAACAAGCCACAGTTGAAATAATGGGGGCATGGCTTATTGTTATGCCCAAACCCAGCAACTATGGCAAAACATGGTCTCTTTGGAACCATGCAGAGAAACAGCAGACTGTTCAATGGTTTTCATGTGTCACCATGGCTTGATTTCATGTCTGAACCCAGAAAACATGCTGTCATAGAGTTCTGGGCAAAGAATAGCCGTGGCTGCTGCAGACACTCCTGCCTGCTCTTGTCACTCTGCAGGTCAGCCTAGCAACTGCTGATGTGCTACCAGCAAAGTGCTGATTGGCCTCTCTGCACCTCTTTTCCCCTCCTTTTTTGCATGCTGCTTTTGGATGCCCATCTATAGCTTTGGAATTTTAGCAGGAGCAGGGTGTCATGCCATGCTGCTTCCAACAGCAGTGACCATGGGAGTGTCTATGCCTGGCACTGCTGCCTGGTTACTGCATGGTGCTGAAGTGTTTGCTTAGCATGCTGCCCTCACTTTATTGCACAGAAGCTTTGGCCTCCTTGCAGGAAATCTACCCTGCATGTGAGGAGCACATAGGCAGCACATGGGAGATTGCCAAGAAGGTGAGCATCTTGAGGTACCCATATTTCGCACTCTGCCTCCCATCTGCACTTCCACTCCTGTCTTGTCCTTCACAGTCCTCAGGACTGTCAACAAGCCCCACTATACCCTTATCCCCACAGTTGGGTGACAAATACTGTTCAAACAGCCAGATGGGAAATTATTTCAGGCAGATGCCCACATGAGCATCCTTGGGAAAGTCTGCCTGGCAGGATGTGCTCTCTCTGTCCTTGGGACAGGTGCCCACACTGATGCCCTCCATGTGCCTGGCTGCCAGAGGCAAGGCAGCCCCTGGCAGCGTGTGTAAGCCCTGTGCATGGGGAACCATGGACACGTGCAGAGGGGGAGGAGGGATGCATGGGTGGGGGTGTGGAGAGATGTGCTTACATGTTGCCACAGAGCAAAGCAGCAATGGAGAGTGCTCTCTAGTACTACTCTGGAGCAACAGAGCTACTCTACAATGTAAGCAGTTGCTTTGCTGAGCAAGGGTAGGGGGGAGGCAGCTGGCTGAGGCCACGCTCAGGGGAGTGTTGTGGGCCAATGAGGGAGAGGCAGGTGATGCAGACAGGGGCAGTGAAAGCTGGGATTGGCTTTCAGCCATGGGAGTTGATGGGATAAGTGGTGCCATTGGGGGAAAGATAAAGGTTGAAACCACTCATGCATGGAAACCCTGCACCTGTCTGAACTCAGGACTCAGGTAAGATAATATGTCATGTGGTAATCGCAAGGCATGGTTTAGCATTATGTGTGAACACTGCCATAGAAGCAAAACTGAAGGATCACACATTTGTCTATAGAAAGATGCATGTGCAATAAATGTCTAGTGTAGGAAAAAACAGTTCAGGATGGTTAACCTAAATATTTTGAGTTCTTCTGTTATTTTTCAGTCTATTTTTTCTTGCTGGAGCAAACATAGGCATGGTGGTATTAAACATTTCTACTTTCCCTCCCCTCACTGTATCAGCAGCATTTCCTAATTTAAATGAGTTTTTATGAAAGAAATATACACTTCAGACGCCAGGCTTCTTCTAAAGGGCTCTTACTACTATAGGTCAAAAGGCACTCTGCAGCTAGTCCATCTCTTTCTGAACAGTACCTATAATAACCTGTAATGATTTTAAGAGTTAAGCGCGTTCCTTTAAAGGTTCGTAAGAAGGACGGGAGGGGTAATAGAGGGGGATGAGTGAATGAGGTGATTGGTTGGTGACTGTGTGGGCGGAGCTTGCAAGTGTGTGAGGAGAGAGAAGGCAGAAAGTCAGTCAGTCTGTCAGCAGTTAACAGAGTTGTGGTCAGTCAGTAGTTTGCAGAATCTGAAGAGGTAGCCTCGTTAGAACAGGCATTTAAGATTCAAAGGGAAAGGGAAGCAAGAGCAATACTTGGAGGACTTATTAGCAACTAGGGGAAGTCACAACCTAATATTGTCAATTATTATAGGGGTGTGAGGGATAGAAAATGAGAGAAACCTGAGCACAAAAGGGAAAGATTAACCCGAGATAAATTAAGACTGTGCAAAGTGCATTCAAGAGAGAAAGGAGATTTTGTGCAAGGGAGTGAGATACCTCAGCCAGAAGTTATTTCCTTAGTAAATAAAATAATGTATAAGTTACTGAACAACTTGAAATTGATAGGCTTCTTGTACAAACAAAGTTTTGTTTATTGTTAAACCGGTCATAGGCTGTTGGAATACCAGAGTCTCATCCTCAGGACCACATAGTCCAGTGAAAGAGCTTTATAGTTGGGCACAATATTGAGGGAAGGTTAATAAGGTTGGAATTCCTCTCAGTGGCAGTGTTCAATATTTCAAGAGAGAGAAATATTAAGAAGGTGAAGACACACCATGTCCATACAAAATATAGGGGTGTACTTGTGACAGTCTCCCCTCCCCACACACCCAAAACAGTGGGAAAACAGGATGGTTACAAACTGAAAGCAAGATTGTATGTTCTCCCTGTAAAATTCCATGAATGGGACAGTGCAATTACACTATAAAACCTTGTCTGGAAGCACTCCCAACTAAAGATTGCAGTAATATGATCGATCAAGGATGAGATGTTTTCAGTTCTTATGTTCCAAGTAGGGAGTATCCAAATGGTTGATTTTTGCAGATGGTCACAGAACATTTTACAGTTTTCAGTTGTGTGTGCACGCATTTAAGATACTTCTTACCCACTTTTCAAGGCTACTTCAATATTGCAAAATCAGTATTTTAAGTTATTTATATCAAAATGGAAAAGGGGAGAAGAAAATTGCCACCTTATCCCCTAACAGAAATGGATATTGTAGAGCAGTGGATGCAATCATAGTTCATTTTGTAATCTTACAGTTTATAAACACTACAAAGTAACCAGGGGCCTCTGCCTCTAGCAAGTCATCCTACATGGAATTTGTGTCTTGTGTATGTACTATAATCTTTTATGCCAGTAATATCACTGATCTGTAAATGCATTTTCATCTCAACATCACTCTCAGACATTTTGTAGAAAACCAGATATGTATGTACAATTATTATTGCAATTACTACTTTTCATTTGCATTTTTGTCATGTATTTATTTGTTTCTGGTCCAGCTTGGTTTAGGTAGCTATTGTATATCTTAAGCATTTTTGTTGAAATACTGTAGGCAAACTTTTGGTGGGTGTAGCTGAGCCCTGCAGGTTTGATTCTGTACAATAATCCCTTAGCTTTCTTCATGTTCTGTATGTGAGAGCTCAAGCAGCCAGGATAATATGTAACATATCTCTTTACTTCCCTTTGCATTAAATAGTAAGGCTGCCAGTGTTGCTCACTGCAGTAATTGAAAATGATGTGGCTGAGACCTTAAATGAACCAGAAGCTGGAAATTGAAAACTTAAGGCAGCAGTGCCAAATTGGCTATGCTGTGCTTGTGTATTAAAACCTTCACACCATCTGCAAACCTATAAAATGACTCCTCCTGTAATGGATGTGAAGGGGTCTATGTCACATGCTTCTGCAGCCTTAAAGGGACACTGACCCTATCAGCTGAGCCAAATGAGACTATAATAGTTTCAGACACTAAATTTGCATCAATTCACCAGCAAATTACTTTTAGAAGGTTTGCCTGTCTTCCAGGACGGCTGTCATCTTGCCTAGTGCTGTAGGAAAAGGCCAACCAAGGTTAAAATGATGGAAAGAAATGACACTGAATAAGTAATGGTAGCCAGTCAGCTGGAAGGGAAGCAAATGTGGAAAAGAAAAAGAGGGGGCTGATGTGAAGGTTCAGTACTGGAGAGGACTGAGGGTACAGAAATCTCAGACCATCACAGAATCTGGAAATGCTTCCAAGGGTTTTCATTTCTGTGCTGAGAGCTGTGGCAGGCAGAGACAGGGGGAACTTGTTTATGTTGAGTCAGGCTGTTGGTCCATCTAGAACTGTCCAGCCTGGCAGCAGTTCTTCAGGATGCTAAGCAGCAGCAATTGACAACAACTGCTACACAACCCTTGTTGTGTTATCTTTTAAAATAGCTCCATGACAGAGTTATGCTATTCTCCATGTTAAGCATATCTGGCACTAGTGTGTATGTGTAGTGCAGGTACTCTGCTGTGCCATAGGTCCCATTTATTTCAAGGAAATTTAAGTGTCTCTAGCCGCACCCCTGGAATGCATACTTTGTTCATTTCTAAGAACTCACACCTTGTGAGTGTTGCCATATTCAGTGGCAGCAGATTCCAAAGTTCAGTACCACTGTGCGGAAAAATTATTTCCATTGGTTTGTTTTGCAGGGAGGCTTGAGCTGAACAAGGTCCCTTCCAACTTAGTGACTCTTGACTCTGAGAATAAACACAAATACAAAAGCTTGTGTGCTTCCAGTTACTTTCCAAAGGAAACCAAACTCAGATAAGCTCTGAAACTTTGAAACCTCTCACCACTTGGAGAATTGGAGTGTGCGTAATAATATTAAGTATGCATAGTAGTTCCTTTCCAAACCCTTTAGTTCTAGTACTATGCAAGCATATCCATCTTTCCAACATAATTAGGATTATTACTACATACTTATGCTAGTTCTGTTACATTTAATAGCCTAAATACCATGGAAAAGAGGGCACTTTGGTGGGTAGGGAGGGGAGAAGAGGGCAGGATATGGACTATTGTGAGGTCCCTTTAGCTTCCTCCCCCCCCCCACACACACCCTTTGATGTTCCCTACTGAGATGACCAAAAAGTCCATCTAGTGAAAAATGCAAGGAGAGATACGAGGAGAGGAAAATTGCCTCTGCCATTCCTCCAAACCTTACATAGGATGACCATAAACCACTGAGTTTGGGGGTTTATTATAATTGAGGGTGCACTATATACCATAGGACTGTACCCTATAAACATTTAAATGGCATTTGTCCTTTTTACTCCTTGCTGCCACAATAATCTAGCCTGGCTGTAATTGTGACACTTGATAATAATTGCTAGTTTCCCCCCTGTTCTAGCAGCCTTGGAGGAACATTTCATGTTAGCTCTGTGCAGTGTTTTTAATTTAATGCTTGGAAAAGGTGCCAACTTGATGACTGCAGAGTCCTCTGCAAGAGGAGTGGTACATTCTAATGGGTAGGGGAGGGCACCACGAATCTCATCTCCTTAGATCCATTGGAGCAGAATGAAGATGCAGCATAGATATGTAACAATGGCATTTCTACGGTCAAAGGAAACAGTTCTTCACATTCATTTATCACAGTGACCCGATTCACATTTCATGTTACGTTGCCATAGATTAATTCACCCAGGGACCTTGAGATGTGCAAGTTGCACTGGGAATGAACCCAGACATTGTGGGTTATTTGAAGGTTAAGCAATCCTCATATAACACTAGAACAACGATGAATTAACTCTCAGTGGCTTACTATGACATGAAAACCATCCTGATAAGTGTTACTTTGAGGTCCCTTGGGGAAAAGCAGGCTGGGAATGTAATAAATACAATCTGAATTTACCAGTGTTAGTTAAATATTTATACAGTCAGGCATAATGGAAATAGTTTTCTCTCTGGCATGGAGCAAAGGAATATAGGTAACTCATTGGGAGAAGTGGTCTCACACTGACATGCAGCATTTGAGAGGGTAACACAAACTTTCTTTAATTCCACAATAAACATTATTTAGGACTTAGTCCTATGGCTGGTAGATGCTGTCTGGCCAGTCATAGGAAAATTCAAGAGTCCCACCCAGCTCTGAGCTCAGAAACATGCTCCAGGGTTGGAGTGGAACTCCACTTCGGAATGCCCTCCCCTGCCCTCTCAGCCAGCACAGCTCTTTCTGCATCAGCTGCAGCTCTGGGGTTGCAAGACCTGCTGCTGGAAGGGGGTGTTCTGAGGGGCACAGGAAGGGGAGGAGTGAGAGTCCACTGGATAGAATATTGGCCAGTGGCACTTCAGCTCATTCTTATGAGCAGGTGCCCAGGACTTAGATGGCCAAACTTTGCCTCTGCATTTTCCCACCCTGGTAGAATGCCTGCAAGCCTCTAAGTCTGGAGCATTATTACCAGTAGCATCCACATTGTGATGTATCCTAAGTAGGTTTATATATTGTTGTGCATAGTCAAAAATTGTTTTAAGTGGTTGCTAGCATCTTAGCAACTGGCCAGTTTTCTGCAATCTTGGATGGTTTCTTACTATTTGGACAAATGGCTTAGGCTGCTCTAGGCAAGTGACAAAAATCATATGAATGCATTGCCTTTTACGTCTTCTTTGGTGAACCAATATGTTCTCTTTGCTGAGCAGTAGCTGCAAGCACATGACAAAGCAAAGACTGAATTCACTAGTAGAGCTAAAGCCAGGAGTGTGATAAAACTTGCTCATCCTGACCTATATTTACTTTTTTCCACCTTGCAACAAAGATCGATTCCCAATGATGCTTTTAGTGCACCATTGCTCTGTTTCCTTGGTAGGATTTTACAAGAGTCCAGAACACTACACAGTTCTGGTCATGGTACCTAAAAACGGATATTGTTGAGTTGCAAAAGCTGAGAAAAGTGCAACTAAAACGATCAGGGATCTGGAGCAATTCCCTTATGAGGAAAGCTCACAGAATTATGCATGGAGTGGACGAAGTGGAGAGGAAGGTATTTTTCTCCTCTCATATTATTAGAAGCTGGGGCAACCTATGAAGCTGATTAGTGGAAGAATCAGGACTGATAAAAGGAAGCGCTTCTTCACGCAATGCTTCATTAAACTACGGAATTCACTCCCACATGGTGCAGTGATGGCTTTACGTAAAAGGGCATTGGGCAAATTCATGGAGGAGGATAGCAGTGGCTGCTATTTCTGATGGAGATATGCTGCTTCCAGTAGCAGAGGCAGTATGCCTGTGTCCACCACTTGTTGAGTGTCATGGGTAGGAGGGGGCTCTTGCACGGAATGCTGGAGCAGATGGGCTGGAGCAGCTCTTACTGCCTTCCACTGGTAACCTCCCTGTGTTTTCCCAGCACTGTTTCCATCTTCTTTCCTGCTGTAGGACACAGGGGGTCCAGACCTTGGCATGCTCAGCCTAATGAAGCACAAGAAAGAAGGGTAAGAGATAGAGATAGTATTTTATTCTTAAGAGTAAGTTTGATCACAGTGCAAGGGCAATAGTTTTTATTCCCTGGATGACCAGATAGCAAAGACAGTTGCTTATTGGGTTGAAATTCCACGGGGACTGATTGGCATATTTGAATCCACGTGGTCTCTGCACACACCTGGAGGGCTGGTTCACCCAAGGGCTTTGGGCAGGAGATTGCTGTTGTGTATGGATGCTTGGGACATGCCTCCTGCCTAATGCCAGCCAGCTCAGGTATGTCCTACATTACTATGGAAAACATGTTATGAATGTGGTCTTAAAGAAATGATGCTTTAACTCTGGGAGCCTTCAAGACTGGAGGCTTCCCAGAATCTTACACAAGCAGGAGGATGACGACGGGGGAATTTTGGCCGCTCTCTCCTCCAAAGTGCCATTTTCTGCTGCATGTGCCTCTGAGCCTGCCTAGTTGAATTTCACAGCCTGGGGCTGGCCATAAGTGGCACTAGAATGAGGGGCCCAGCTGAGTCTGTACCTCTTTCAGTGAAAAGAGGGGGAAAGGTAGGTGAGGTGGCACCTGATGACATCACGGGAGGTGGGGAGGATTTAGGATAGGGCTCACCTTCTTGACATCATCTCACTTTCTGGGCTTGGCCGGGGTGCAATCCATTCTCTGGCCAAAATAGGTTTCTCTCCTCTGCGTTCAGTAAACCACATTCTGCCAGAGAACTTTCAGTTGCTAATCCCTAAAATAAACTGGGTATCTTGCCCTAAGTTTCCTAAATGCGAGATATGTTGGTTCAGGGAATAGTTCAGAAAATGCAAGAGCTCATCTACTGTATATCTGAATATTGGTTAGTTTTGTTTGTTTTTTTAAAGTTCACCCATGCCCATTGTCTAGCCTAGATACAGTCTCCAACCCCACATGCACGTATTGCTGTTGAAGTCCATCATTCATTTATTTTTAGTGTTTTCCCTTGGCTGGTTTCATTTTGTTCTTCTAGGCTTTTCTTAGATCTCCTTCAGCTGTACCAAGTTCCACTTTTAGAACTGTTCATTTCCTTGCAGCAAATCATTCATTTGGGAATTTCAGTCTCTCTCTCTCTTTTTGTAGTGTTTTTTTAATAGCAATTTTTCATTTCTGTATTCACCATCCAACTTTAGCTCTGCCATTTCATTTTGAAGACGAAGAGAAAGTGTTCTATTTCATTTCATAGCACTGTATGGTTTTTGGCTTGATGAACCGTCCTACAAATATAGCTACAATTTTAAGGCTCCGATCTTGCATGGTGCTGACTTTTGTGAGCACATAGGCAGACTTCTGCTGGAGCTGTAGGAACTTATGGACCTTTGGCACTTCCCAGAGACCCTCAGCACCTCACAGGCTCCAATCCTGGAAGTTAATGACATGATGACTAGGGCATGAACATTTCCCCTCTCCTCCCATCCCTCTTCCTCCTCAATCTTGTCATTGTCTTTCTTTCTCTCCTTCTTTCTTCTCATTGGGAAAATCTTAGTTTTTCTAAATGCATTTCTATTTGCAAATATTTCTGTTTGCTTATTTGACAAGGTATCCACAGAAGTTTTGCTCATGCATGATAAAACAATTTCTGATCATCAAAAAGTATAGATGATGCCTTTATCTATCTATGCTGTTTTCCTCACATGGTTACACCACTATAAGAAGCTGTCATTTGGCTGCATTCACACATAATGCTAAACGATGGCCTCCTATCTTGCATTCTGAATTCAGATGAGTGCGTGGTTTCCTCCACCTTTCCTCCTAATGGTGACTGTTATCCCATCACTCCCCATGGCTGAAAATTAATCCCATCATGCACTGCTCCTGCCCAAGATACTTGGCTCTCCCTCATTGGCCCACATGCTGGGTATGTCCTCAGCCAGACATTGCTGGAGTCCCCCCCCCCCCCGCTGCTCACAAGAGTGGTACCATTGCTCTAGAGAAGAACTACAGGAGCACTCACTGTGCTGCCACACTTTGTGCTGCCAAGCAAACATACCCACCCGTACCTCCCCGCCCTCCCTCGTTGCCCATTTGCCCATGGCCCCCTATGCACAGGACTTGCACATACTGGAAGCTCCCCACACCCCTGCAGCCAGGCCCATGGAGGGCTTCTGTGCAGGCACATGTGCCAGGGGTTGCAGCACATTCCACCAGGAAGACTTTCCCAAGGAAGTATGTGTGGGCATTTTTCTAGGAAAGTTTCAGCTGCCTGTTGGGAATGTGTCCTGCAGGTGTGGTGGGGTAGTGGACAGTGGACCTTCCTGCCCGTCTTGAGGAATGTCAGGGACAAGAGAGATTCAAAGCAGAGAGTGGGAGACAGAGTAGGAGCTATCGGCATTCCAGAGTGAGCACCCAGTTGGATGCAAATTTTGCAAGAAGTAGAAGGCAGCTTCCAGATGCTGCCCAAGCAACCTGCAGTGTTCAGACAGGAATTCCAGGAGCAGCTGTTCCCAAGGTAGCTGCTGTTGGAGACAGTGCAGTGTGAGGCCCTGCTGCTGCTGAAATTCTGAAGCTGCAGGTGGGCACCCAAAGGCAGCACATGGAAAAGGAAAAAAAAAAAAAAAGAAAATGAATGCAGAGCAGCCAATCAGAGGGCTGTTGGCCACAAGTCAGCAGCTGCTAGACAGACCTGGACAAGGAAGAGCACAGGCAGGGGCAGCAGCTGTTCTCTTTGCACAGAACACTATGGAATAAACATGGAAATCACATGGTTTCTGGGCTCAGATGCTGAACCAAGCAACAGTGGACAACCACTGCTTCTCTGTGCGGTTCCGCAGAGACCATCCTACCAAGCTTCACCACGGTCACTGGGTATAGACATAACAAAGCATGCCACCACAGTTTCCATCATAGCTTGTTATGTGTGAACCTGGCCATTGAGTGTACACATGTGTTCAGTGATGGTTGAAATTCACCTTGGTTGCAATCCTAAGCATACTTATTTATTTATTATTTATTTAAAACATTTGTATGCCACCCAATTGTGCCACAGCACAAGATTTACTTATTAGGGAGTAAATCACCACTGGACTCAGTGGGGCTTACACCAGAGTAGGCCTACCTAGGAGTATGCTGTTTAGCATCATGGTTTCTTTTTAAAAGCCCAAGGATTTAGCTCTGTGAAGATGCTCAGATTTTTATTTTATTTTATTTTATTTTGGCTGCTTCTCCATTCAGGATTTTTCAGTATATTGCTTGGTATAATGATTCAGCACACTTGACAGCTGCAAAATCAAAGGTCAAAGTGCTGCTAGTCTAAACAGCAGTCCAGAAACTATTATTGTTGCATAATATTTATATCCTTTCTTCCTCCTGTGAGAGACCCAAGGTGGTGGCTTCTCCATTTTATCCTCACAGCAGCCACCCTGTGGAGGACCTTAGGCTGTGCGCCCATGGCTGTCCCAAAGTCACCCAATGATCTCCAGGCCAATTGCCAGACCAATCCCAGGCCAACACTCTGAATCATGCCACCACATTGACAACTATCAGGGGACAACTGGCTGTCACTTTGCAGAAACTCTTTCAAACTTGCTGGGTTGCCACCAGCTTCATTAGTAGCTTGTTGATGGAACCATTTTATAACTTCAAACTGCATTCAGCAAGGAGGGGATTAGATTCTGATAGAAATCTCAGTATAAACAAAAGCTTTTTTGTTTACTACCGTTATATTGATTTCCATTTCTCACAGAACCTTCCCTCCCACTTTTGACATTCAGTCCGGGAAATATGTTGTCTGCAGTAGGGAAGGAAACATAGCATACTTCAATAACGGCTATCCATCATTGTGGACAGAACAGTCATATTTCAAAACCAAGCCCTGATTCAGTTTCGGCATTTAACTACAGCTGGACTCCAATAGCATGTAAGAATAAATCACTGCATTAGTCTTGCACATTGAAGGACAGACATTTGTTCATTTTGCAAATGCTTAGAAGAGTAGCTCTTATTTCTTTTCCAGAAATGCTAAGGACATCACTGAATAAACCAAGTTAAAAGTAAGTTAAGATCCAGGGTGATTTCACTCTCCTATTGAACACTTTGGGACTTTTAAATAATGCTTCCCTACCTATGTCTGTCCAGAAGGAAAGCCCATTTGATTCACCTTAATCCTTGTGAAGAGCATGTTCAAAGGCTGGATCATGCCCATTGTGTGTATTTTTTCTACTTGCAGGCTGCACGCATATAGCATGTTTCTCTATGTATTTGTGCCCTGCTTTCCATAAAACATGCCCAAGACAGCTAACAGTAGAATTAACAATAAAAAGTAACATACTAAACTATTGAAACAATAGAACGCCACCTCTGCATCAAATAAGAATGTATAAAAGTAGCAGCCATTTAAAACATCATCACACTAATAAATAAATAAATAAAGGTTAAAATGTAGAGTGAAAACAAGTTAACTCAAGCAAAACTTCCCCTGTGGTGTTGCAACCATTAATAGAAACTATTCTTTCACCCAAAATGGGCACAGCCCACTGACTACCTAGCGGATGTGTCGAAACAACAAGTCCCACCTCTACCATCTGTCATATACTTTCTCCTTAATCCTGTCCCTTGGTGACAAGGTAAGTCCAAGGTGGAGGAGTGGTCATTCGGTGAGCCCTTGACTTTCCTGCTCTGAGGATGTGGCTTGTTGGACTCAGAGGGCTTTTCAGCTGCATAACCTCTAGGTGGCAGTGTGGTACAGTGAAATAGTGCAAACTGGAGGAAAGCTCTCTTTTACTTCCAGTTAAATACCACATTTTCCTTGACGGCTGCCAAAGTCCCTATTAGACTCAGATGTGAAATTGGAGGGTCACAGCATCATCTAAGGAATCCATAAACAGCTGTGAGTAGAGAAGGACAAGCAGATGATAAATAACCATGTAGAAAAGTCGTGTACTTTTACAAATGTGGAAGGGGGTTCTTCCCAAAACCAGCCTCCCAATTAAATTATTATTATTATTATTATTATTATTATTATTATTATTATTATTATTATTCACTATTCCACCCTTTTCCCTCTGGGGAAATCAGATAGGATTTACATAATCTCCTCCTCTCCATTTTATCCAAAAAAAAAAAAAAGAATACAAAATATTCCAGTTTGTAGGTGAGCTATGGGTGCTTCCAGATAAAGTATTTATCATACCATGAGCATGTCTCATTCATGAAATTTTATAGGTTGCCCAGACTGCTGGAAATTCTGTTAAGGAAAACAAAACCAAAACAGAATAGCAGCACAATGCCTTATGTTCTTATGACACAATGCACAATATTTTTTCAGCTGAAACCTCTATTAGAATGGACAAAGACATATCTGTGTACATTGCCAAGATATCTCCTCAAGTCTTTGTTTGCTATATTATTAGCTGACTTTCTCAGACAATATGTTACCTTCTGTGCCAAGGTGCTCATAGAAATGGACACAAAATGATGGCTGCATTCTTTTGTATTGTGGCTGTAAAGTCTGTGCTACAATACATTGTTAATATTTAGTGTGCACAGACCTTTTTTAGTTTTAAAAACTGTAGCAGGTCTATCCAAGGTATTGGGGTGAAGGAGAAGATGGTTGGTCATGTCATGATTGCCAGTCAGTAGGCATCAGTTACTTCTGACCTTTCCTGAACACAGTGGAAACTTGCAAAATGGGTTTCCTCAGAACTTTCTCTGGGACATGAACATGTATGTGTATCTTAAGAGCAAAGAAGTCACTTTAAACTACTGGGCCCACTAAGGGCACTGTCCCATGTATGCTTAGACGGAAGGAGGTCTACAACTCCAGCACACATAGTATTGTGCCTTAGAATATTACATATGTCTTCACCATTCCTATGTAACCTTCATATTCTTTATTTGTTTTCTTAATCCTCCGCGTGCCACTAATTATCACACAAGGGCTAGAAATGCACTTCTAAATATGGGCATTCTTGTAAAATATCCTATGAGACCATTCATTTATTTCTAGCAAATTGTGGCTTGACACATGCAGTTAGGATCTTTTAAACACTACTTTCCCTGCATGTAGCACCACTACAAATATAGCTTTCCAGCAGCTTGGCACATGGGACATCTGAATCAATCTTTTACTCATACTGCTAGAGCATCACAGAGATAAACACTTAGGCAGCTGGCTATTAAATAGTAGCTGCCCACAGGAAACCCACAAGCAGGATCTGAGTACAACAGCATCCTCCTTCCCAAGACCCCCAGTAACAGGTGTACATAGGCTCAATGTCTCTGATGCTATGTTGCTATAGTTGTGTTCATATCTAAAACTTTCACATAGGGCCCATTCACACAGAATCTGTGCAATTGGTCAAAGGCCTACATGTCTATCAGTGCATATACGGGATAGAACCATATTACTAATATTTGTTTATCACATTACCTGCAAAAAAGCCATCAAAGTGGTATGGAATTTAAAACAGTGACACTGTGCAACCACAAAAACACAAACATTAGACACGAACCCTCCAGACTTGATGCTCAGCCCAAGTCATCCTCCTGGTGCTATTTCTACCATTATATCCTGGATTTCTTCAGACAAGATACATCATGGCTTTCTCATATGTTGTATTTTTTCAAAGTGATATTGAAACTGAATAGTGAGTGAACTGCTTCTTTCCCCTCCCCTGAACAGCCACATGTTTATTCAGAAGTAATGTGAATTTTCCCGTGATGTTTACTCAAAAGTGAATAATATTTTCGGTGATTCTTGAAAGTCAGTACAGGAGAAGGACTGTACTTACGCTGGGGAACTGTGTTTGTCTGGAGGGGACTGGCTTCACCCCATGGGAATGGCAGCACTTCATCCTTCCCTCTTCTCTTCTCACCCCCTTTTTTGCCAATATTTTTCAAGGGCAAGCAAAGCTGTCAGTGTTTGACTAACGGATTGAAGGGGGAAAATGCACACATCCTCTTTTTCCCACAACTGCATTTGTGTGTGACACAAGATCAGGTTTTCAAAGCAGTGGAAACTACTCTGTATTTATTTGCATGCGTCTCAACAGTAGTGTTTCCCATAAATACTTCCCATACTGTACCTGTTGCCCCTGATAAATGGAAGGGGCTGTAGTGCAGATCCTCCTTGGAATTGCTGCTGCACTTGTCTTGCCCTTCCAGTTGATTTCAGTGGTCTAAATGCTTTTTCCCCTCTTGTGCAGAGGAAAGGCTAAGACACCACCAGGCTTCTTCAGGGGATGGCAGTGTCTTGCTCCTCCCTTCCCCCCTAGAATACTCCCCTTATGCAAGCTTTTTAAAAGACTAATTCAATAACCTGTGTCCTTCCTTATACATGATAAGCTGTATTTCTACAGTGTTTCAATGACCATTTTAAGGTCGGTTGCTTGCTTGCTTGCTTGCTTTATTATGGTCAATTGACCAGGGTAATTTTAAGATTGTCTTCTTACATGCATGGCCATGTTTCAGCATTTCTAATCATGTGGATCTTTGGGAGCCTCCATGAGCAGGTCAGGCCCGAGTTCCATCCTGATTGCTCTAGCCTGCAGATTCAACTAGACGTGGAACTTCTAGACGTGAGCCAAGAAAGCCGATGGCATGAATTTGCTAAGGTGCCACAAGGCTTCTTGTAGTTTTGGCTTGGCAGATAATTTGGCCATAGCAGCTGCCCGGTTTTGGCTTTACCAACAGTTGCAGAGTGAGAATTAAAAATGGGTCAATGTCGTGGACCATCACATTAAAAAGGGTTTTGCCCAATAGTTATGCTGATAGTGTGCATCTTTACAGTAAAGGATGCAGGGTGGAAAAACTTTGGTTTGAAACCCAGGTAACTTCAAGCCGATATGGCTTTATTGATTAATGCAGCAGAGTTTGCTTAGTTTTAATAAAGAGCTTTTCTGCACAAGGTGTTTAATCTGTGCTTGTGAACCTTATTTATGTTTTTTGTAGATTCTTTAGATATGGTCATGATCCTCCAATTTTGCTTCTGTTTTTCAGATACTTTCCCAGGTTTTCTTTTAGAACAGGCAATATGGGGTGTTATTTTTTGGTTATTTCTACTGGTGTATTTGTGCTATTCTGATGTAGTGCAGCTCCACCTAGGGGTTATGTAGCAGAAAAGCAGGAAAGCTGAAGCCCTGTGGAGAGCTCAGATCTGTGGTTCTGCAATGAAACCAAAAGTAGCTACAGCAATTAAGCAGCATCATGTAGAAAAGTTCAAAGGGAGAAGAAGGCACTGTTGTTTCTGCAAAGGACAGAGAGCCACTGCTATTTCACTGCAACATGGATTTGAATCCCAGCCTTTTCTAATGCATGGGCTGTTTTGATATAAGTGGTCCATTCTCAGGGATTCACTTCCAGTTCTTCTCCTAAGAATATTGTTAAGGTTAAACCTTTTCTAGTTCGTTTTAAATGTGTACTTTTATTTTTTTGACTGCTGTTCAGATTTTCAAGCTGTGGGATATTTTGCTTCTATTGCTGGATGAGGAGGGCTGGGTGTTTTCTCTAGCTATCTCTTTGATCAGGGCTCTCCAACTGTTTGGACCCACAAGTACATTTATGAATTTGAGAAGGTGTTGGAGGCACCACCACAAAAGCCTAATTGATGGATTGCTAATTTTGTGTCTACCTATCGTGTCTATGCATCTTGGGAGGCATTCAGCAAAACCTTGGGTTTCATGCCTATTGTGCATTAGAATGTCTCTTTAGTAAGGGGTTCTCTAATTTAGCTAATTGCTGGTGTTGCAATGCAATTAATATTTCTTTTAAATGTTTGTTTTAGTAATGTCCAATAGTTGCTTCTTTTCAGGAGGAGGCTGTTACACAGATAAGATTTGCACTAGAATAATCTTTAATATTCATTGATGTATACACACTTAAATTATGTATGGAAGTTAATGAATGGAAATGCAAATCAATTCTTTGCAGAATTTTGACAATTGTCAAAAGACAAAACTGGAAGGAAAAACATAATCTCCTTCCGTAGTGCAAAGGACTGAGGATCTTAGAGAGCTCTTATGTATGAATGCGTGGCATATCCATCTCAAGTGGATGTTTATTTGAGTCTGCTTTTTGTTGAAGCTTATGTATGATTGCTAAAAAGTTGTGTGCATTTCATACCAATCCATGTATATTAAAAAATAGGGAAAATCTTTTTTCTGGCGTCCCAGAAAAGGGGGCTCTTTTGCATATACCATCGGAGATGCCAGTGGGTGTCACACTGGGGACCTGTCTTTAAGAGTCTAAGAGACTGTAACACAATCAGCATGCAGAAATGAGGGATGTGTCAACTAGGTATAAAGGGGTGTGATTTAAAACAGAGAGGTGGCAGGCAAGGAAGGGTACTGGACTCCCCTTTCTCCACCTGCATTTTCTTCTTTCAATTGCAGCTCCCAGCTTCCTCTCTCCCAGTGATGCTTGCTTCACGTCCCAGAGAAGGCAGGAAGCAAAAGATCTAGGAGGGGAAGATTTCAAGGGAGTCAGTGCATTTGAAGGAGGGTTCAGCAGTTCCACCCTCCTGAAAGTATCTGTGCAGTAGTTACTGATCTTGATAGAAAATACAGGCTGCCACAAACATATTTACTTAGATAATGATTAGGCAACTTCTGGCCTCCGGCTCTACTAGGTTCATGAGCTAATTTCATGCAGCCCTGAACTGCATTTCAAAGGTGCTCCTTGTGCAATCAGTGCAAGCCACTGGTGAGAGAAACCTGCCTGTCATGGCAACCTATTGCATGGGAAGAAAGAGAGGCAGGTTTGTGGGGGGGGGGGGCAGGGACTGGCAGAAAGAGAGAAAAGAAGTGGGGCGTGAGCCACCCACTTTCGGCTCTGGTCCTGCTCACCACTGGCATGGCTGGAGACAAGGGTAGGTATGGCTGGGCACCTGCATCTACTCCTTATCCAACCTCTTCTCTCTTCTTTTAAAAACCTTCAGAATCAACCCATATTTCCCCTTTTAGTTTCCCTCCCAATCCAACCGCTCCTCCATCCTTTCATGTTTAATTCAATAGAGGCCCGCTTACAAGAACGCTCTGGGGTTCCTCTTCGTTGCCACTGCAATCTGCCTCCCTCTCACTTTGGCTCATGGAGGGGAGCAGGAGGGGCAGTAGATGCTGCTCCTTTCTTGCTCACTGACTTTCCACCTGTCCAGAAAGCAAGCATTAGCAATGATGAGAAAGAGGCTGAGGAGGAGCAAGACCAGCCAGTGACAGTGAGGGTAAGTAGGTCAACTCAGTGAGGTGGAGGCAGGCACTGAAGTTGCCTTAGTCAAGGGCCCTTCAAAAACTGGAACTGGCATTCCTTAGTGATTGGCATATGGTGCCTGACAGATTATCCATGCAGCCCCATCACAAAGCAGGTTGCCCACCTGTGAATAAGACCATTTTTGGTGGCACAAGCAGTAGGAGTGGCTACTTTGGCAATGAATGAGATAATCAGATAGGAAGATATCAAAGCTGGTCCAAAACATTTTAATTTCTGAGGTATAAAGTCTAAATGCCTATTATATTCCCGCTCCCCAATATAGTAGACATTTTAATAATGAATTCGGTGACAAGTAATTTGTTGTCTTTTGAGAAGGATCTGAAGTCTGTTACCTACAAGTTTGAAATAGCTGCTGCATTCTTCCTAGTAGTCGGGCTGAGTAAGCAAGGGATGAGATACCTTGGAAATATTCTGAAAGGCCAGTTTGTGTCTCCTTAAGATACGAACAGGTAAGAGACAGATTTCACTATTGCTGGGTGTGTAGTAGTTGGAAGAAAGCACTTTGAACAGGTCTTCCACTGGCTAGTTTGAGCAGAGTGATAACATAGACTCAGAGGTTGAGTGTAGGTTGTCACTGAACCATAGGTAGTTGTTGGTTATCTGCAGTTTGTTTGTGATTCAGTGCAAGCAGAGCCGAAGGGCAGCATTTGTCCCTGAGCACAGATCTTAGGGTTCCTTTTAACAAGCACATATGCCATTAGGCTGACAAAGAAATCTTTGAAAGTTTGAATGCTCTTAAGAAAGGACTGGTCAGTGGAGTGGAATTCGAGCCATGTTGATCTAGTAGTAGCCTTTCTTTTCATATGCAGACTATGAAAAAGCCCTCATAATGGTCTCCCACTATATCTCTCTGCTGTTGCTACTTTCTCATTGAGCTATCTGGGACTGGGACAAAGTGTGTTGCAGTATTTGTATCATCTTTTGTTTGCCTTCTCTGGGGCCTTCACATGCCTGTGTGTGTGTGTGTGTAACTTGGAGGGCTCACAGTGATAAGATAATCCAGTTTGGGCTGTAAATAGTTGGGGAGGGGGCAATCTCCCCAACATGGTACAATGGCATTGAGGTCATAATCCAGCCTGCTACTCTTTTCTTGGATACCTCTCTAATGTACCCTTGTTGTACAACTGATAGAATCAGGAGCAAAACAACCAGCCAAAAGAATTGCTGATCGTTTCTTCCTTTCACAATTTGTAATCCCTTTCTTGGGGGCTGATGAAACTGCCAGATGACCACAGGATTGAATTTCTCAAGAAGATCACCCATGATGATAGAGCAGTCTTTCCCAACCTGGTGTCTTCCAGAGATGTTGGACTTCAATACCCTTTGCTGGCTGCTATGGATGCTGGGAGTTGTAGTCCACCACATTTGCAAGATAGTAGTTTAGCGAAAGCTGCTTTAAAGAGTAGCAGCTCAACTCACATCCAGCAGATGACCTCATGGCACTTTCCCCATGGCCAGCCTCAGGTTGTTTGTTTGTCTGTTGCCTCACTTGGTACCAGGCACAATAGATGGGGAAAATAAGCACCCAGGTGTTAACTACTTTGAAACACATCAAGAGACAATGCCTCCCTTTTATGTTATCCTGGCCTCTCCTTATCTTTAGGGAAATTCCAGGCAGGTTAGGCATTAACTAGGCCTCACCATTTCTTATCTTACTTAAGTCTGCCAAGGCAAAATGAGAACATTTCATCAGCTTATGTCCTTCCTGCAATCATCTGCCACAGGCAACATCTTGGCAGCTTCAGATGAAGCTGGGAAGGCAAGACTTACAGAATCCTTCTGACCCTGCAGCATTATTGGTAATTTTCCACTAATGACTGGGAGCTTCCCACTTTCCATATACCCTGTGTCTTGGAGTGAATGCCAAAACAGACATGACTTAAATGTGCGTCTGGAAGCTATCCTTTAAATTTTTACTCTAGAG